>NW_012150194.1:0-353 GCF_000956105.1 Propithecus coquereli | reverse complement strand
AAGCTGAGATATGAAAAAATATCAAAAAGTTTCAATGTCTATCTAATCTGAGTTTCAGAAAAGGATCTATGTAATTTTGGCAACCCTGAAAAATGTAGAGACCTACCAACAACAGTCATGTATGTGGCCATTTTTGAAAATTCAAACAACAATAGATATTGGCACAGAAGTCATGAAAAGAGAATGCTTAAACACTGTTGGTGGAAATGTAAATTACTACGACCTCTATGGAAAACATTGTGGAGATTTCTAAAAAACTAAAAATAGATCTACCATTCAATTCAGGAATTCTACTACCAGGTATCTACCCGACCCCCAACCCCCAAAAACACAAAGCTCATTATATAAAAAAA
>NW_012150193.1:7463-10206 GCF_000956105.1 Propithecus coquereli | reverse complement strand
CATGAATCTTAAATGATATACACTGAATCATTACTTTAATCTTGCTTACTGAATCTGTAATTTCTCCCACTCGAAGCTAGATCCCAGACCAACCAGCATATGCTTTTACTCTGCTTCAGTTAATGAAGTAATGAAACTTTGTAGCTAATGATATTTAAAAATTTGTAACAGGTTTATTTAACTGTCTTCTGTGAAAAAAGAAATGAGTACTGTAATGCTATTGCTATATATCTCACGATTATGGTTTCTCATATTCAGTTGAACACAGGAATTTTAAGAAATTATAATGATGTGGCAAATGGCTTTCCCAAGTCCTATATTTCAAGCTGATTTACGATGTTGTTTAAAATAGGAGCATCAATCTGTGTTATAATTATCTCTTAAGTCAAACAGAAACGTATAAAAACAAGCAAGAGCTCTTTATTTCCTATCTTATTACTCCCCTCTGGCTTTCTGAGAATGCATTTATCAGGGAACTAATAGTTTCAAATATATACAGTGAATGAATCTAGGTAAAGTGGCAATGGAGAGCAGGCCAAGGCATTAAAAAATAAATGAGGTTGATGCTTTGGCCCTCCCACTTACAAATCACAGCTTAGGACAGAGATTCAGCACGGATGACATGAGTTATTCTCCCTAGTCCCACTCCCATTTTTTAAGAAAAATCACAAATTTGTTCACAATATGCACCACCAGGCATTTTGTATATTTATTTCAGTGTATCTGCATCATTTTGCATGCCTGGGGAGATAGAGGTCTTTGTTTCATCTCCAAATCCCCCGGGTAAGATATGTAAGCACGATTAGAAGCAATGCTATTTCTACAGGGAGTGTTTCTTTGTTTTGCTTTATTTTTGCTCTTGTGAAGGTTAATGGACTGGTAGCTTTGAAAAATGAGCTCCCTAACACTGGAAGGATATGGTTGTGACGGATATGATGCTGTGGTGTTTAAATTCCTCCTAGTCTCTCTGTCTTTGACACGGATATAAAAGGGAAACGTCAATGTGTCCTTTTTAATTTAGTCGGTGAGATTGAATTTGTTGATTCTTCTCGATTACATTGTAAAAGTCTTGCGATGACCACAGGATAAGGCACCTTCTAAATTGCAGAGGATTATGTTGTGAATTTGGGTATTAGTTCTTAGCTCTCAATACTTTCATGAAGTATGTCAGTGAGAGAAAAAGCATGGTCTCCATATAAAGATTGTATCCGCGAGTCCATCAGTTAAACACATAGAGAAAGAACTGCAGATCACAAAACGAAAATCTTCGAAGTTATAACTGGGTTTAAATCTCTACTTTTTTTTTTTCTTCCTTAGAATGAGTAGATTTATCTTTTAGTTCTGGACTGAAACACTCATTCCACTGGTGGAATATCTGTCTCTGTTTATTCTCAACTGCCACTATAGCTACCGCCTTTTTTCACTATTCTGTGGCATATAATGATCTCAGACTAGAATAAAGGGCACTAACAGAGAATTTATGGGGTCTTGGAGTTTTGAGGTCCATCTCTGCCCCCATTTCTCTGTGGAATCAACTGAGATCCAAGGAGCTTTTTCAACATTTCATCAGGAGATCGAACTTCTGAGTGGATTGACTTTTCTCCCCTTTTTCAATTTACTCTATTGGAATTCTGCATTCATGTGTGCAATTTCTATCATAAAATCTGATTTATCCACATGTATGAAAATGTTACGGAATGGTACAATAGTACACATTATGCCCATATACCTTCACCCAGATTTCTCCAAAATTAACATTTTATCACACAGACTGTATCATTCTATCTCCCATCTCTCTCTCTATATATAGATACTACTTATTTCTGAACCACTTGCAGATGTTATGCCCCTTTACTCCTAAACACTTCAGTGAAAATTTCCTGAAAACAATAACACTCTTGAATAACCTCAATACATGTGTAAAAGTCAGGACATTAACATTGTTCTGTAGTATGATCTCATCTGCAAATATTAGTCAACCTTTGTCAATTGTTCCACTAATATCCCTGTGGTAAAAGACAAATTGATGTTACGCTTACACTCAGTTTCTATTTATAATATGATTCCTATCTACTGTAATGAATAAATAAATTATTTTCTGCAAACTCAAGACAGATACAAAAATATGAGAGAAAGAGGACCAACATTTATTGATAGGACTTTCTAGGTACTTGATACTACTCTAGGAATTTCACAGCTACTACTCCATTCAAAAGTAATCAGCAAATAATGCTATCGTTTAAAACAAAGAGGGAACAAGACTTAATTTTATTTATATTTTCTATATAACTTCCATTAATTTATACAAAGAAGGATAGCATCTCAGAAACTATTTGATATAATGAAAATACTTCCGTCCTCAGCTTTAGATAGAGGGGCCTCTATCATCCATTTAATTCGATAATCAGAAACAATTCCTTCTTTTCATATTAGACAAACTCATTATTTTCTTCTGGTTAAAAATTACCATCCATTATGTGAAGGTATAGAAATCCAATCAATTTATAATTTTCTTTTTGTATTTATTTTTTGTTATTCTGGGACCATAACTTTGTTGCTAATATAATTTTAATCATTCAATACATTTTTTTGGCCTTTAAGAACACCTGTGGACTCACTTTCTATAAAAGACTTTTGAAACCTTTCTCACCCATGGTTTCATGGCCTGCTATTTCACAGAAAAAAATAACAGTATCCATTAGGAGAAAAAGAAATAGATATCTTTAATAAATCTTAAATAAAC
>NW_012150193.1:5345-5653 GCF_000956105.1 Propithecus coquereli | reverse complement strand
AAAAGAGGTCAATACTCGTCCATGTTCCCACTCTTACTGGGCCTCAGAATAGGTCACTTATCATAGCTATGTTCTATCTTTTGTGAAATTAAACACTTAGATTAGGTCATTTCTAAGTTTCTTTCTAGTCTATTTTAGGGAACTAAGTGCAAATTGTATAATGTACATATAGAAAAATATTAATAATCCACTGCTTATTTATAATTGAAACAAATACCATTGGGGGGAAAAATGTTTGAGAGCAAAGTGGAATAGGGCGGTAGCTAAAGTCTAGGTGTAAATTCAGGAGCTGCCACTTAATAATGAGG
>NW_012150193.1:3654-4333 GCF_000956105.1 Propithecus coquereli | reverse complement strand
ATTCATCATATTATTTAAATGTACTTTGTGGGTAAATTTTGTCTATCTTTGTTCATCTACAGAGGCTAATTATGTGTATATCCTCTAAAAATGAATACATGTACAATTATTTTATGCCAAGGAACAACATTCTCTATTTCATTGAGTGAAGCTTATTTTATTTTCTTTTTATTAAAATGATTTCAAAAGGTTGTTCATAGTTGACATATGATATACGTTGTCTACTATTCCTTTAACTCCCAGTAAAAAAGCTAGATTTAGAATACAGCATAGTTCTTTTTTGATTTGAATTGATATAGTAGAAGAATTTGGTTTAATTTGACATTTTTATTTCTGAAAAGTTTAAAAAATGGATTCCATCAATCTTACTTAAGATATGCTTTCATTCTAAGCTATTTTCATAAATTCTTATTATTGTTATAATAAGGATACATGTGATAGATTTCCTTATTAAAGTTCTAATTTGAAACAGCTAGACAAAGAGCTAGGTTTTACGACTTACTATTTATGTGTGTATGTGTGTATATATTTTTATGTTCATGTGTATCAATTAAGAATATAAAGTTCTAGAAAGAGTTAAGTTGAAAAGTGTATGAAATCTAACAGATCTGAGAGAAGAATGCCACTCTTTTTTACTGAAATGTTTGAACTTGAATAGTTTTGCTCTTAACTATCTCAT
>NW_012150193.1:1990-2294 GCF_000956105.1 Propithecus coquereli | reverse complement strand
TTTTTTTTTTGTACTGAAATGTATTTGAAAAAAGTTTACTCCTATAAATAGAAAACGAATATCACTCACCAAAAATTTATGACTAATTAGATAAGAAATATTTGCCCATGTAACACCTAAGGTTCTTTCACTAACCCCCAAGGGGAAACATGGAGCACTGAATAATAGACTGCTTCCTACCGATACTACCTTGCTGGCAGTTGCTAATACGGGATAAGTAACACACAGGCCATCCCATTTCTGGTAGACAACTCCACTCTTCCAGTTATCCAGATCAAAGCTGTTGGAGTCATTTAGCTCCTCT
>NW_012150193.1:0-390 GCF_000956105.1 Propithecus coquereli | reverse complement strand
GGTATTTGCAAATCCTGTACTAGGCATCTTATAAGTATCATTTAAGCCTTAAACTTTAACTTTGTAATGTGGGCATTACTACCCTTTTTTATAAAGGAAGAAACTCTTTTCAAGAGGTTAGTTAACTAGCCCCATTTATCTAACTTAAGTGTCTGAGAAGAATTTGAATACAAAACCTTTCCAGTACACCAGTATGTTCCAATTTTCAGAAAACAACTTGCCACTTTTAGGAATTTTGTTTGATCCATATACCACCAAGACTCCTATAACTTAATATTGTACTTAAATCAAGCCTCAATTTTTTTTTTTGTACTGAAATGTATTTGAAAAAAGTTTACTCCTATAAATAGAAAACGAATATCACTCACCAAAAATTTATGACTAATTAGA
>NW_012150192.1:7385-9121 GCF_000956105.1 Propithecus coquereli | reverse complement strand
AAGGAAAGTAATAAGAAGAAGTCAGGTTAGAGGTACGTGGAAAGCAATACATGTGACCCATACCCAAAAAGCTGTACATTTTTGTGAAGCCTCTACCTAAAATTGGAGTGTACATTATCATATTTAAAATGATTTTCAAATACAGTGATCCCATGAAATAGCAGGCTTTAAAATAATTTTTAATTGAACCTAATATTAATCACAATAATTGACAGCCAGGCACCGTGGCTCCCGCCTGTAATCCCAGCACTCTGGGAGGCTGAGGTAGGAGGATCGCTAGAGGTCAGGAGTTCGAGACCAGCCTGAGCAAGAGTAAGACCCCGTCTGTACTAAAAATGGAAAAAATTAGCCGGGCATGGTGGCACATGCCTGTAGTCCCAGCTACTCGGGAGGCTGAGGCAGGAGGATCGCTTGAGCCCAGGAGTTTGAGGTTGCTGTGAGCTAGGCTGAAGCCACAGCACTCTAGCCCGGGCAACAGAGCGCGACTCTGTCTCCAAAAAAAAAACCCTCAAGTTTATAACTCACATTCTTCTTCTAAAATGCCTAGCAATTCCCCTAGTATAACCAACCTCCATCTTTAATATTTTCTATTATAATATTTCTTCAGCATAATCCATATTTACTGATACCTAAAGTAGCATGGGTATTTCTTGGAACGAATTTAGTTTTCATAATCACCTTCCGAATCCTTTAAGGTATCTATTCTTCTAAGTCATCTTCCTTGCACTGCAATTTGATCATCGAACACGATCATTTGACTTCCTTTGCGACACCATTTGTTCCTGTTAACGCTCTCTGAGACAAAGGACATCTAGAGAAGTGTAGAACTCCCAGTACCAGGCATTCAAACCGGAATGAAAAGTTCCTCAGCAGCCGGGTTTTGGATACCAAGAATAGCCTGGCTGTTCCCTAGCCTTCTTCCAAGCCCCATGTGTTTGGTTAGTTAACACGCTAAACTTTTTTTTTTTCCTACTGCCAGCATTGCGGAGTCAAAATAGCTGTGGAGGAACAAGCTGTTCTGCCTCATGTCTCATCAACATTCCTTGCTCAGTGTATCAAAACACAGAGAGCACACAGAGCAAATGCAACGACTCTTCGAAAAGTCCCCCGCTGGGGATTTTCTTCCTGGGAAATCATCCACAGCTGCCTCCTTGAAACATCACAAGAAAGGTGGGTCTCCTACCCACCTCCAAACGAAGTCACAGCAAGCAAGTACGGATTTCGACCGTCAGAGGTCACTCGAACGACAAACATCCGTGATACGGGCCTGCACGAACTTACGCCAAGATTAAAACTTGCGAGCAAGTTTTCTTTCCAAGGGAACAGTTTAAAATTATGAGGGGAAGTTATGTCATAGGATCATGGAGAAAAAAGCCATTGAACTAACATTTTAACCCAAATTTCCTTAGTCACCTGGGAAGAATTTTAATTTCAAATAGTCACCGTGATGCAGACTGTGCCAACTATGTAAGACAGGTTCATTGAAAGAAAGCTAAGAGGAAAGGTCGATAAGATGATCAAAGCCATTTCCCTTCAGATTACAAATCAGCTAGTCACCTTTGCCTTTTAAGAGAGAAAAAGGCTGGGCGCGGTGGCTCAGGCCTGTAATCTCGGCACTCTGGGAGGCCGAGGCAGGTGGATCGCTTGAGCTCGGGAGTTTGAGACCAGCCTGAGCAAGAGCGAGACCCCGTCTCTACTAAAAATAGAAAGAAATTAGCTGGAAAACTAAAAATATA
>NW_012150192.1:5987-7335 GCF_000956105.1 Propithecus coquereli | reverse complement strand
TAGTAGAGACGGGGTCTTGCTCTTGCTCAGGCTGGTTTCGAACTCCTGAGCTCAAGCGATCCTCCTGTCTTGGCCTCGCAGGGTGCTAGGATTACAGGCGTGAGCCACCACACCCGGCCCTAATCCAAGCTTTTTCATTGTGCTTATTTTCTTCTCTGCCACCCAGATTTGCTTAATTATTTTGCCTTGATACTATTTCCATCAGGGTAGACAGAAAAAGAAGGCAGAGATGAAAACGTTTAAAGAGGGCAAATGTAACAAGACACATGAAAATGTCTTTCAACCAGGTTGAAATGTGAGATTTAAAATAAGGCTCATCTTTGACTTTCGGCTATTCTAATTTCTAATTAGAATAGTAGAATGTTCTAATTTCTATTCTAATTTCTAATACTTTCAGCTATTCTAATTCTCTGTTTTTCACCATCGTGGGGCGTTAGGAGCAATGGAAAAAGTTGTCACTGGTGAGTAGAACTAAGTAATTAAGCGAGTAGCTCCTGCTAAGCCGACGGCAGAGAACCTCTAAACGTATCTTTCTGGAATCCAGTTGGGAGCTCTGTTTGGTGCTGGTCTCACGTGTCTGCTTTTCCTTTTGCCGCACGTGTTCCCGGGTGTGTGTGGCAACACCCCCAGACCCTCCCAGCTCCCCACTTCCAGCCTGAGGCTCTCGTGTCCCCGGCCGCCTGGATGTGACAGCTGCCCACGGTTCATAGCTCAGTCTCCCACGGTGTCACCTGCCTCACCCCGAATTCAGCAACCTCCCCGGGGCACCCTCACCTGTAGTGACGGGTCAGTGCGGGGACACAGAGACCTAGTCCCCTCACTCCAATTCTGGGCGTCTCTAAACGGCTTTTCCAGCTTCAGAGCCCCAGGTGGGACCCGCTGAAGGCTTCGTTGCATTTGTGTCTCGGTTCAACTTCCCGTGTCCAATCCTGCTTCCCAAAGAGGTGGTGTCCCTCAAAGCCTCCCCAGCGAATTTCCTGCACAAAAGTCCCTGACTCAGAGCTGACTCCCCAGAACTCGACCTACAACCCGGTGCCTCTGAACGCGTCGCAAACTTAGACCAAAATCTAGGGAGGACGATCCTGTCCTCACCGCGAGCCGGCCATCCACGGCCGGTTGTTTTGTGCACGGCCCCTCCCTGTTGCTCCACTAAGAGATGCCGGTGTTAACAGCCCCCTCCTTCACCCTCGAGAGAGAAATCATATTGAACTTTCTAGAAAAGTGGGACCGAGGGAAGGAGACACGAAATAATTCAGAACAGCAAACGCCTCACTCCCATCTCATTGATACTTCTTCTTTTTTTTTTTTTTTTGTGAGACAGAGTCTCACTGTGTTGCCCAGGCTAGAG
>NW_012150192.1:607-907 GCF_000956105.1 Propithecus coquereli | reverse complement strand
GATGAATCCTCTACACCGGAAGAGCTCTGATTTCTCGTCTTGCATCCACCTCTAAGTAGCTGCCACACCTATTTAGACACGTCCTCTAACTCCCTGTGAGAACGTTCCAGGTGCATGTGTCCAAGTGACGCTGTCTGGCTGTACTGCGTGAGGTCACATCGATGATTCACGGGCAGCTTCTTGAATTTTATTTCATCAAACATTCGGCAAGTGCTACCACGGGCTGGGTACCGTGCCAAGGACTGGGGCTATGGGCATGAATGAAATGTGGCCTGTCCTTAGTGTCCACAGTGTCTCGAG
>NW_012150192.1:0-403 GCF_000956105.1 Propithecus coquereli | reverse complement strand
AAATAAATAAATAAAAACTGGTCAAGATATCATGTTACTAACACTAAAAAAGAGCATTCATGTTTAAAATGTGACTATTCTGAGGAAGGCAAAAGAGGAAAAGGTCAAGTGGGAGAGAAAGTTCTCATCAACAAAAACCAAACACTCATAACTCCTAGGTGAGTCCCCAAAACACCCACACTTACAGCAATTCGTATTTCCTTCTTTTATCCACAACATTAAAACAATAATGGAAAATAAGAAAATATCAGCAATGCACCAGGCTGAATATGGAAAGAGCCCAGGGCTTATTATTCAACCTGTCTTCTTTTTTTAAAAAAAAAAAATTGTTTATCTATTTGCAGAAGGGAGGAGGATTATAAAGAAGGTAAAGCTGAAGAAGACAAAATTTTCCTCCCCCTCC
>NW_012150191.1:12407-12877 GCF_000956105.1 Propithecus coquereli | reverse complement strand
TTTAAGTTTAATGAGAAATTTTTATGATTTTCAGTAGTTATTTTCTATGAAATCTTCCTAAAGAAGGTAATAAGTAACAATACATTTGTACTTAATTTGATTCTCAAATAATAGAAATTTAACATTTTGTTAAAATGGGGATCATTTATTCTAAAAAAAAAAAATCAACTATTTTACAAAGAAAATGCTAATTCCATATCCTGTGGTAAATGAACCTCAAAATATTATGTAAATTCAAAAGCAGCAATCAACAAAAGATAGTACTTCAAGTGATGTTTCTTTAAAACTTATGATTTTGAAATGTCCAAAAACAATTATTGAAATTCATTAAAACATTATTCTGATTAGAAATTATTAAATTTTTCTCATTCCCTCCCCTCACAAAAGAAGCCTTCAAAATATGACCTTCTTAATGGTTCTAACGTACAGGTTACAACTGAACAATTTTTGATTCATCTGGAATTAGGGAC
>NW_012150191.1:9385-9710 GCF_000956105.1 Propithecus coquereli | reverse complement strand
TTTAAAAGCTGCAAATATCTTCAATTCCTCTTTTAGTTTGGAACTAGGGAGCCTTTTTACTTAAGCTTTGATTGAAACCAGTATTTACAGCACGATGTGGTCGCTATTCTACTGGGTTTCTACAATGGAGAAAGGCTGAAATATATGAAGACACTGCCTTGATTGGACAACTGTTGAGTGCAAAAACAATTGGAAAGTAAGACACAGCCAAAATAAGTTAAAACGTCTTGATGCCTTAGAAAAGACAAAACTTTTAGAAAATTTCCACTTAAACCATCATTCAATTTTCTCATATTCACTTGTATATTTTATAAACATTGAAATA
>NW_012150191.1:7161-7580 GCF_000956105.1 Propithecus coquereli | reverse complement strand
CATTAAACCAACAGTTGGACAAAGTTATCAAAGCCTCAAGAAAGAAATCCAAAATGAAAGGTGAATACTCATTCTAAGAATCCAGGATCATTGCACAAAGGAGTTCACATTAAGAAAAATCTCCTCGATGACTTAGCTTTAGCTGAAATTGTATTTAAAATATTAGCTAAGACTTAATTAATCCTGTATTAACTAATTTAAAGTTTTAAAAATTCTCAATATCCTAAAGATGACATTGACTTATTTACACAGAAACTTTCCTTTCTAGATCTGGTGTTATAATTCCAAATGAAAGTAAGCTTTAAGCCACCTGCATCCTCTTTATAGGTAACTTAATATAAACCAATATTTTATTTACAAGGAGTAGTATAAGTGTCTCTCCAAACTATTGCTGCTAATGTCCAAGTAAGTTGCAAGAC
>NW_012150191.1:3035-4298 GCF_000956105.1 Propithecus coquereli | reverse complement strand
AGTACTGATGACAATTTTAAATGTGACTACCCTTTAAACCTGTCATTTAGCTACTAGAAAGTTATTTTACAAATATAATAATGAACTATATGCAAGATACATGCAATAGTATATTTAAGACAAGGCAAGATTATATGTACATAAATGTTTATCACAGTGTTATTTGCAATACTGAAAAACCGAAGACAACCTAAAGGTCCATCAACTGGAAAAATCTTTAATTCATTATGTTGCATCTATATTATGTAATGGAAGGAAACAATGGAAAAGGATGAGTTCAACCTCTTCATAGAAAGGAAGTATAGTGCAGTATTTAAGAGCAAGTTCTCTGCATCCAGATTGCCTGTAATAGAATCTCAGGTGGTAATCATAGGCTAGTTACTTAAACCCTCTGTGGTTCTGTTTCCTCATCTATAAAACAAGAATAATAATAGACTTATTTCATAGGGTTGTTGTGACACAGATTTCATCTATGAGTTTTAACGTTTAACCCTCTCAACAACATGAGTACCCTTCTCTGAGTTAATATGCATAAAACTTTTAGCTCAGTTACCTGGAACGCTGTAAGTGCCATATGACCAGTCTTACTTACTGTGTTAGGATAAGAAATATTCACAATGTACTACGTAAAAAAATAAAAGTGCTGAAACATATCTAGAGTTTGCCTTTCTGTTTTGAAACAAATGAAGTGTGACTGTACTTGTATATGTAAATAAGTGTTAATATAGATTAGGCAAGAATAGGGATAAAGAGTTAAATATATATAAAACGTATGCACAGATATAGAATTAGAATAACAGGTATTTTTAATTCTTTTTGCATGCCAGAGTCTCCTGGAGTACCTTCAAGGTAGAGTGACATTGATACCAATGGTGACTGCTTATTTACATTGTTTGAGGAAAATAAAGTTAAAAATATTTGGTGATGAGTAAGCAAAAGGGTAAGTACAAGGAAACAAGGAGCATCACATGAGCGCTATAGTTTTGTAGGGAAACTAATATGTACAAGCAGAGATTATCATATTATATTTTTTACCCGTATGCACAGATATAGAATTAGAATAACAGGTATTTTTAATTCTTTTTGCATGCCGGAGTCTCCTGGAGTACCTTCAAGGTAGAGTGACATTGATACCAATGGTGACTGCTTATTTACATTGTTTGAGGAAAATAAAGTTAAAAATATTTAGTGATGAGTAAGCAAAAGGGTAAGTACAAGGAAACAAGGAGCATCACATGAGCGCTATAGTTTTGTAGGGAAACT
>NW_012150191.1:0-745 GCF_000956105.1 Propithecus coquereli | reverse complement strand
CCTTGGAAAATGAATTTAACAAGTTTATTTCCCATCACTTCTTTTCTGACAGAACCTAACAGCAGCAGTTTTCTTTCTACCTTTTTGTACATTATTGTATGTTTCTATTTTTCCCTTACTCTTTCTCTCTCTCTCTCTCTTAGGCTAAAATGTATGGTTTTCCAATTTCCTGCTCCTGTGCAATCTTTTGCCTGTCTTTAATGTACATTAAAACAAATGGGAAGCAATGCCTAAGAAATGATTCTGCAGTGTCTTAAACATCTTTGCTTTAAAATTTAAGAGAGGGCTATAATGAGGTTCCCACTGTCATGCAAGACAGGTGAATCTGTAATTTCATGACATATTCAAGAATTATTTTCCATTTCAGGGAACTAAAGGTATTGTTTCTCATTCCTTGAAACCAAGGGACTATTTTCTGGCTTCTTAAAAAATGTTTTATGAGTAAATTTAGCTCAATGAGCTGAAGGAAAAGGTGGAAGTAAGTCATGCTGATAGACAAAATGGAATAAAAGAGCGTCCTTCTTTGTAGTGTATTAGAAAGTATTCTCTCCTTTCTTTTTACTCACTACCTATATTTTCTCTCACTTTATTCAGAAAAAATATAAGTAATGGATATATTAGAGGCTTTTACTGAAGAATTGATTTTTAAATGGTGAACAGAATTCAGAAGGAAAAATGGTGAAGTTTTGTTTTAGTTTGCAGAGCGTGGATGTTGTACTAACTAGAAAACTACTTAGATTGATTA
>NW_012150190.1:6981-7427 GCF_000956105.1 Propithecus coquereli | reverse complement strand
AGAGATACATCTGGTTTCCCATTATAACATTTAAAAAGACATTAAATTATACAATTAATCCAAAATTACTCAATTACCACCCAGAAAATATTTGTAGCTGCCCTTCTGCTCATAATTTCTTTTTTAAAGGAAGAAGGTATTTATAGAACATTGTGCAAAGTTCTAGTTTAATAGTTAACATTGCTTCCCATTGTCTGTAGGATAATTGGTTGCATTGTTTTTAAATAGAAAACATATTTTAATTTAAAAAACTGACTTAATTTTGGAATATTTTTGACTGTTCAATTTTCAAATAACTTTTTCTTTTTGTTTTTTAACATAACACACATACAGAAAAGTATACAAAACATAATTGTGTGGTTCAATGAATTATACAAGAAATTTCTCAAAGCAAATACTCATGTTACCACCACCCAGATCTAGAAAGAGAGTGTTAACCAAAGCTC
>NW_012150190.1:4328-4637 GCF_000956105.1 Propithecus coquereli | reverse complement strand
TTTCCAAAGTCAGTATTACTCAGATAGCTCAGCTACTGCTATGGTTTGATTGATGGTGTTCCTTCAAAAATTCATGTTGAAACTTAATCCTCAATGCAACAGCATTAAGAGGGGTGGCCTTTGGGGGATGATTAAGTCATGAGGGCTCTGCTGAATGAGATAAGCACTCATAAAAAAGCTCGAGGTTGAAGGGGGAACTCTCTTGCCCTTCTGGCTCTGACCATGTGAGGACACAGCAACAAGGCATCATCTTGGAAATAGAGAGCAGCCCTCACCAGACACCAAGCCGGGACCTTGATCTTGGACTTC
>NW_012150190.1:3200-3791 GCF_000956105.1 Propithecus coquereli | reverse complement strand
CATAATTAGGAATTATTTTATGCCAATGAATTTGGCAACCTAAATTAAAATGTACAAGTCCCTCACATTACACAAATAATCATGACTGACAAAAGAAGAAACAGAATATCTGAATAGCATGATACCTATTAAAGAAAATGCATTTGTAATTGAAATCTTCCCACGAAGAAATTCTAACCTCTAGTGACTTATTTCACTGGTGATTCTACTAAACTTTAAAATAAATAAAAGATTATATCAACCCATACAAATTCTCTCAGAAAATAGAGGAGGAAAAAACATTTTCCAAAGTCAGTATTACTCAGATAGCTCAGCTACTGCTATGGTTTGATTGATGGTGTTCCTTCAAAAATTCATGTTGAAACTTAATCCTCAATACAACAGCGTTAAGAGGGGTGGCCTTTGGGGGATGATTAAGTCATGAGGGCTCTGCTGAATGAGATAAGCACTCATAAAAAAGCTCCAGGTTGAAGGGGGAACTCTCTTGCCCTTCTGCCTCTGACCATGTGAGGACACAGCAACAAGGCATCATCTTGGAAATAGAGAGCAGCCCTCACCAGACACCAAGCCGGGACCTTGATCTTGGACTTC
>NW_012150190.1:2188-2958 GCF_000956105.1 Propithecus coquereli | reverse complement strand
TTTCCTTACAGTAGACTTAAAATTAATAAATGTAGAATGAAAGAAGGAAACAAAGAATTATCATTACGGAAACACCATAGTAATAAATTAAGCAGGCAAAATCTGCTGATGGATGTTAAACTTAGTGAGTAAAAATCTGAGGAGAAATAGGATGTACATGGTCTGATATTCACCAAGATACTTATTAATTACAAGAAGAAGATAGTAACATATGGAAGACAAATCTGACAGACAAAAACTTAACCAAGTTATCAATGGAATAAAATCTTTGACAACATGAACTCCTAGATAGAAAGGAGATACCATGATTTTTGTGGTGTTATTACCAATAATGCATAGACTCACTCCAATGATGAGAAAATATCAGACAAACCCAAATTTAGGGATATTCTGCTAAATAATTGATGGTACTCTTCAAAACAGTCTAGGTCATGAAAGATGAGAAAAGACTGAGAAATTATTACAGACTGTAGAAAACTAAGGAAATTAACAATTGAATGTAATATGGGATTCTGGATAGGATCCTGGAAAACAAAATAAAGCCATAAGTAAAAAATTGGTGATTTTCAAATAAGATATGTAATTTAGTTAATAATATTATCCTCTTCTTGATCATTGTCCTATGGTCATGGTAAAATGCTAACATAAAGGAAAGATAGGCAAGGAGTATAAGGAAAATATTTGTATTATTTCTAGAACTTTTCTGTAATTCTAAAATTAGCTCAAAATAAAAATTTAACCTTGTAAAAATAAAAATTACTAGATATGCA
>NW_012150190.1:0-454 GCF_000956105.1 Propithecus coquereli | reverse complement strand
AGTAACTAACACCCAGATTTTGGTCTGTAAACACTATATTCAAATAAAAGCTACCAGGGCTCCTTGGAGAACTTCAGGGTGGGGGCAGGAAAATATAAAATTATCCAGGAACATCATGTGGTGCCAGAAAGTAAAAAAATGCCTAAAAGGGAGGAGGGAAGTGAAGTTGTGATGAAAGAACACAGGAACCCACGTGAAAAAAATGACTCTCAATGGCTAATAGTGGAAAAATTGTAGCAAAAATATTTAGCAGTGACATTTTAGTAACAAAATTGGATTTTAACTCATGAATAAATATCCATGAGGTCATACTGATATGGGTAAATAATAAAATAAATAAACATAAGAGAAGAGATTTTTTTCCTTACAGTAGACTTAAAATTAATAAATGTAGAATGAAAGAAGGAAACAAAGAATTATCATTACGGAAACACCATAGTAATAAATTAAGCAG
>NW_012150189.1:15957-16505 GCF_000956105.1 Propithecus coquereli | reverse complement strand
CGGGTTTTCAGTTAAATCATAGGCATTTTAGTATGCTACACTGTGATGAGATAGGGAAAGTAAAGTGGCCTTTTACTTTCCAGGCAAACTTTGAGATGCAGTTAATGGTTAGATAATGGAGGATGAGTTTACAAGGAGAGAGATAGAATTGTCAAGAGAATTAAAAGAAAATCAAGGAAAGTTTCATATTAAAGGAAACAATAGAATATATTGTTTCAAGGAGGAAATGGCAAGAATTGTCTAATGATGCTGAAAGTCAAATATTATTACTACTTAAAATGTCTATTGAATTTGGCAATATTATGTCATCAACATGAGAACAATGCTGCTACAATCATGAAAAATGGGTGAGGAAATCAAACTAAGTGTTTGAGTACTGAATGGGGGATTAAGAAATAAGTATTGGAAATGCAAACATTCTGAAGTAGTTTTTGAGGAGGCCAGAAAGGTTGTAACTGAAGGGGTATATGGATTTGTTTTGTATTTTATATTTTAGTTTTTTAATTAGAAAGACTTAAATGTGAAAAAAAGTGAGAATCAAAATAAGA
>NW_012150189.1:12353-13036 GCF_000956105.1 Propithecus coquereli | reverse complement strand
ACACAAACATATGAAAACCTTCATGATTCCTGATGATAACACCAAATATGAGTTCATTTTAAAACATGGGAGAAAGTTGATATAAACAAGAACAAAGAAAATTCAGTCTGCAAGAACTTCTGATATTAAAATTTCGTATATTTTTGATATATTGAATGCAAGTAAAAGAATGAAAAAAATATATACCAGACAAATACTAATAATAAGAAAGCTAATATAGCTATATTAGTTTGAGACAAAATGGATATTGCGGTTAAAGGCATTAAAGGGGATACAGAGAGTATCTACCTAATGATAGAGACTTTAATGGAGTAGGAAGCTATAACAACTGAAAATGCTTATAAAGCATAAAAAATAAACCCCAAATTATATAAGACAAAACTTTGCTGAAGAATGGAGAAATTGACAAATTCTCATTCATTTGTGAAGATTTAAGAATACATGTGGAAAAATTGGTAGATAAAACAAATAGTTTGGTAAGGATCAAAAACATTTTAGAAAATATAATAAGTTTGATCTAAATATATGCACACACGTGTTTACACAATAAATAATAAAACATTCTCAAGTATGTATGAAGCAGTTATAAAGCTGATCAAAAACTGAAAGGATACAAAATCAAAGTTTTATAACTATAGTAAAACTACTTTGGAAATTAATTTAAAAGTTAATAAAAACCTTCT
>NW_012150189.1:908-1733 GCF_000956105.1 Propithecus coquereli | reverse complement strand
AGTACAACTTTTTTATTTATAAATATATAGAAGGGAATGGAGAAGTTCCGAAGTTTTAAGTGGCTAAATTATTCCAAGGTCAAGTTGACTTAAAATAACTAGAATGTATTTAACTGTTAGTTTCTACTTTGACATTTCCTTTTATTTTCTTCCTGCAAGCTAAGAAAAGAAGAAAAGTCAGTCAGGCAAACTATAGTATATATTTTTAAATGCCACCACCTACACCTTTCCTTGTTCACCGGCCTCTCTGCATTACTAGTAGTGAGTGGGTTTCAGCATCAAGAGAGGCCAAAAATAGGCTAGATATAGAACTAGAGCTTTGCTCATCTCTGCCTCAGGAAACTCACTTCAGCAAAGCTAATAAATCAGTTATCGTGTGCTAAGTTTCCATATTAGGCAAACCACTATGTGAAGTTGTCTGGGATAAACAAAAAACATAAAGGGGCAACATCCTAGGCTTTGAAGAATTTATGTTTTGGTTATAAAACTAAAAAGAAACAACTAAAATATAAATAGACAAAGCTGTGTGTGTGTGTGTGTGTGTGTCCAGAAAGTAAAGAAGTGCTTGAGGAATTATGCAGACCTCTTAAAACAATATAAAAGTCAGCTTGACTGGGATGCACTTACTAAATATGGTGCCATTTGAGTATTGACATATGTAATAATAATAGCAGATTTTTGAATAAATTCTACTTTCTGAATAAAGTAGAATTCATGGGGATGTACTGATATGAACAAATAAGTATATGAATAAATGTGAGAGAAGAAAAAGTTCTTCCTTACTATGGAATGACAGGTAATAAAATGTATAAGAACATGGAATTA
>NW_012150189.1:398-858 GCF_000956105.1 Propithecus coquereli | reverse complement strand
GGTGAGAGTGGACCCATCACCATGAGATCCCCTGAAAAGCATGTATCATGCCATCCAGAAGACTTGAGGATTTGTTCGCAGAGTTGATGCTGCTGTCCTGTGAAAGCTAGGGAAACTTTAAAACACAAAATATCGTATGCAAATCAAACATGGGATTGTCGGGTTGGCAGTCTTTTCTCCCTCCTTGGTGTGCTCTTGGACAAAGAATGACCAGACACACCAATAGATAGCAAGGCTAGCACAAAACGAAGTTTGTTGAGGAAGAGCAAGATAGGTTACAGAGCAAGAGCAAGATACATTCACCACAGATGATGAACTGTTGTAACAAGAGGCCCTGGTTATGGTCTGGGTCCTGATTTATATTGTCTGGATTGGGCCCTCCTCATGGTACAAACATTGCCATTGAATCACTTTCATGGACAGTTAATGACATGATAATTAGCCTTAGGTTACTCTAGAT
>NW_012150189.1:0-348 GCF_000956105.1 Propithecus coquereli | reverse complement strand
ATGAACAAATAAGTATATGAATAAATGTGAGAGAAGAAAAAGTTCTTCCTTACTATGGAATGACAGGTAATAAAATGTATAAGAACATGGAATTAAAGAATCGCCATTTGGTAACCATGAGAGTTAAAACTCACCAGGAAAAAATCATCAATGGATGCTAGAAATTTGGGTGAAAAGATAACAAGAAATAGGATTTTATCTAGTATGAAAACCTTTTCCCACAAAAGATTTATTAATTAGATACAAGAAATACTAACTTAGGAGACATTTGTTAGATGCCACTTTAACCAAATGACCAAAATTAACATCACTGGTAATGGAAGAAATTAAAATCATGTACCACCTGAT
>NW_012150188.1:10571-11343 GCF_000956105.1 Propithecus coquereli | reverse complement strand
AAGTGTCCACGACACAAAAAAGTCAAGAACCCTGCCCTAGCTCTCCTGGGCCTTGTGTTTAGGCAGAGAGAGAAGGAAAAGGAGGACAGAGCTGATTTTAATAATTGTGTTTCAATACAACAGGTTTCCTTTGTAATCCCATGCATTTTATTTAATGTACTTTATAATGGTTTCTGAATGGAGCCCACAGGCTACACCAGACCAGCGTAAGTGCCACGACACAAAAAAGTCAAGAACCCTGCCCTAGCTCTCCTGGGCCTTGTGTTTAGGCAGAGAGAGAAGGAAAAGGAGGAGAGAGCTGAATGTAAGCTGTGTTTCTGAATCAAACAAACTCTCCCTGGCATTTCCTCTAAACGGACATGGACGTGGGAGCATAAAGGAAGGTGGCTTATAAAATTCCAATGTGTTTAAGAGTGGGGGAAAAAAAAAGAAAAGAAAGCAAGAACAGAAACACCTGTCAGTCATGAACAGCTTATTGGCCGAGTTCATCAGCAGGGGAGCTGAATTTGATCAGTTCTGCCACGATTAGTGTCACTACAGTCAAGTGTAATTTCTGTATAAATAGAAGTGGTGGATAGGAAAATAATTCAGACCATCCTTCCAAATTGTATCACTCAGCACAGACATCAAAAACTGTCAGCCCGAGGAGGGGAAGCATACACATACCCAACCAAGCCTATAATTGTATTCAGTATTCAAATATTTCACACTACAGAATATTATCTTCAACATAAGACCAAAGAAAAATCAATGTTGATCTTGCAGCTTATCT
>NW_012150188.1:9146-10521 GCF_000956105.1 Propithecus coquereli | reverse complement strand
TCCTGGGAGAGTGCCCATAAATCTGTATCTTAAATTCTCCAGATATTTCTCAGGCACACTGCACTCAGGAAGCATTTTCCTACACTAGAGATTCTTACATTGAGAACCACGGAATTCAGGGGTCCATAAATTTGGGATGGGAAAAAAATACACCTTCATTTTCACTGAACTCAAATTAATATTTAGCATTCTCTTCAATTATGAACATAGCCAACAAATCACAGTAGTGTTAGAGTATCTGTGTCATCAATGGAAATCAGAAATATTTTCCTACATTACAATTATAGATATCTCAAAATATTATTGACATTGATCACTGCTTTAAGATTATGTTAGTATAAACTCCCTGCTAGAGTTTTTAATTCATAAATTATAAAATGAGCACATATATTACTAAATTAGAAAATTTTAAAATAATATTTTAATAATTGTGTTTCAATACAACAGGTTTCCTTTGTAATCCCATGCATTTTATTTAATGTACTTTAGAATGGTTTCTGAATGGAGCCCACAGGCTACACCAGACCAGCGTAAGTGCCACGACACAAAAAAGTCAAGAACCCTGCCCTAGCTCTCCTGGGCCTTGTGTTTAGGCAGAGAGAGAAGGAAAAGGAGGAGAGAGCTGAATGTAAGCTGTGTTTCTGAATCAAACAAACTCTCCCTGGCATTTCCTCTAAACGGACATGGACGTGGGAGCATAAAGGAAGGTGGCTTATAAAATTCCAATGTGTTTAAGAGTGGGGGAAAAAAAAAAGAAAAGAAAGCAAGAACAGAAACACCTGTCAGTCATGAACAGCTTATTGGCCGAGTTCATCAGCAGGGGAGCTGAATTTGATCAGTTCTGCCACGATTAGTGTCACTACAGTCAAGTGTAATTTCTGTATAAATAGAAGTGGTGGATAGGAAAATAATTCAGACCATCCTTCCAAATTGTATCACTCAGCACAGACATCAAAAACTGTCAGCCCGAGGAGGGGAAGCATACACATACCCAACCAAGCCTATAATTGTATTCAGTATTCAAATATTTCACACTACAGAATATTATCTTCAACATAAGACCAAAGAAAAATCAATGTTGATCTTGCAGCTTATCTGTGAAAACAGCATTTGCGTATTTTTCATTGTCTTTGTTGGTAAAAGTAAGCAAATGTTAGGTTTTTGTATTTTGTCACTTTTTCACTAATAGGATATTTGTACCTCTAAACTTGTCTTTTAATTCCATAGCTTAATAAATGATACCTCCATCCAATCAGTTGTCCAAGACAGAGACCCACAGGCACCCTTCCTCCTTCATCAAATAGATCACTAAGTCCTGTTGTTTCTATCTCCTTGAAAGTAATCTGTTTCCTTTAGGCCCTTTGCTGCTAGGTTA
>NW_012150188.1:3435-3789 GCF_000956105.1 Propithecus coquereli | reverse complement strand
ACATGAATAAAAGCACCAGTAAACCTTAACATTTGATAAGCAGTACAATCTGGTGATAAAAATTCTATGAACCAGGCCTCATTTTTGTAGTAACTGATAAATGATCTATAATCAAGTTTTTGCTTCCCTTTTTTATCATTTCATAAATGACAATACCAAATGTTGGTGAAAATACAGAGCAAGTAGAACTCTTGCACATTCTGGGAATGTAAAAGTGGTACAATCACCTTTGGAAAAAAAAGTCTAAAAATTTTGTATAAATCCAAATACTACATCTACTCTATGACCCAGCAATTCTACTCCTAGGTATTTAACCAAGAAAGTGAAACCTGTGTACATAAAGAAGGTATACTA
>NW_012150188.1:0-588 GCF_000956105.1 Propithecus coquereli | reverse complement strand
GAAAATAAAAGACCATTTTTGATTAACTGTGGTCAGTCACACATGCAGTGGGAGACTTTGTCCATTGCTTCCCCAACATCCATTTCTCCTGCCATGTTCCCTCATTGCTTCCACATTGTCCTACT
Organism: Propithecus coquereli; assembly: GCF_000956105.1. Lineage (NCBI taxonomy): Eukaryota > Metazoa > Chordata > Mammalia > Primates > Indriidae > Propithecus > Propithecus coquereli. The sequence goes on along the minus strand of NW_012150188.1, from coordinate 463 downwards.
TTATTCCTAACAAAAGAACCTTTATTTGATCAGGTATTCACCTGTTATTAAGACAAAATAAGTCCAAAGAGTCAAACAAGTTGAGGGTAGGATTGTTTCCTTATTTAAAATTTTGGTATTTTGTTCATGATGGATTTTTTATATCGATGTTATTTTTAAAATGTTTCACATTAGAGTGTTACTTTTCCATATTACTGAGATTTTTGGTACCCTCCTAAACTCTATATCAGAGGCAAATGTCTCACTCAGCTCACCGTAATCCCAGCCCTGCGGGTAATGAAAGAATCTTATTTGCAGGGAGGGTAAATCCTTTCATATGCCCCAATGGGTAAACAGTGACTGGTCTCCACAAATCAGGGTAATGTATTTCCTCTGGACAGTGAAATATTAAATAGAAAAAGTGGACTGATCATTATAACTTCCGAGAAAGCTTTTTTACTTTCTTTTCCTTTTTCCTGACAAC
>NW_012150187.1:27492-28587 GCF_000956105.1 Propithecus coquereli | reverse complement strand
AGAGTTAGATAAATTTTCACAAATTGGAAAAACCCATGAAACTAGCACCCATAGTAAGAAAAAGGACATTACCCAGATGCCAGGCCACTCTTGTACCTGCTCCCTGTCTGCTCCCAGCCCAAGTAAACATCATCCTGACTTCTAAGTGCAAAGAATAGTTTTATACTTTACTTAAATGGGATTATTTAGTATGTACTCTTGTATCTGGCTTATTTTACACAATCTTAACTTTATGAAATTTATTTGTATTTTTATGTGTAGCCATAGATCCTTATGCTCAGAGATGTTGGGTATTGCATTTTCTTTAATCATTTCGTTTGTGTATATTTAGCATCTCAGGGCATCTTAGTGTCCAGTTAGTCTTTGTTGATTGCAAGTCTCACGCAGTTGTCAGAGGGATTGGGAGTAGGCTAGGCTGTAACTATGGCAGATCCAGCTGTTCTGTAACAATTAGAAAAGTGCAGATAAATTTCTGCAGCAGCTGCAGAAATCTGGCAAATTAATTTTTATCTCTGTGTATTTTATTTTACTTTAGTTCTTTTTCGAGGTACATTTTTCTACAATGAAATGCATTTACATGTTCAGTTTAATGTGTTCTGAGAACTATACATACCCTTGTAACACAACCACGTATAGAACATTTCCTTCACTTCAAAAGTCCCTTTGTGCCCCTTGCCAGTCAAATTGCTCCTCTTAGAGACAACCACTTTCTGATACTTTTATCACTAATTAAATCACCCTGGACTTTAAAACAAGTTATTTTCTCATAATATAAGAGGGACTTTCAATGTCACTAAATTTAAATATTTGTTGAAGGAAAAGCACATAAATAATTAAAAGCTGCAGTCAATTGAAGCACATTCATAAATCAGAACATTGACACCAAGCAAACCAGTCATGAACTTTCACGCTGCTGAAACACGAAGATGCGCCCAGTGAAAAATGCCTTTGAGCCACACCTGCCGCAGCAGTGGACTGACAGAGGTGCTTGCAGTTTTTGAATCATTTCATTTATGATATAAAAGAATAGCAACATGTGGTCTGGTGGTTTGGCTGCACTCAAGTTGACTATAAGGTGCAATATTTGAAAGCCAG
>NW_012150187.1:23949-27162 GCF_000956105.1 Propithecus coquereli | reverse complement strand
AAATACAAATAAATGAAATGATCAGTAAGTACTCATACAGACTGAATGTGCCCCCCAAAATTCATATATTGGAACCTGTTGTGATTTTAATTTGTTATGATTTCTTTCTAATTTGGTTTTGAGGTCTCTCTCTTGGGAGTGGTGGTAAGCCAAAACAGCCCCTGTCTAGGAGAGCCTTGACTGGGGGGAAGTTAAGTTTAGGTGTATGGGTCAGCTTAGACATAATGAAGAAGTGAAACGAAAAATGTATAAAATAGAATGAATTTGTTACTCATAGGTCCTAGAGAGGTTAGGGGTGCCAACGGGAGGCAGGGAGGAAGTTTGGAGGCAGCAGGGAGCTCAACCAGCAGGTGAGGAGTGAGAGAGAGAGGGCGGGGGGTGCACAGAGGGGGAAGTCAGCAGCTGTGGGATGCATTGGGTTTTGGGTCAGTGGAATGAGGAACAACCACACAGGGAGGGGAAGTTTCAACTAGACCAAAGGTGATGGAGTACAACTTGTGTCAGGCCTATAAATGGATGCCAAGGCAGCAACTGTATTAAACAAATTTATGACAGAACCTAACCCCAATGTAATGGCATTTGGAGTGGGGCTGTTAAGAGGTGATTGGGCGATGGGAATAGTGCCCTTTTAAAAGAGGGCCCAGAGAGCTTGCCCCTCTTGCCAGGTGAGGACACAGAGGGAAGGTGGCTATCTATAAACCAGGAAGCAGGCCCTCACTGGACACTGAATCTGCTGGCAACTTGATCTTGGATTTCTCAACCTCCAGGACTGTGAGAAATAAATCTTCTGTTGTTTATAAGCCACCGAATCTATGGTATTTTGTCACAGCAGCCCAAACAGACTAAGAGAAGTACATAAAATAGACTAAATATCATAAGTCACTAGGGAGATGAAAATTAAATCCACATTCAGATGCCATTCCTCTCCACTAGAAGATCTAAGAACAAGCTATTGTTCATTGTCAAATATGTGGAGCAACTGGACCTTTCACGCAGTACTGGTGGGATCGTAAAATGTCACAGCCACTTTGGAGACTTGTGATGGCTCAGCAGGTAAACCCATGGGTATTTAGCAAAGAGAACTGAAAGCATAAGCCCACAAATGACGCATACAAAAATGTTTGGAAAAGTGTCTATCAACAGGAGAATGTGTGAACGATTATGGGACATCCGTACAAAGGAGCATCACTCTACAATAAAGAGGAACTACTGACTGATAGCACAACAATATTAATGGACCTTTAAAACCTTATGGTGAGCAGTAGAAACCAGACCCTTTGCCCCAAATATAATTCTATTTATATGAAATTCAGGAACAGAAAAAACTAAATTACGGTGATAGAAGTAAAAATGTGGTTTCCTCTGGAAAGAAGGGTTTGACTGGGAGGAGGCACAAAGGGATTTTCTAGAATCATGGAAATGTTCTATTTATTGTTTTAGGTGGTAGTTATAAGGTGTATAAAATTCTCAAACTCACTGAAATGAATAAATAATATCTGTGCATTTTATTATATCAATTATACTTTAATAAAAATGAACCAAAAATAAAATAAAATAACAAATATATACAGAAATGTTCACATGCATAATTACAGAGTTAGATAAATTTTCACAAATTAGAAAAACCCATGAAACTAGCACCTATATTAAGAAAAAGGACATTACCCAGATGCCAGGCCACTCTTGTACCTGCTCCCTGCCTGCTCCCAGCCCAAGTAAACATCATCCTGACATCTAAGTGCAAAGAATAGTTTTGCACTTTACTTAAATGGGATTATTTAGTATGTACTCTTGTATCTGGCTTATTTTACACAATCTTAACTTTATGAGATTTATTTGTATTTTTATGTGTAGCCATAGATCCTTATTCTCAGAGATGTTGAGTATTGCATTTTCTTTAATCATTTCATTTGTGTATATTTAGCATCTCAGGGCGTCTTAGTGTCCGGTTAGTCTTTGTTGATTGCAAGTCTCAGGCAGTTGTCAGAGGGATTGGGAGTAGGCTAGGCTGTAACTATGGCAGACCCAGTTGTTCTGTAACAATTAGAAAAGTGCAAATAAATTTCTGCAGCAGCTGCAGAAATCTGGCAAATTAATTTTTATCTCTGTGTATTTTATTTTACTTTAGTTCTTTTTTGAGGTACATTTTTCTACAATGAAATGCATTTACATGTTCAGTTTAATGTGTTCTGAGAACTATACATACCCTTGTAACACAACCACATATAGAACATTTCCTTCACTTCAAAAGTCCCTTTGTGCCCCTTGACAGTCAAATTGCTTCTCTTAGAGACAACCGCTTTCTGATACTTTTATCACTAATTAAATCATCCTGGACTTTAAAACAAGTTATTTTCTCATAATATAAGGGGGACTTTCAATGTCACTAAATTTAAATATTTGTTGAAGGAAAAGCACATAAATAATTAAAAGCTGCAGCCAATTGAAGCACATTCATAAATCAGCACATTGACACCAAGCAAACCAGTCATGAACTTTCACGCTGCTGAAACACGAAGATGCGCCCTGTGAAAAATACCTTTGAGCCACACCTGCCGCAGCAGTGGACTGACAGAGGTGCTTGCAGTTTTTGAATCATTTCATTTATGATATAAAAGAATAGCAACATGTGGTCTGGTGGTTTGGCTGCACTCAAGTTGACTATAAGGTGCAATATTTGAAAGCCAGATTTTTTTTTCTAGCACAGATTTACTATTGCCTGCTGTTGAACACACGCAATTGGACAAATCTTATTAATCAGGAAATTGTAATACCATTAAGCAGACAAGGAACTTTATTCAATGTAAATTTTCCCAGAATTCCAATTCCTTGGCGTATAGGAAGAAAGAGTGACGACTCTTGAGAGTGAATAGTTTTATCTTCCTGTCTGGAAGAAAAATCTGTGAATATATTTCACTGTGGATTTTTGCTGGAGACAAAAAGTTATACACCATACAAAAAGATGTATAATTCATTGTCAGTAGTCACCATAACCCATAATAAATTTTATTTCTTATGAAACTTATGAGTCCATCTTATTAATAGATGCATTGGCTAAATATAGCAAATGGTTGAATCATTAATTCCCTTCAATTTAATTTAACTCGTATTTATATCCAGGTATAATTGTTGTCCATTAAATTACAATAAGACCAAATAAGCAGGTTAGAGTCTCCAACCATGTCAAAAAGCCATGACATAACACAGGCAAAC
>NW_012150187.1:11595-12399 GCF_000956105.1 Propithecus coquereli | reverse complement strand
CCGCCTCAGCCTCCCAGATTGCTCATTCTTTATTTTTAATTAAAAAAATAAAACCTCCGTATCTTTTAAAAGCCATAAGCCAATTATCCCTTGGTCTTCCTCCTCTGTTCTAAAACTTAAACGTATTTTAATTGTTCTTTTACTCTCTCTGGATTCTTTACAACATTTTAAGTTTTATTAAAGAAAGCTGGTTTGCAACACTGATAAAGCTTTGTTTATTGCAGAATATAGCACAATAGTTTTCTAACCTCTGCCTTTATTGTTCTCATATAATTCCTGTACTGACCACGCTCACATTCGTAATTGTTTCATGACCATGTTTAATCTGCTACATCCTCACAGCCAGGTGTTAAGGTCTATGGGAAATAACCTGCTCTCTCGCTTCTGTCAGTATGCTTAAGCAAAGAATAAAGGGGGAAAAGGGGGAAAGGGGGAGGAGGATACACTTCACACAGCTGCAAGCGTCCACAAGGTAAACTAACAGCTAGCCCAGAGGGCTGGAATGCCCTGGAGCACTGAAACGCCCAGGGGTGCCTCATGTACCCGGATAACAGGGAGTAGAATGTACTCTGACTTAAAACAAAATGTTAAATGTATTTCTGACTAAGATTAATAATGATTAATGCTGATCTAGGCTTCTGTAACCCTGCTTGCGCAGATGTATGACTTTACAGGATGTGGTTTTTGCCTTTAAAAGAGGCTGTCTCCCCTGGCTCGGGGCTGCTCTCTGTGCTGCTGCCTCTCAGCGGTGCGGAGGGTAGTCTCTGGCCAGCTAATAAAGACTCCCAATCTGGCTCAATTCGG
>NW_012150187.1:1404-3700 GCF_000956105.1 Propithecus coquereli | reverse complement strand
AGACATGCAGTCTATAAATGCCCTTCTAGAGACAAATGCTATCTGGAGGCATTGTACGTGACCAGAGAATCAGAAACTCAGGATACTTGGCTTCCAGATCAGGCTCTGACTGTACCTTTCCTGGTCACTTTGGACACATCATTCTCTGCTTCTGAGCCTCATTTGCTCTTTCTTGTCATTAAGATGAGCTTTCTCCAATTTCTTATGACAGTATAGAGCTTGGTGGTGTTTTTCTGAATATAGAAAAAAATCCTTTGAGCTCCTTAAAGCATCAGATCACTAATCAGATATATTCTTCCTCTTGGGTTGTGAAAAATTGATGAGATGGGTTCTGGGTGAATACTGTCCTTAAGATATTTATTTTAGAGTTTAAAATTCATAAATGCTCCCAAGGATACTCCTGGGTTGAGAGCAGATACTTGTTTCATATTTTTACCCTCTTTTCAGAGACATGACTAAACCTGTGGAGGATGTGTCAACCAAAGAGCTACTTTCCCATTGTCTGACTCTCAGCCTGGGGATTCCCCACAGTGACAGTCACCAAGCAAGAGGCTGGGCTGGAGGTGACTCAGCTGATGTGTCTGTGTTCTGTTACCTTCTCCAACTCCATACTGAGCTATAAAACCTGGATTCCAGTGTCTGCTTGAAATTTGAGCCTGATGACAGAGGTCACTGTGCTCCTGACTTTGGGTTAGAGTTTTCACCCTAAAAGAGTATGGTGTTTGAAACCAAGAAATCCGAAGAGGAATCTTCTGCCTCCACCGTCTCACTGTCCTGCACCCAAGATGCTAAGGCCAGGAGTTCAGACCATACCTGTTTACTTTTTGAGGAAGTCACAACCTCAGTATGATGGGGGCTGCATCACACTTATTGTATTAGTTTGCTAGGGCAGATGTAACAAAGTGCCACAGACTGGGTGTCTTAAATAACAGAAATTTATTGCTGCGTGCTTCTGGATGCAATATCTGAAATCAAGATGCCGTCAAGGTTGGTTCCTTCTGAGGGCTGTGAGAGAAGGATCTGTTTCAGGCCTCTCTCTTTGGCTTGCACATGTCCATCTTCTCCGTGTGTCTTCACATTATGTTCCCTGTATGCATGTCTGTGTCCAAATTTCCCTTTTTATGTATTGCATTAGGGCCCACTTTCATGACTTGATTACCTCTGTAAAAACCCTACTTCAAATAAAGTCACACTCTGAGGTACTGGGATTTAGGACTTCAGCATATAAATTTTAAAGGGACACGCTTTAGTCCATATCCCTCAGTGAAAGCTCACAGTAGAGCTTTCTTTGTTGTAAAGAATTTCCTGTGTCATTGTGCCCAAGGGAAAATGGGAGGCAGAGCAATGGAATCCTGCCTTTCGACCAGTGAGTCTAGATAATGCTGGCCATATTTGACTCTTTCTGTAGGACAGAAATGAGAGGAAACTGAAGCAGGGGGTGGGAGTCATGGAGAAAATTACCTCTAAGCACTGTATGAGGGGTTTTCCACTAGTTCATGGAAAATATGTATTAATATGAAAAAATTATGCCTAGATTTCAAAACTTTTTTGCACCAAAATAAACTCATACTAACTTGTTATAACATGTCTGAACAGGATCTATTAATAGTTTGAGGCCCTAAGGATAAGACATCAGTTTGAAAAGACCCTCTATCAGAGCAACAAGAATTCTGCTAAAATTGAAACAAGAATATGCATCAAATATATGGTGAAACATGAGTGGAAGAATAGTGAAATTATTGATGCTTTATGAAAAGTTTATGGGGACAGCGCCGCAAAGAAATCTGCAGTTTACAAATGGATAACTCATTTTAAGAAAGGGACAAGAAGATGTTGAAGATGAAACCCACCATGGCAGACTGTCCCCATCAATTTTCGAGGAAAATATTTATCTTGTTTGTGCACTGATTGAAGAGACTGATGACTAACAGCAGAAACAATAGCCAATACCACAGACATCTCAACTGGTTCAGCTTACCCATTTCTGACTGAAAACTTAAAGTTGAGCAAACTTTCCACTCAATGGGTGCCAAAACCGTTATGCTCAGATCATCTGCAGACAAGAGCAGAGCTTTCAATGGAAATTTTAAACAAATGGGGTCAAGATCCTAAAGCATTTCCTGGAGCAATTATAACAGGAGTTAAAACATAGCTTTACCAGTATGATCCTGAAGACAAAACATGATCAAAGCAATGGCAACCAAGAGATGGGAGTGGTCCAGTCAAAGCAAAAGCAGACCAGTCAGGAGCAAAGGTCATGATTGTTTGGGATGCTCAAAGCGTTTTGCTCGTTGAC
>NW_012150187.1:0-344 GCF_000956105.1 Propithecus coquereli | reverse complement strand
GGAGAGGGAACATAACTTTCATTTAAAGAGGTCATTGTGTGAGATACTGTGATATTAATGGAAGAAGATGGAAAATAAAAGAAGAAGAAGGAAAGGAGAAAAAATAAGGAAAATGCACATGAAATCAAGAACAGGGGCAGGAAATAAAAAACAGGGAGAAGGAGGAGCCTGGATATCATCCTTTTTCCAATCTAACATTTTCATTCTTGCTAAAGGTCTTGTGTAAAGTTCATAAATTGAACATTATTCCTCTGAGAAATGTCTGGGTTCTCTCAAGTTTTTCAACTATAGTGCATGCATTTGAGAAATAATGGACCTTGAAAGTTTGCTAGAAAGAAACAGTT
>NW_012150186.1:3323911-3332268 GCF_000956105.1 Propithecus coquereli | reverse complement strand
GATGGATCTAGGAACAGAATTTATCTCCAGCTTTCTAATCACCTCTCTTCATATTAGATATATGCTTTTTATAAAATGAGATAACCCTTTAGTGTGTCTCGATCTACAGAGTTTTGGAACCCTGGGCATAACTGATTTTGCCATGATAACAGTATTTGGCAGTGCTGTGTTAAATAAAGAAGGTAGTATTTATGTTAAACATGGCCCCTTTTTCCCAGTAACAGAGTTTGTCTAAAAACACTCAGAGAGAGCAGAAGTGCTGTAAGTCAACGAGTGGGGAAAATAGCTCTAAAATGTCATCTTTCCAGCATCATTTCATTCGTTTAAAAAATGAACTCCTTGGGTGTGCTGTAGAACTACTATTTGTACTTTAAATGTGCTACCGAGAGCCCCGTTTGTAAAGAATTTACGCACTTAATTTATGTACTCAGCTTGTCAGGTTACTTTGTTTCTGGATTTTTTTTCCCTCTCAGAGCAATGGGAGAATCCTCATGAGTTGCAAAAAGCAAAACCATAGGATTATAATGAGCTTATACTGGCTCATGTGTGAAGCTCAGCCTACTATAGATTTTCCAGAAAATCAAATATGGATGTGGCGGAAATCTCTTTTCTGGTAGGAGAAGCTACTCATTATGGGACCGTTAGCTGTACATCTCTTGGGAGTGTCTTTAAGCAGTCACTTAAAAGCCAGTGTTTAGCAGCAGAACCTTCGGAGAAGCATAACCCAATGCAGGCAGTTCAGAAAAGCTGCTTTAAATGAACATTTGCCCACAGCAGATTATTTCAGATGGGGTGTGGAAATGGCAGGTGAATGGAGTTCTTTTCCACCTAACTGGAAAAGCTTGTTTTCAGGAGGGTAAACGCTGTAACTATAAAAGTGAAGGTGAACATACTGAAAAAGAAGTGGATAAAATTAGTTTTATAGAAATGATAAAATTTTAGATGTCGTTTAGCAACTTTTTATGTTAAATCTTTCATCTGTGCCTTGAATGATGTGAAGACAACATTGTTGAGTGGTTTTATGAGACATCTAGGTGCAAGGCAAGTCTTAATTCACTTGACGAATCCCAGGAAAATATTATGTGTGGAATCTTCTGGATTTAGATAAAACTGAATTATAGAGTTTTCATACTCTGGCAATTTACCTTTATTCTTTTGTCTCTCTCTATATGTTGCTATTGCTTAGACCTGGAAAGGAAACTCTGTGGTGGTTTTTCTTTTTTTTTTTTTTTCTTTTTTTTTTCTCTTTTTCCTGACTTCCTCCTAACTTCAAGGGTCATGCAGGAGCATTTTCTCACAAAGGTTGAAGAGCTCTTTTTCACAGTAGGCAATAAAAATACATTTGTGGTTTAATAAATGACGGGCCCGCCCTACTTCTTAGTTTCCTTTTGGCAAAAGCTGAACCGTTTCCATAAAGCTGTTACTTCCTTCTTCCTACCACTATTGACTCTTCTTTCCGATTTGTGGGATTCCAGAGCCTTTGGGGAATGGATGGTACATGAGGATAAATTACTGTCTCCCTCCTTGTGGTTTCCATTCAGATGACCACTGAGAATATTTAGCATTTTACTTATGGATTTAAGAAAAAACACACTGAATTTTTAAAAATCATGTTAGCAACTGTCAACATATTCCGTTTTGTGTCACGAGAAGAATTTTAAAAATATTTGGATGCCTAATAATTTCTTGTTCTTAGAGTTCATTTCTTCCTTCTGTTTTTAAAAAATATTATGATTACTATTAATGACATTTATAGGTCTGATTATATATATAAAATCCCTTCTCTCATGACAAAGTAGAAAGAGATTTAATTCACAAGTAGAAGTTGGTTCTAGGAAAAAGATTAATTTGTTTATTCATTTGTTCATTTCATTTGTTTATTTCATGCATTCATTTATTCATTCACCAATTAATCAATAGATACTTGTTCAGCCTTTATGTGGTAGGCATTTTGTTGAAAGCAGAAGATAAAAGTAAAAACATTTATCATTTCTGCCCTCAAGGAGCTTATGGTTTAATGTAACAAAAAGTCAACAAATAATCTTAATGTAAAGATAACTGCCTTGACTCATCCAACTAACAAATATTTATTGAATCCCTACTGTGAGCCAAGCATGGTTTCAGGAATTTGGCATAGGTTAAGGGACAAAAACAATATGGTCCTGCCCTCTTATAGTCTGGTAGAAAAGACCCCAGTTAATCAAATAATCACATAAATAAGTATAAAATTGTTTTAAGTGTTACCATGGGGAGGTGAATGGTATGAAACACATCATAGGGGCGCTCTTACCTAATGAGGAAGGTGGGGGAAGGCATCAGTGAATAAACCAGGGAGCAGAGACTGAAGGAGGAGCAGGAGTTGGGTAGATCAAGATGGTGCTAAGTAGAGTGTTCTCAGCAGATTAAACAGCATGTGCATAGTCCCTGAGGTTGAAAGGAATGTGACATACCCGGTTCAAGGGACTGGAAGCAGACCAATAGCCACCAAGACAGAGAACAGAGATCAAGAGGAGCTTAATGGTGAAAGTGAGCCAGACCATGCAGGCCTTGCTGAAGATTTTGGTTTGCACCTAAGGAACAATAAGGAACAATAGGGAACAATTGAATGTTATAAACACCTTAGGGGTGCGGAATGCTGTAAATGTTGCTCTGAGATGCTTCTGTGCTTACATGGTTTTACAAGTCTTATTTTACTATATCGTTTTCTCCCCCTCATGTGACTATAAGCCTCTTGGGGTAGGAGTTGTGTCTTCCTCTCTGTCCCAGGACTTAGCTTTGGGCCTAACTCCTCCTGGCTACTTCTCTGACCTTACCTACTGCACACCTCCTCATCACACCCCCTCATCTGGGGAAGCCATATTGGGCATGCCAAGCCTGCTCTTACCAGAAGGCTTAGAATTTTCTCTTCTCTCTGCCTGTATGCTCTTGTGCTAAATATTTGCATGACTCCTCATTTACATAAGAAATTTTTTTATTAAGCTTATTCCTAGATTTTGTGTGTATGTGAGAGAGAGAGAGATATGAATTGATTTTTAAAAGAATTATCCTATTAATTCTCTTGATTTATTGATTCTCCTGTATTTTCATTGTATTATCTGCAAATAACATTAATCTATATTCTTTTTTCTAATAGTTATACCACATTTCTTTTCCTGGTTTTGCTGCATTGACTAACATTCTCAAGTCAAACTCATGGTGATGAAAGGCATCTTTCTTTTCTTCTTAGCCTATTGAAAAGTCCCTGTCATTTATGTTAAATATAGAATTTACCTGAATTCTTTCAGTTGCAAATGACAGAAACCCAAATCAAGCAGTGTTAAGCAAGAGAGGGTAACTGGCCCACCTAACATAAGTCCAGGGATAGAACTCGCTGCAGGCAGAGGTGGTCTTTGAGGTTCAAAAATTCTATCAGGGCTATGTCTCTCTGCCTCCATCTCTCACCATTATTTTCCTTTGTATCCATTTATTCTCAGAAAAGCCTTCTCCAGGAAGTGGGAAATATGGGATGATTCTGATTAGTTTGCTGAGGTTCCAAGCCCACCCTTTCATTTAGTTTCCGTGCCAGGTGCCAGGATTGGTTGTGCTTGAGGCAGTGACCTGAGCATATTTGGTCACAGAAGCTGACCTGAACTGATAGGAACTCAAATATTTACACCATTTTTTTTTCTGCAGAAATATTAATCAGTATAATGTTCCAGAATGTGGTGGGAGTGTTACTTAATATATAATTAAGTATTGTGTTATTGTAAAATTTCTAAAATTCTGCTCCAATGGATGCACATAGGAAATTGTGAACCTGTATCATTAAATTTTCCATATTTATCTATAATTTGAAACTAAAAATTTAAAAATCCAGAATTTAAAATAATCGCTGTAAAACAAAATAGAACAACTCATAGGTTAAGACATGTAATCTTGTATCATTAAAGCAGTACCACTAAAAGTAGAAATACAATTAATAAGTTAATTAATAAAAAAATAATAAAAAGTTGAAAGCGGGGCGGGAATGGAGCAGAGTATTCTTAAATATTTTAATATGTCTTTACTTTTTCATCAAGAAGATTCAGTTCCTCCATCTAGAAATTTACTCCTTAGAATTAATTTGCTTCTTGGAAACACTCCTTTCAGAGTTCCGTGACTCTGAGTTCTACTGCAGCCCTGGTTTTCTGAGACCACCGTACACCATCTTCCTGAAATTTCCTTTCATTTTGAGGCCTTATTTGGTCCATGGTTTCTTAAATCTCATACTTTCCTCACTCTTGAAGTCTATTTTTGTTTTTGTTGTTGTTGTTTGGGGACATTTTCAAGTAATTTTTTCAGAACATATTTGTAGATGTTAAATTTTATGAGTCACTCCTCGTCTGAACTTGACTTTATTTTGTCTTTATTCTTGATCGATAGCTGGAATTCTAGATTCAAAATAATTTTTACCCAGAACTTTTGAAGGCATTGTTCTGCTGTTTTCTGGCATCCAGCATTGCTTATGAAATGCCTGAAACCAATTTGGTCCTTCTTCCTTTGAAGATAAACATTGTAATTTCTTTGAAAGCTTTTAGGATGGTCTTTAGAATCCTTGTATTCCGAAATTTTGAAAGAATGTCTTCAGATATCTCCCCTCCCCTATTCTTCCTGCTCAGCACCATATGGAATCTTTGGAAAGGAAGACTTAACATTCTATTTGCAGGTTTGTTTAAGCTTTGGGTAATTTCATTCGATTACTTCTTTGATAAATTGCTCACATTCCTTTTCTTAGCTACCTCTTTCTGGAACTACTAGGAGACAGATGTTGGTCCTGCTTGATTGATTGTGCTGGAATCTTTTACATTTTCTATTTATTTCTTATTTTATCCAGATTCTGGAATGTTTCCTTGACTTTTTCATTTGGTAGCCTATCTAGCTTTTAAATGTCAACATTTTGAATTTTCACAAACCTTTGTGTTCCTTCTATCGTTGCAATTTGTTCTTGTTTTATGGATAAAATAATTCATCAAACCTCCCTTATAAAACCAGTTAAATTATTTTAAGATTTCCTTATCTTCCCTGAATTATTTCTGTCTCCTCCAGGATCAGAGGATCAGTTTGTTGTTTCCGATTCTTTTGGTTTTTTGCTCCAGTTTTCCTCAGTTATCTGGTAACTGTTGGTTGTCCATTTATATTTATAAACGAAGAAGAAGGATAATTATTACATTAAATGTTACTGTCATGAGTTTTCTTTGCAGCTTACCTATGTTAGGCTTCATTCTAGAAAGTGTGGAGCCAAGAGCAGGTGAGGAGGTTAGGTGTGCCCTCCTAGACCCCAAAAGACAGTTGGCTCCCCCTCTGGGGTCTTACCCCTCACTCTGGAGGCCAGAGCCTCTGTATTGAGAAAATATTGACAAGGATCAGAGGAGACTCCCTCAGTCAGGCCCTGAATTAATAATAATGTCTTTTTTTAAGGACATGGGATAAAATATTTAGAATGGTCAGAAGGAATAAATCATTTTTATCTACTCAAAATACTCAAATATCTACTTTAAGAGATCGTTATGCAACAATCATATTACCCATATTGCTTTCTAGCCCACCACGGATGTGATTTCTTTCATCTCCAATGTCCATGTAAAGGTATTAATTTCCAGAATTATGGCATTGAGGACAAAATGTGGGCTAACTGGAATTTCTTCTTTGGGAGATTTGTTGAGATGGTCTTTATAGTCTCATCCATGACTTTTCTATTATTGTTATATGAAAATTTGAAACGAATATGTATTTTACATTTGTGAGATGCAGTGTTTTCTCTCTTATTCTTTCTCCTCAATAAATCAAACTCCTTAATTGTGTCTTTCAAGTACTCTCTCTGTTTTTTATCCACTTGATCTGTCACATTCTGAAAGAGGTATGTTATTGTCCTTGAAATTGCAGTTTCTGCCAATTTCTCATTGTATTTCTGAAAGTTTGTTGCCTAATGTATTTTGAGGTTACATTTTTTTCAGCATACAAAGTTTTTGACATACCTGTTTGGCAGAATGTACTTTTTATAAATATGAAGTATCCCATTTTACTTGAACTATACTTTGATGGGAATATTGCCACCTGCTTTCCTTTTGTTTCTATTTGCCTATCATGTCTTCAACTCTCTATTTTCAATCTTTCCTCATCATTTTATTTAAAATGCTTTTTAAAACAGCCTCTGGTTGTGTTTTGCTTTTCTTCTCTAACCTCAATTTTAGACACTTTGTCTTTTAATAGAGAAATTTAATTCATTCCATTTGTTATGTTAATTGATTTATTTGCTCTTGGTCTTATTAACTTTAAAAAATTTATTTATAATTGACAAATTATAATAGAATACATTACATATTGATGGCATACAATGTGATATTTGATATATGTCTACATTGTGGGATGATTAAATCCCTACCTGTATCATTTATGTTTTGTTATTTTCTTTCTTTTGCTATCTTTCCTTGGATTGATAAATTTTTTTTCTTACTAATTTGAAAGTTCTACATCTTATTTCTCTTCTATAGGAGGATGATATCAATTTTTGTAACAAATGTACTGACCAAATATGATTTTTTTCCAACAGCAAGAAATTCTAAATTCTATTTGTAGCCTGTCTCCATAACCACAGGATAAAATAAGAATTTAGCATTTATTCCACCTCAGTTTGCCACATTTTATTAAAAGTATTTGAAATTTTAGTTCCAGAATTTATTAAAAAACAAATTTATTTGTTTTCTTTCAAAATCCTTTCTTCATAAGTGATCTAAGTTTTAAAACCACATTACTAACAATTTCTTGGGCTTAATATTTATTTTACTAGTTTTATTCCTAAAATGTTTCCCGTATACTATAAATTCCCTTCATTCTATTAAATTTATATTTTGATTCATATCTTCCTTCAGTAATTTTTACAAAGGGCACGTAGATGTCATATTATTTAAGTCCTTACATTTTCAAAATATCAAAAATGATGATTTACATAGGAATAGAACTCCAGGAAATTAGTTCATTTTTCTCAAGATTTCTAGAAATTGTACTCCATTCCTTGTTTGTTTGTGGACTCATGAACTGTATGAAAAAATTGTGAGTTATTTGTAGAGAAATGAAGAAATAATAACAGTGTATATATTTGTGTGTGTATATGTGTACACTGTCATTTTTTAAGAATGTTTTTCTATAATTTTGACATATCCTTCCTGTTTTCTTGTGATATTTGATGATAATATTTTAAGTTTTTACTTGCACAAAAAAAAAATTGGCAACCATTTAAAAAATTTTTTATTGATTCCTAAAATCCAATTCTGGGAACCCACAGTTTTTAGCATTTTTCTTTGAAGGTAATCTTTTTCTTTTTCTTTCTTTCTTTCTTTCTTTCTTTCTTTCTTTCTTTCTTTCTTTCTTTCTTTCTTTCTTTCTTTCTTTCCTTCTTTCTTTCTTTTTTTCCATACATATTTGGGATTTTATCTTTATCCTTGGAATTCAGAAATTTGTCAGAATATGTCAAGAAATGGGCCCTCAGAAATAATCCTGTCTGGCTCTTAGGAATACCTTTGGATATAAAGACTGTGACATTCCTCAGCTCAGGGAAAATTTCTTTTAGTATATCTCTAATATACATCCACTTTCTTTGTTCTCTCATCTCCTCTTTTCTTTTATGATATCCACTATTTGTTATTTTCTGCATTCTCTCTGGCCTTCTAGTGCACTGATTTGTCTTATTTCTGATTTGTCAATTGCTCATTTCTCATGTTTAGTTGCTTTTTTTTCTGGATACGATATTTTCTTAAAATTCACTGAAATATATATGCTTATTTAATTTTCTCAAGTTTCCTACATTCACTTTTTTTCTGTAGGTGTTATTAATATTAATTCTGATTGCTCAGCCTGATTATCCCTCATGTCTCATTACCTTTTGCAATAAAACACACATATGGTACACTTCAATCAGTTTTGTTTGACATGTGTGCACCTGTGTAACCACTACCCCTGCCAAGACATGGACAGCTCTCTAGTGCCTCAGAGGCAACCGCGTTCCTGATTTTGTCATGGTAATTTATTATTGTCTGTTCAAGAGCTTCATGTAAGTAGAATCATACAATGTGTATTCTTTTATGTCTTTGTTCATTCACTCAGTATAATGTCTATGAAATTCATCACGTTTTTGCGTGTATTGGGACATTTTTCTTTTCTCTTTTCTTTTTTGTTTCTTTCTTTTTTTTTCCTGGAGGGATAAACCACCATGTTCATCTATTCATCTCTTCGACATTCGGATTGTTTCCAGTTCTGAGTTTTCATGAATAAGCTTCTATGAACATTCTTGTTTATATATTTTCATGGACATATGTTTTCATTTCTTTTGGGTAAATACCAAG
>NW_012150186.1:3321287-3323531 GCF_000956105.1 Propithecus coquereli | reverse complement strand
AATATTTATTTGCTACACTTTTCTTTGTGGTTTGTGCTTTTGGTATCTTGCTTAAGATGTTCCCCCCACCCTCAGTGAACATGTGGCAATGCCTGCAATGTCTGAAGACAATTTTGTTTGCCACAACTCTGGGAGAGGAGGAACTGCTAGCTTCTAGTGTGTAGAGGCCAGGGATACAGCTGAGCATTCTGTACTGTACAGGACAGGCTTCCCACAGTGTAGAAGTATCCAGCCCCAAATGTCAATAGAGTTGTAGTTGAGAAATATTGGTTTAAATAATGTACAAGTGTCCAAATGAGTTTTTCATCTTTTTCTTTGAAGGGTTATTATTAGAAAGGCTTTTCCATCTAATTTATAAAATTATGAAGTCTGATATTCTCCTATCTCATACTGTATAGCTTCTGACATAGGCTCCACTTTATGTATTTTATATATTATTTCATGTAAGCCTGAGAAGTAGGTATTCTTTGCACTTTGAAAATGGAGAAACGTAAGCCAGGAAGGAAGAAGGCCCGATGATCTGTGAAAGAGCCAAACTCTCACATTTCCCTTTAGGTCAATGTGAGAGTTTACTCCAAGACTCTAACAGTTCTTTTGTATTTATTTTAATATAAAACTTTTGAATTACCATTTAAATTACTTAATTTTACTTCTAACATTATAATAAATTGATAGTCCCCAAAAAGATGTGCTCTATTTGCTCTATGATGAAGGAGTACTCTAGGTTGAAATACAGGGCAGTGTGGAGATGGATATTTTTATTTCTGCTTTAGAGATTGCCAAACTAAGTAACAGAGGTCAAGTGCCTCATCTGATACCCAGGGATGAATTTAGGCAATTGTCTGCTTTTCCCTCTATTTTTGTTTTTGTTTTCCATTTGACTGTCCAACTTTCTGATGATTGAAAGTGGTATTGAGTAGGTTTTGCTTAGGATTAATAAAAGACATAAGCAATTTTTCCTGACAGCACAGAAAACAATGTAAGTAAACTACTTATGAAGATTATAGTGTACTTCCACAGTGTTTTGAGCAATCTGAATGAGTAATAGGAAATATATTTGTATGCCCGAGACCTTTGAAGCTTCTTTCAAACACATTGGGTACCTTTGATATTACAACTGGATATCTTTCTAGAATTCCTCCCCATTACTGTATATTGAGCAGGTGTTCTTTAAAAACTAGGCTTTCTGCCATCATCCAATCGCACTGATGTTATGTGACGTTTCTGAAATGCAAATTAGATTGTGGTACTGCAGCGCTCAAAACCCTATTGCCCACAGGGCTTTTATCCCCCTGTGCCCAAGCATTAGGAGCACCGTGGTGTGTTCTCAGGGATTCCCATGGAGAGGGAGGAGGGGCTGTGCCCTCCTGGTCCAAAGTCCTACAATTCCAATCAGAGCAGCTCTCCTGTTCTATCTTTTTACATTTTTGACTTTCAATTTCAAGGAGTTCTGTGACTGAAAATGCTTGAAAATTTTTGGCACGTGGGACAAAGTACAAACTCCCTAGCATTGCAGAAACAGCCTACCCTGAGTTGGCCATTTGCCAGTGTTGCTGATCAAATCTCCTTTTCTTCCCCCCTAAACATACACCCTGTGCTCCATCCATGGAAATGTGCACAGTTCTCTGGAATATTCTGAAAGTGTCTGATTATTTCATGCCTCCATCTTTTTGTACATGCTGGATTTTTTTTTTATTTTTGTATTCTGTGATATTCTCTTCTATCTGTGGTACAAGCATGCTCAAATTCGAAAGAGAATGTCAATTTGTATTTCAGATGCATATACCAATTTATATTATTAGAAAGCAATACATAGGGGTCTCCATTGATCCACATCCTCTCCAATACTTGGTATAATCAAATTATTAATTCTTCTCAATCTAAGTGATGTAAATTGTTTCTCATGGGTCTCCGATGTCATTTCCTTGATTATTGAGGTTAAGCACCTTTCCGTATGTTTGACATTTCCTATTTTATCTTCTGTGAAAAGCCTGTTGATGTCTCTTGCCCATATTTTCCAATGGTTTTAGCATATTATATATTCATTATATATTCTGAATACCAACCCTCTGTCAGCTATGTTAATTCTAAAAATATTCTTCCTATTTGTGCCTTATATTTTTAAAACTTTATCATGCCTTTTAATGGGCAGGCATTTTTGATTTTGATGCAGATGAAGTGAATTTTAGAACTATTTTATGTTTGTTTCTTTTAGTTTCTTGCTTATGAAATCTTAACCCACTT
>NW_012150186.1:3298225-3318864 GCF_000956105.1 Propithecus coquereli | reverse complement strand
TATTTTGTATAAACAAATATAGCTGATTCTGAAAATGCCTGACAATCTCTTCAAACAAAGGTACATGAGAAATACTAGATTTACCAAAATCTTGATACAGTAGCTGCACATAAAAATATGGGTGAAATATTCATTTTGACGTGATTGGCACCTTCCTTTGTCTAATCAGCAACAACCAATCAAATATTTATCTCCTGATGCTGTCTAAGAAGTTAGATACCTTTGGCCAAAGCCTACTATTATGTTGATTTTTAAAAAAATTATCTGTAAGCCATTTTGTTATAAATTTAGTAAAGGACAATTATTAGAATCATCAAAATAAAGTTTTGTTACTAATAATGCTTTTCAAATTTAGAATGCAAATTGAAACAGTATCAGAGAAAACATTCCATTTTAAGGTTCTATGCTAACGTGAACATGTAACAAAACATCTACTCTATACTTTTATTTGTCAGTATTTTATTTACTAAGCAGCCCTTATTTCTCTTTTGAAAAGGGGCCGACCTCATTCCCTCCTATCATTTAGCTTTCTTAGAATTGCACTTGTCATGTGATGGGTAAGACTCAGAGCTCCATGCTATTATAAGCTCTGACTTGGACGAATTTGAATTTTCATATTGCAATAGTTGTGTCCCACTGAATCTGACTTGTGAATCAGAAAAGATGCTACCCATTATTTCTAAAACAATGTTCCATTTTGGATGTTTTTTAAAAGAAGGCACCAAATGTTTACAAATAGCAAAAGCTCTTGTTTCATTTACTACCCCACCGGCTTTCTTGTTGCATTTTGTTTACTAATGGTCATTGGATGTTGGGTTTTATGGAGAATCTTGGTTTCTTAGGACTCTTATACTCTCTGGTCAGAAAACATCATAAAAGTCAAATGTGGGGAGAGACTATAATCATCGTGAGTCCTTCATGCCAAAAGAAATTATAGCACTCTCTTTCGTACCTAACAAATGCAAAATCTGTTGCATGAGTGCATTATTAGTTCATTATTAGCATGATTTGATTAAAAAAATGGGGAAAGGAAGCATTTTATAAAAACTTTGGCATGCATTTCCAATCCCTGAAAAGATACTAGTGGGTGTAATTCCTAAAATATACGTGGACATTCAGTTGGACAAAATTTGTGTACATGAATCATACCTGTTTGCTACTATTTGACAGGCCAATTCTCTTTCTTCCCTTCTTTGTCCAAGGATGCTATACATTAAAGTAGTGCATCTTATGGAAGAGTTTTCCTTCCCAAAGGAGCTATCCTAATGTTAATTCTGACATAACTTGCATAAATACAGAGGAATTCAGATTCCAACCTGCCATGCTGAGACTTTGCTTTGTTTTATCTCATGCTCTGAGGCCCCTGAAATACCTCACTACCACACAGGCCATATTTTTTAATAACCACTTTAACACAGAGCAGGGGAAATCTCAGCCACACACAGCTCGGGATGCTATAACCAGAGAGCCTCCTGGGAGCAGTCGGTCCAGTCCTAGACTTGTTTTCTCGTGACACACATCTTCTGTCTAAATCCTTTAGCGAGGATTCTCAGGCCTCTGCACAGTGAGGAGTGTGGACTCCCCAGTTGTGAAACAAATGGCAAATGTGTTAGTGGGGAAGGGCTGGTAGTTACACCAGTTCAGTGTCATCGACTGCATGTGATAAAACTGGTGTCTGGGGTTTCCTTGGTCTTTGCTGAGGGGGAGAAAGAAATATTTCTGGAAGGACTATTGATATCACATGATTCTAAGCATATCACACCCCAGGTGTTTTTAGGCAGCAAGAGAATATGCAGTATATATTGATGAACAGCTACCTAAAAGCAACACAGATATATTTGGCAGAGGTATGCTAAGAACACATCATGTGGCTACCTGGCAAACTGACATAGTTAGAAACATACATGTGTGTACAGCTATAATGACATTTCCTTGTATCACATCTATCAGGTTGCAAGCGGCTAATAATTTTCTTCTTCTAGTCCCAGCCAAACATTATAATGGCACATACCATAAATCAACATCAACACGCAACATTGCTTAGCAAATATAAATGTATGTGCATTGCAGAATGATCTGAGATTACAAAAATATATCAGAAGTCAAAAGTACCTGGCGGAGAAATGCTATGTCTTTAGTTTATTGAGATTGTTTGGAGGATCCTAATGTACTGTCACTGAAAGAATAATTTTTCCTTTACAATCTACTTAGCAAAGATTTATTGATCCTTTCCCCCTTCATAGAGAATTACTGATCCATTTTAGAAAATCAGATTTTCACACCTTTCATGAGAATGTGCCCAGTGTGGCTCTCAGGGGACTGCCTGGGAAGTTGACTTTGACACGCAGTCCCTTGGAACTTGCACACCGCAGCCTAGCGTCTCATCGCTGATTTGTTGCACCAGGCAGTAAAATACTTTCATATGTTTATAGAGAAATGATTGTACTGCAAGGACTTATTTTTCCATGCTAGTGGATGTATTCAGGGTACTGCTGTTTGTGTAAACAGCATTTTTCAGATGTGGCGTTTTTTTCTTATTCTTTTTTCCCCCGTCTTCTCATCTGTAATGTTATGAACAGCAAGGTAAGATAAAAGTTTAAATTCATGCTGCAAAGCCATGGGATGCTGTAGAATCTTTCAGTGTGTGTAAATAACTTCTTCCGAGTCACACATGTCTGCTCTTCCCTCATTATGGGAGTTAACTGAGGTAGCTAAGCAGCTGACATGTCGCATTGAAGTATGCATCATAATGAAGGTGATTTATTATAATTAAAACGGTGTGGAGGGGAGCTTTGTATTAGACATATTGTTTCACAGAAGAGCTTAATAGAGAGCATTCCTATTAGTTATGGATTTGGGTGAAGGATGTTGTTTGCTAGGAGTTATGTTAGTATTAGTCAAAGTCTGAAGTTGCTTTTTGAGTTCTTCTGTACCGGGAGGGAAGAAACATTCAGTAAATGGAGAATTCTTATACTGGCAGGAGGCTAGTGTGTGTGTTTGTGTGCAAGAGTAGGAGAGAGGGAGAGAGGGGGAAAGAGAGTAGAAAATGACGTGCACCTGAAGTGTTCTCGGCAGCAGCAGTTCTAGAATACTTTATTACATATCTATGGAGACAGTGGCATGGACTGTAAGTAGCTTCTGTCTCTTGATATAATAATGCACATAAAGTCGGGGTCAGATTGGGTTCGCTCTGGGCTTTGATGCTGCGGAAGGTCACTAGGGGAATCGATGGACCAAAATGAGCCCTGAGTTTCATGCAATCAATGCGATTTTTCTATTTAAAGTGGACACTGCTGGGTGTGAGTCTCAAGCTTCAAATGTGGTTTGGCTCAGCTTTTCAGATCAAGAGTAGATTGCATTGCAAATAGGTTGTTTATTATCGTAACTGAGATGACATGGTGCATGCAGAGTAGGAGAGGCGGTCTGCAAAGGCTGCTTTCAAGTTTGGCGCCCTGTATTGTGGCAACCGAATTCGCAGCCACTTGATTGCCAGGGGATACCTTGTTCTCTGTTTATTTTACTATGTCTAATGAATCAAAAGTAAGGAAGCCTTTTTAAAATGAGAAACAAATAATTATTAAAACTGGAATATTTCTAAATCTTTTCTGTGTTCTGTCTATCCATCCATCTACCCAGCATCAGGCTTTGCTGATTGGAAGGTAGATAGAAGGATTCCCTAATGGTCATATTTTTTATATCGATATCATTTATAAAATGATTTTTTAAAAAGCTTTCTCTGGTTGGAATGTGAATGGAAGATTTTTTATCATCTGCAAAGCTAGTAGAGTTCTGATTTCGTGTTGACTCTTCAAGCTCTTACTCTCCGCAGTGGCAAGCAGACCCCGATTTAAAAGAACAAATTATGAATGCAGTTTCTCCACTGGAATAAAAGTTCTAGAGCTGCTGAAGGATCTTTTATGTGTTTCTCTTCATCATGTCACATTGCCACTGAGATATGCTGTGTGTCATTTAGGACAACAGATTACAGATTTCTGCTTTCTGTTTGGGGGAGAGGATGAGTGAGAAAAGACTGGGATTTATAAAAATATTCTAAGGAAGTCTATGAAGGACTCCTCTTCTGCTGTGTGTCACACGGGGGGCCCAGCAACGACAAAGACAAAAGTAACTGGCAGGTTCTGCATTTTACTTAGGGTAAAACTTCCTTCTTCCTGTGAGCCAGGCTCCTAACCTACTGAGGAAGATGGGTGAAGGAGATTTCCAGTTATTAAATGGCCGGCAATCTGGAGAAATTAAAAAGAATATGAATATTAACCTTCCATTAAGTTGAAACACATTTGCCAGTGAATTGCTACTTGATGGTTTCTTCCCCCCACTCTAAAAGATAACATTGCTGCTTAGCTTTTAATTTAACCTTAATTTAATTTGAACTTCCAGGATTTTAATTTAGTAAAAGAAGGCAAGAAGAACTAAGTTGACATCACTGTGGACTGATGGCAGAAAGCCACATTCGCCCTCCCTCACACAGGTCCTGGTAGCCTTTGCATTCAAATAAACATTTAAAAAAAAAAAACAAAGAACTAATTGAATATATTTGTAGTATTCATAATATAAGTCACAAGTAAAGGAACAGAGAGGTATAAATTTATTTGCTGAAACTGGAAAATTGCCACCCAGAGGGCCAGGTGTGTGTGGGGAGAGGTGCGCTGAGAACAGGTGCAGCCTCTGCCTACAGGGTGTTGTTGGCAGGACATTTGCAATGGGCATAGGCTGTTTCTCTGCCCGAGAGGATGGGCCTTTGTATGTAGGGCCCAGCTGTAGTATTTTGGTTTGCATTGTAGTCCTTAGCCCTCTGGAGTCTTCTTTCATCATCTGTAGACTTTTGTGCAGCAGGAATGATTAGGGTTCTTCTTAGCCAAATCATTTTGAGTTTGTTTATTTAATAATATTAATCCCCAAATAACTTGGAAATAAGCTACAAAAAATAACATTTTAGAGTATGTTTCCATCAGGTAGAACCTTAAATCTCAGGAATCTCAAATACTATGTAAACACCTGCAAGGTATGGAAAGAATGGTTTAATTATAATTAATCATCATGAATGGTACCATTTACATTTAATTTACATAATACTAAATATAAAATTTGGCTTTGGGGGGCAGGATTTTTTTTCTTTGCTTTACCAATGACTCTATAAGACATGTGTCATAGAAAAATGAGAGGAAGAGGGGACTTTCAAATTTATGGTTATACTTCTTACCTTCCAGAATAAGTTTATTTGTGAAAAGAATAAGGTGCTTAAGTTTTCTCTGACATAGATTTTTAAAAAATTATATGCCTTATATGCCAAGAAGGCACACCTGATAAATAGAAAAACGTATTATATATTTTACAAAAATGAATTTACAATATATGTTATTTTATATTTTGCAATATTTTATATGAAATTTGAGCCTCTTATATTTATTATTCCATTTAACTCCTAGCGTCCCAGTATTTTAATCTGTAGGATGGTAAAATGATGAATACTCCTTATTGATTATGATTTTGAAATCTTTCGTGCATAATCCTCATTTTAAAAATGAATTTGAGAGACTCAGTTGCTGTTTAAAAACCCTGAGGCCTTTTGGGGAGGGTGAATTAAGACTTCTCGTGAGATGCTTCTTCCTACAAAATCACTTTTCCCCCAGATGAGGATACTGAGGTAATGGAAAAATCCTTAATCTCAAAAGCATCCCTGAATGTGCCACCCTGAAAATTAACCTCATTCATCCCTTTCCCCCACCTTCATTTTTTTTCTTTTTTGAGACCTCAGAAAAATTGAGCACATAAATTAAAGTGTCCCCGTCGCCGCCCTAACTTATGCAACCAGTGCTTACTCACCAGCACCCTGGTCTCGGAGACCTTGGCAACAACACAGGGGTCATATTTTCACCCAGACAAACTGCTCAGGAGCAATTTTTTCAACATCTTGGACCCAAACTGGCTTTTCTTTGATTTCAGAAATGAAGGCAGTCTTCTTTTTTTTGTCTTAATTTTTTTTTTGAAAAGGCATTTGTTGTGGCTATTTCTGGGGGAAAAAATCCCACTTTCTGGTAATATTTGCTTTCTCCTTTGTGTCTCTAGCAATGTATTAGGCAAATAACGAGGTACAGGATCTGATTCTGCACTTACGTATTTTCACTTTTACTTGGAGGCACTTTTCCATGTTTCTAGTACAACAGACCAATAAGACACGTTTTTTGACCTTTTTCAAAAATTCAGAAACTGGTCTGGTTCTGAGGAAAGGTTTTGGGTGATTATACTCTCTAGAGAGGTCCTTTGCCCCATGACCCTGAGTGTTCAGGAGTTTAGGTTACGACATCTTTCTAGTTTTCTGAAGGCCAGGAGTCAGGAAAACAACCTCCCACCATTTATCACTCCAAATTAGTTTAGGCAAACGAGAAGTGTGCAATAAGCTATTTCCCATAAATCTCCCCAAAATTCATATACGTAGTGGGTTTATGCTGATGGCATGGAAGAGGGGTGCCCTCCCAAAATTCAAGCATTTGGTAGGTTTATGTTGATGGTCTTGAGAAGAGGACGCCTTGTCGGAACGTTTTGTTCTCCCAGGTAATCTACTGAAGGAACAAGTTGAATGAATGTGTATTTTTCACAGACGGAGCTGTAGATAACCAAGCATTCAAAAATTAAGGAATAAAATGGCTTACCCAATCTGGAGTCCATCTTTTGTGGCATAAGATTGTTCCCTCCACTGTCTGGAGGGCTTACTCTGTCCCACCAAGATGAGGTACAGTTCATATTTATTAGACACGTCCTTTTCTTTTATATATTGTGCTTCTCCATCATTTAGGTCATCTAGTTCCTGCTGGAAATTAAAATTTGCATTTGTTTCAGGGAAAAATCAAGCTATTTCTAAGGAATTTGAATATTCCTATGAACATTTTAATGCCTCTATTTTTTACAGAAAATGGTAACTTTATTTTGCCCAGAATAAATGTATTTGAATCCCAAAAGGTTTAAGTTCATTTTAAAGAAGATAACCAATAGCAACCCCACCCTCCCCAAACAACACTCTAAAAATTTAGCCTTAAGGCAATTTGAATCCTGGAGAAATGTCTTCCCATTTTCAATATGGCTCGACTTTATTATAACCCTGGAATTAAATGTAGTGTTTATTCTTTCTTATAGATTCCTTAAAAAACCTCTTTAGCAAACCTCTTCTAAACTGCTAAAAACGTTGCCTTGTTACCTATACTCATTTTAGTTTTTCTTATTACGTTAATTAATTCTTTCAGTCCTCGACTGCTGTGGAGTACATCCCATTGAAAATCATACCATGTGGGCTGACCTTAGTTGAGTCCTGTGATTTGTCTTACTCAAATATGATGCTCCCTCTTACCCCTGTCTCTGCTTCTGTTGATGGGGAATATTAGGTCACCACACAGACAGAAGAAGGGAAAACTGAATGCTTAAAAAGGATGGAAGACAAAACTGCTTATGAAATGCTTTTAGTTCCTTGGGAAGAGGTGATATATAAACACATGGATTAAGGACACGGATTCAAGCCAGTTTGAATTCACATAAGTTTTTTTGGACAATTGTATCACAATATTGACTCAAGTCCAGATTACGGCCTCTGGGGTGTCCCTTTCTCTACTGATTTGCAGTTTATTGTTTTCACGATTCCACTAGTCTCTATCTGATTTTCTTGACATCTTTCTTGCTATTTTACCATGGTCAAAAGTTCTGTTTGGCAATGGCAGATACAAGAGGTTATAGAAGGCTGGCATCACATTTAATTTCCTTGATTCTTGGAGACTCACTTTGTTCTCCATAATTTATTAAAAGAAAAAGAATCAATAGTTGAGAAGCCTTATTACTTAATTTCCATTGAAATCTAACATTTCTTTTTGGTCATCTATGTCCTCCGATGTCTACATCTTTAATTTTATGAAGTACAGATGAACCCCTTTATGGATGCATCAACTAATTGCATTCACTTAAAGAAAAAAAAGAAGAGATTATTTTTTTTCTTTACTCACTCACTGTAGACATTTCCCATAATTGCAAAAAGGAAAGAAAGGTACAATAGTGATCCCAAGTAATCCTAATTAGTTCAATGGATACTGGGGCTCTATCAATTACTTAAATGACAGGAGTTGGGTATGTTCGGTGAAGAACCATTGGTGTGTGAGCTGATAGTCCCAAGCAAAACAAATGGTTTGAAACATAGATAATATCTCAGCCTCTGGGCTTGAGATACCTCTGGATGTATAATGCCCCATGAAAGACATGTCTACAAATTTGTGTTTCCAGTTTTTGAGCAATGGACGAGGGTTAGGTGCAGAATGCATTTGGAAATTAGACGGTGAAACCAGAAGTTTGATTGGGGCTCGACTTGGTGAGATACGGGATTAGGTACAGAGCTCGATGCGATGACTGCAAATCCCTGGTGAACGCAGGTGTCTGGAATCCTGGGCTTAAGTGCGTTGTGCTGAATTCCCTCACCTGCTTTTTATCAGCAGCTGTATTGACAAGGTTTTCATTACTTCCTGAATGACTACACTGGCTTGCTTTATTTTTCTTGTTAAATTTTGATATTTATATATATATAAAAGCCATTAGTACCTCTGCCATTTTAGTCACCACCAATCTCATCATCCTTTCCGTTTATTAATGGTCCTGCTTTCTCTCTAATACCTCTTCTGTTCCTGACGAATCTGTGAAACCCTTCTTACTCTCCTCAAACTCCTCTATCTGGAGTTAATTCCGTCAGCTTCCACTGCCTTTTGTTTCCGTTACAAGCTTCATAGGGCCACTGAATTTCTTACATGTAAACTAATTCATATGTAGTAAAATGTACAATAAATTTATTAATGGGCATTTCTTTATCTCTACTGCCATAAAAACCTATCTACATTTTTTTTAGTAACTCTAAGGCATAAAATCTGGTTTTATAGTATTACCCTGAATTGCATTTCATCTAGTTATCCTCTATTTAAGACACATTTAGTATTCTTAGCTTTAATCAATAATTAACCCCACTTCTAAGATAATAAACAACATTATTTCCTGAAGAAATAATCAGAAATGGAGTGAAAATTTATGTACAGTTAATAAATTACTCATAAAATATAAACTTGGTTTTGAAAAAGCCCAAAGCTATGTTTTCATAGGGAAAACAACTGGAAGACAATGCTCGAAACTAGTAACAGTGATTATCCTGAAATAGAAGAATTATGGGCCATTTTTTTTCTCACTTTTCCTCTTTTATATTTTGCAACTTTTTTATAATAATAAATTTAAATCTTAATTTAAGAAAACTATTGAAGCAATAATGCTCAGTGAAACAAATTCAAATACCCAAGTATGACAATTACAACGTGTTATTTGCATCTTGTCCCACTATTGTCCTACTCCAGCTTCTGTTTACCTTTCCTGACTTTTTTTTTTTTTTTTTTTGAGACAGAGTCTCACTGTGTTGCCCGGGCTAGAGTGCCGTGGCATCATCCTAGCTCACAGCAACCTCAAACTCCTGGGCTCAAGCGATCTTCCTGCCTCAGCCTCCTGAGTAGCTGGGACTACAGGCATGTGCCACCATGCCCGGCTAATTTTTTCTATATATTTTTAGTTGTCCAATTAATTTCTTTCTAATTTTAGTAGAGACGGGGTCTCGCTCTTGCTCAGGCTGGTTTCGAACTCCTGAGCTCAAACAATCTGCCCGCCTCAGCCTCCCAGAGAGCTAGGATTACAGGCGTGAGCCACCGCGCCCGGCCTTTCCTGACATTTTTTTCAGTGCTTCTAAACTGACATCCAAACACATAGGCTTTCACATACTTACATACTCATATACGCACACACACTTTTTAACAAATGAAAATAGGCCCATGCAGTGGTTGGTGTAATTTTTCAAGCCAATCATTAAAGGGTTGGTAGCTTGACTGCAGCCATGGTAAAGTGTTTCCCTTGTGGAAATCAGCAAACACGCATCAAGGCTCCCTTTTTAGTGAGGGCTGGATTTGCAGCACACCGCTGGCCTATGCTACATATTTTAGTCTGCAACTTGCTTTTCACTTAGCGATGTACCGTAGTCTTTGTCCCACGTCCAGGCTGTATAGCTCTTATCTCACTCTGAGACCCAGAGTATTGAAATGATCTCTTTCCTGCTTTTTTACTTTTTCCCATGGGAAGAGGAATGGCTAATTTGACTGGTAAGATGCACGAGCATTTACTGGGCCGGATTTACAGATGTGTGGCCAGAGTGTTGAAAGCAATAGTTTCCTGTGGCACAGCCTCCTGGCTTCTCGGACACATCTCTGAAGTGTGGAGAAAGGGTGAGCAGGGGAAGGTATGGGAGGAACAGAGGGGACAGTTGTTCTCCCTGCATTCATTTTCACAGAGTTCCTTTTCGGTGCTTGCTAAGACTATGTAAATGAGACATTAAAGGAAACAGAAGAAAATGGGCAATAAAAGTATGAGTGGTGACACCGCAAGATACATAGAGAGAAAGTTACACGGATGATGACTTCTACAACGTCCTCCTCATGGTGGCATATATTCCTAGTGTTTACAGTTTCCTGGGTCATGGGAGGATTGCAATTCTTTGTCCTTTTGAAATTAAGAAGAGCCATTTGATGAATCCTGGCGAGTAGATTGAGGGGAGAAGCGGTGTGTGTGGCTGCCCAGCCAGAACATGCACTGGGAGCTGTGAGACCTTCAGCTGCACCGATCGTGGAAGCAGGTGTTGAGAAGACGCCTCTGCCAGCAGGTCTCTGAGGGACTGCAGTGGACAGAGCCCCCTGCCAACCCGTGTTTGATGTGTGGCATGAGCAAGAAAAACTTGCTGCTTTAAGACCCCCAGATTTTGAAGTTGTTACTGTGGCCTACCCAGCCTGCGCTGAGTGTCACATTCATCAACCAGTGCTGTAGACCTCACCCCCTGCTTATTGCCTTTCATACCAGCCTATTTAGTGGGGCTCGCCTTGCACTACCAATCTCTGAGTGGTAAACGGATCTTATCAGAACCTACTAGAGGCCCACTGAGATGCCTCTTTCTTTGTTTCAGATTTTCAGTTCTATATGGATGGCTAAGTCATGCCTTCAGTGCATGCTGACTTGTTTTTAGTTGGGGCAGGAAGAATAGAAATCTTCTCCTTATTTCAGGCTGTCTTTTATGCCACATCCTTCAATCAGAGGTCCTGTCTTTGGGACATTTGGAGACACCTACCAGGACATGAATAAAACTGGCAATTTGATGCTCCTTGGGCAAGTGATTCTCGAGTGTATGTACCTACTCTGTAGGTTGGAACCCAGAGGGGATAATGGGAGAGTGTTAGGCTTCCTAATATCCCACAAAGGACATTATCCTTAATTTTATTCTTGTAGAAATTTAATATTTATATCGAAGGAGTAACATTTTGACAAGTTATATTTTGCACATTATTGTGTTTAACATGACATTTAATTAAGGAATGTAGTTTTCAACTCTACCACCTTTTTGTGTAAAAATGGTAAGAAAATACATTGGGAAAAAAATGGAACTCTTGGAAATTTCCCTATCTGACCTATGAATGGGCACCGATACTGAAAAATAGCCAGGCCTATTTGTGATAGCAATTTATGTGACATTATTCTGCTGTCTATAAATATGTCCTCAATGCAGGAAGACCAAGGAGGGAGAAACTCCCCTGTAATACTCATTTAGGGAAGTGAAGGACTGCTTTCCAAACCAAGGCGAGTGCTGTTGCAGTAATGGGGCATCAAACAGGCAAAATTGTATGTGTTGTCAATGGCTACAATGTAATTTTATTGATTTACAATGTTTAAAGTGAAGACATGATTTCTAGCTTATATAAGGTGTCACATTGGAGTAATTGCACACCAACCAGTTTTTATGACCAGAAAAGAACATGGTAATGCCCACACAGATTCCACAGGCTGTCTAGCACTTAATGGTTGTTCAGTAATCGGGGGGTGATTATTAGCAATTGTCCTGCTTGAATACTCATAGAAGGCACAGATGTTACCTGGCTTAAGTTCAATTTTAGCACACTTGTTTGAATCACCAGGAGGAAAACATCTTCAAGTTGCGTGCTTAGTTCAGTCTAGATACTCTCTGCCTCCTCAGTCCTCAATGCTCCAGGCTTTCACGAATCCCTGTAACGCTCTCTGTTGCATGAACTTTAACATACCCCAGGCCCAAGTACAAGGGCACTGGGAAATACATCTCTCTTTAAGCAGTTCACCAGGGTCTGTAGCAGTGATTCTCACGCCACCTGAGTCAGAATCACCAGGTTTCTAGGCCCTGGCTCAGAATCTCCAGGGGGTAGGGACTTGAAGAGTGCATTGTGAACAAACACCCTGATGGATTCTTGTGCAAGTAGAGTCTGGGAACCTGGAAGTGAGGAAAAGAATGTACTATGCCCCATACGAAATTTTCAAAGAATATGTGAGGTTTATTTCCATTATTATTTTGTTTTCCATGTATGAAGTACCTTTATTCAGAGAAACTAAAAAAATCCAAATTTGCATCAGCTTCCAAATGCCTTTCATGCTGCTTTAAGGCACACTATATTCAAAATTTGTTGTGCATGAGAGTATGTGCTCATACATTTATATTTATATAGGGATTATAGATACATTTTATGTAAAGACTCCATCTGAAGCTCAACCATTCCATTTTTGACAATGAAATGCTTTGAGATATTTTGAGAAAATTGTGTTTAATGAAGGAGCAGAATGTAGCATTTTGATTTAAAATTAAAAGATGTTAGTTTTTTCTGAGACCGATACAAATTTATAAAGCGATTTTCAAAAATATTGTCACCTCCATCATGAAATAATAAATGTTTTCTGAGCTTGACCAATACTGTGACTTGATTAAATTAGAAATCCATTTCTGCTCTTACAAGTTGTTGTGGTCAACACAGGATGTCATTTCTCACAGGCTAAAAATTGCTGACTGAGCCCATAAATAAGTCGATAAATATGAACATTTTTCTGCAGAAAAAATATGCTCAAGTTAGCATTCAGAAAGGAGGAAAGATATTTTTCCATATGATGTTTTATAAGAAGGCTGTGATATTTTCTGTAATTGTGATTGGTTTAGCTGGGAAATGTATGAGCCAATGTATTACCATCAGCCCTCTTCGAAGGCACAGAAGGTGAACTCCTACCTGTGATCATTCCAGGGGCATCGTTTGGCCCCTTTCTGAACCCTCACCAGACATGAATCTTATTTGATTTATTTTGCAATGCTTCATGTAAAGACAGACTGGCACGATGAGTATATGGCCTTCTAGCTAGTGACTTCTCTGGGTACACATGTACGTCCCTCATTACAATGACGTCTCTTGAGTCTCTTTAAGGTTGTCAACCCTATAGTTATGATCTTGTACACCCTTCTATCAATTTCAATTCCTCATAACAAAAAGCATCATGAATTCATACTCCTACATACCTACATCTTGAGTTGAAAAATTGTCAGCACCTTGGTCAGCTCCAGGACCCACTAGGTGGGAGCCAGAGGAGGAATCTTGGGATTTCTACTCCCACTGCAAAATGTCCCAGTGCATTAGGGCTTCCTATTCACAAACCTGTATCAAGCTCAGCCTTATAAATACCAGGAACATGGAAGCAGGAGTTTCCAGGCAAAGTTATATCTCTTTATGCTCTCTCCCTGCCAAGATTGTAGGTGCATTGCGATTAGTAGACTTTATGGCATTTTCTAATATCTTTATTATTTGCCTTAAAACTTCTTGCTCTCCTCTGACTTGTATTACATTGATACTGATTATTTTTTTTAAAAAAACTTTATTGAGGCATAATTTACATGCCATACATTCACTCGCTGTAAATGTATAATTTGATAATTTTTATTAAATTTATAGAGTTGCTCAACTATCACCACAGATGAGTTTTAGAACACTTTCTTCATTCCAAAGTGTTTCCTTATGCCCATTTGAAGATGGTCTCTATTCTTCCCCCTAACCTCAGGCAACCAAAGACCTGCTTTCTGTCACTACAAATTTGCCTTTTCTAGACATTTTATTTATCCATTTTAACTTTCCATTTTACTTTAATTTTTATCACTTTTATTTAACCATTCATAATTGACAGGCAATTAGATTGTTTCTAGTCTTTTGCTATCATAAGTAATGTTATGATGACCATTCACCTACAAGTGTGTGTATGGACATATGTTTTTATTAATACTTCACTTAGGTAGATTCCTAAGAGAGGAACTTGTGGGTCATATTGACAAATTTATCGTTCAACTTTTAGGAAACTGATAAAGAGTTTCCAAAATGGCTCCCATTTTACATTACCACCAAGAATGTATGAGGGATCCAGTTTCTCCATATTCTTGCCAAAAATTGGTGTTGTCCATATTGCTTATTACATCCCTTTTGGTGGATGTCTAGTAGTATCTCACCTTGGTTTAATTTGCATTTCCCTAGTGATCAAAGAAGTTAATCAGCTTTTCATGTGTGTTTTAGCTACCTGTATGTCTCCCTTGGTGAAAGTATATTTAAATATTTTATCCATTTTTAAATTGAGCTATCTTATTATTGTGTTGAAGAGTTCACGGATACAAGTACTTTGTCAGAAATATAATTTTCAAATATTTCCTCCTAGTCTGTGGCTTGTCTTTTTACTTTCTTAATGGTGTAATTTGAAGTGTACAGGTTATTCATTTTAATAAATCAGTTTTTTTTTTTTTTTAAAAAATGGATTTCACTTTTGGTGTCATATCTAAAAACTCCTTATATAACCCAAATCACAGAGGTTTTCTTCTATGCTTTCTTCTAGATCAGGATTTTGCAATAACACCATTCTTGAGATTTTGGTCCAGATAATTCTTTGCTGTGGGAGGCTGTCGTTTGAATTGTAGAAGGCATCACAGCCTCTGTAGCCTTTATGTACCAGATGCCATTCATTTCCTTTAGTTCTTTGATCATATAGGTAACACTGAGTTGAAGTTGTTGTCTGCTAAATTTGACATCTGAGGACACTCAGAGCAATTTCTATTAACTGCTTTTTCTCCTCTTCAGTATGGGTAGCACTTTCCTGTTTCTCTGGATAGCTCATCATTTTTTGTTGAATATGGCATATTTTTGGATATGATATCATAGCAACTCTGGATTCTGATTTTTTCCCTCACAAAGGGTTATTGCCATTGTTTTTTTTATATAAATTTGTTTATGTCTTTTTTTAGTAACATGTTTGGAATAAATTTTTGAAATTCATTTCCTCTAGAGTGTGTGGACACTACTCTCTGCTCAGTCCCCCTATCCCCCGACCCTGTTCATATTTTTAAGGCTGACTTCTTAGGAGTCCTTCTGTTTCTGCATAACCTGATGGTCAGCCAATGACTGGCCACAGATGGGGCTCACTCAAACATCTCAAGCCAGTAAATCTTCTACCCTTGGGTGATGGATCTATGTGTGGGTTCAGGAACACATTTACAGTTCAGGCAGTTTTTAAGTCTGCTCTTTCTTTTACTGCCCACCAGACATTCTGGTATCTCCTCTGCAAAGCACAGAGGCTTCTGGCAAGACAGGAATGTGTGAATAGCTTGGGCCTCCTCCAGTCTGCCCTGTACAAACACATCACCTCCAGTCCTCCAAGAATATCAAGTGTCTCTATGACTGCCTTACTTCCCACATCTCCCAGTTAAACTCTGGCTGGCCCATGGGTGCCCCTACCAGGACTGCAACCTCAGGCTAACAAAATTTGTTGTCCCAATTCAATTGTCCTTGAGATTGTTGCTTAGTATAATACTAACATTTCCCTGAGGTGGGGAACCTGCGGCCTTCTGATTTCAAGATCGTTCTTTTTTTTAAGCACCAAAGGAGGCAAGAAAAGCTTCATCTTTCTCTGCTGCACCCCTTTTAATAAAGGATTTGTTCTGTAAAATTTGGATTTAGTCAAAAGGCCACACTTAAGGACCCCGAAGGCCATTTGTGGCCTTCAGGCAGCAGGTTCCCCACCCCTGCTGGATGGTCCAACTACTGCTCCAAATCAAGTCATCTTCCTCCTACAGGTAAGCACTGGGCAGTCACCACGTGCCCTACCCTGTGAGACCCACTGTGAAGAAAGAGCTGGGGAAAGAGAGTGGAAGCAGCCCAGCAAGAATACTGTGGATTCCTGCTGTTCTCACCCAAGTTCGGTAGTTTCTCATTAAGTGCCTATCAGTTTGTTCTAAGTATTTGGTCATCTTCCAGGGCACTGAAATAATTTTTTTTGATACATTTGTCCCGTTTTATAGTTACTGTTTGAAGAAAATATTTGGTGACCTGTTCATTTCACCAATTTTCTAGCTTTGACTTTTGTTTCCCCATAAGCTGCACCATCTTGCAGTACTCACTTGGGGCATGTTCTTTTGTTGACTGCCATCCTCTCTAGGAAAAGGAAGATTGTTCTATGAAAACGGTTACTAGGGCGTGTTCCCAGAAGCAATATGGATCTAGTGGGTGGGGGAGTGGACAGGAAGTTTATGAAAAGGGTTTGACTCTAGCTCTTTGTGAAAACTTAGTGCATCTATGAGAGTTTTTCTCTGTGGTTCATTTATTTTGCTTGATGAAGCTGAGGGTTTGTGCTATCCCCCACGCTCAGCCTAAGCTATAGGGTATTTCATATAGGCCAGCCTACTCATCTGTGGTGGGCCTCAGATGTCTAGGAGAAGAAAGAATTAAATATGTTCTTATTCTTTTGTATTTTAATGCCAATGAGTTTCTTTTGTATTTTAATGCCAATGAGTTTCTGAAGGCAAAAGTTCTACAGGCAAAGGAGGACACCTAGGAAGCAGAGGGCACCAATCTACAACAGTGATGTCACCGAACACCAACAATCCACTTCCCATTTTTGCTTAAGATCAAGCCGTAGAGCTGGCTAGTTTTCAAGTTGTCTTGCACGTTATATTAATAGTGTATATTTGAAAAGATTTGGGTAGAAAACGCTGGTGAGGGCTAATGCTCAAGAGTCTACATGTTACTTTCTATGCACATAATATTCAGGGCACTGAGGTATCTAAGAGGAAAACATCAGAGCATTTGAGGAATGATTATGTTTCTCTACTTATGCTTTTCAGAGATACTCTACAGAAATATTAATCTTGAGTGTGAAAAGCCAGAGCTCTTAGTGTATGAATAGAACAATGTTTGAATAAGGCATTTAGTAATCTTCCTTGAGACTGTTATAGGAGAGGATTTTTCCCACTGAGGTATAGCTATTCCTCTCCTTTTTATTGCCATCCTCTTCAGGAAAAGGAAGATTGTTCTGTTAAAATAGTTACTAGGGCATGTTCCCAGAAGCAATATGGATATGATGGGTGGAGAAGTGGACAGGAAGTTTGACTCTAGCTTCTTATTCAAACTTAGTGTATCCATGAGTGTTTTTATTTCTCTATGGTTCATTTATTCACTGTTTGGTGAGGCTGAGGTTATCTTTTGATGCACAATAATGTGATGTGTTGGGAGGTGTGTAAATTAACTATATACTTGCCATTTGCGTGACTATTCTACCTCTCACCTACTCATGGACCCTGAACTGACTGGGCTTTCTCCTACCAATAGCTGTGGCAGGCATTGGGTGGCTGACTGCTGATTATTTGGGTGTCAGATGATCCAGTCATGGATCTTCTCAGAAGATCTCTAGGGTGAAGAGTGAATTACTTAAAATAAGCACATCGCCTGTCAGGTAGCATATGCAACTTGTAGGAGCCTTGGGACAACAGCAGAAAACAAGCGTCACATAGCGTGTCTTTTCCATGTGACAGGTGTTATGAGGCTAGTTTCACAGCCAATATTCTCAGTGTTCAGAACAACTCCAAAGGTAGATACTGAGAAAAATTTAGGCCCAGGGAAAGTAAATGATAGTAAAATATCACAAAGCCAGTAAGTGAGGAAACGAGATTTGAACCTTGATGTATCTGATAAAACCTGTGCTCCTGGCCACTGTGGTGTTCTGCTTCCTGAGGCCATCCATAGAATCTTTTAGCAAAAAACAATGTCACTCTCATTCATTCATTCAATATGTATGGGGTGTCCACTGTGTGCCAGTACCCTTCTAGAGCTCAGCTCTTTTAAATCATGACTCTGCTTCTAAGATTTTCTATCTTGCTATAGGCTTTATAGCTTCCTAAAGGTCAAGATCCCCAGACCAGAAGCGTCAGCGTCATCTGGGACCTTGTTAGAAAGCAAATTCTCAAGCCTGCCCTAATTCTACTGAATTAGAAACTCTGGGAATATACTGAAGAGGCAGAATACATCACATTCTTTGAAAGGCCTTAGTAGGGCTAATCAGTAATGAAAGTCTCTTTTAGGATGGTGGGGGAAAAAGGACTTAGTGCTCCTTTTTGAGAAATGCTCCCAAAATGAAGAAGGAAAATTCAAGAGATTTTGCATCACAACTTTATCATACGGGCCCTACAAGTCTTATTCTAGAAAGTAAGCATTCACTGGGGAAGTTTACAGTGTGTTAACTATGTTAAGTTGCCCTTTCTACATTTGATCCCAGGTAAATTTGTCCATTAAGGAAATTTCTAGTACAGAATCCCAATAATTCTTTTCTTTTTCCTTCCTCCATTCTTTCTTCTCTGTCCTTCTTCCCTTTTTCCATCTTTCTCCCTACTTTTCTCTTTCTTTCATAGATATATTACATATATATCCACATTTAACAACACTATCAGGCTTTTCTTCCCAGAAGATCCCTAGGGTGAAGAGTGAATTACTTAAAATATAAAACTTTCTTTTTTCTGGACATATAAAATGGGTATTTCATTTTCTGTGTTCACATGCACATTGGTATGTATGATCTGCAAGCTTCTGTTATATAGATAATTTCCCATTTTTTTCTGTTCTTTACTGTAAGTTTTACCACTCTTCTGAGGATTTTAGAAACTTTTTCTCAGCCTGACATGCTATATAAATAATTCTGAAATACTCCATGCCCTTGGCCTAAAAGAAATCAGTACTGACATATAAAATGACAAAATGAAATTTTAAAAAAAATCCCTAAAGACTTTTAAAAGTTTACATTTTTTCTTAGTATCAAAACTACTCGAAGGCACTTTTCTTTATCTTACATTCAGATGTATGACTAGACAAATGATGCATTTTGCAAATAATAATAAGTATTCTATCAATTAGGATTACACTATTCTTTATAAAAAGTTGTAAAATTTCCTGTCAACTCTGACCTTCACAATAGTCATGGACAGTGTGATTGCACTGATTTTATAGATGAGACTAATGAGATGTTTAAGCAACCTCCTCAAACCTACCATATTGTGATTATTGTAACTAAAATGCAGTAATTGGAAATCTAAAGGGGGTAGGTTTATCCTGGATCTCTGATGCCTTCAAAAGAACCATGTTTTATTTCATTTTTTCTGGGATTGAGAGACAGAAGGTAAACATAAATGAGCACAGTTGATGGTCCTCCAAGCATATGGATAGAGTTGGAAGAGACATATATTGAGGGGGAAGGGGAGCAACAACTAGGAAAGGCTTCTCTGAGGAAGGATGTTTAAACAGAGACACAAAGGCTGAATGGGAGAGAGGTGCAAGCTGTGGTGGAGGTGGGGAAGAAGGAGGAGGGGGAGGAATGCTTCTAGCAGAGCACAGGGGAAAGATGAGAGCTTTGTGGAGGAACTAAAAAAATACCCAGCTGTGTGAGCACATGGAAAACACTGGAGAAGTTGAGTATGAAAGCGGGGTTAGGCCAGGTCATGTAACAATTACTCATTATCCTAAAGAGAATAGAAAGCCTCTGAAGAGTCTTAAGGGAGGATGTAATCTGTTGGGGGAGGACGATGACACGATCATATTTGCTATTTAGAAAGATCACTTTGGGTTAGAAAGAATAGATCGGAAAGGGCAAAAATGGTTACATAAAAGCGACTTGGACTAGGAGTGGTGGATTTGGGGACAAAGCAGAAGACAAAGTCAAAAGATGATCAGCAAAATGAATTGATTAGACTTGGGGATTAAGTGTA
Organism: Propithecus coquereli; assembly: GCF_000956105.1. Lineage (NCBI taxonomy): Eukaryota > Metazoa > Chordata > Mammalia > Primates > Indriidae > Propithecus > Propithecus coquereli. The sequence continues at coordinate 3,298,904 of NW_012150186.1, read as the reverse complement.
GGTGGTGAGCAAGGGAAATAGTATTTCAATGTGTGCGTCTTAGAGTGTCTTTTTAAAAATGCTGTTAATTAATAGAAGAACTATGTGATGCTGTGATTTGTGTCTTTCACAGCTTTCTCTTTGGATATGTGAAAAGATGCAATGATGAGCTTTCTTCTTTCAAGGCAGATAGATTATTGTAGTATTTGAAGATAGTTCCACATTGTATTCCAGGAATTCGCTAGATTAAGAACACTGCCAAACTTGAATCTTACTTTTGACAACAAATCCTGTTGTTCTGAACGCTAAAAGGCAGACTTACAGGTTTTAAAAACTTCTGGCCTTTATGAAAGAGAATCCTAAACAAATAATGTTATTGAGGTTACTCTTCCTGTTGAAGATGTTTATCCTTAAGCCCTTCAAGCAGAAGCAAGTGGGATTTTTTTTTCTTCCTTCAAACCATGATGTCTATCTCTTTTCCCTTCTTTGTTAAGTCCCGTTTCTTCTATTTTGTGGTCAGATTCTATGTTTGAGCAAAAACAAAAGTACAAAGCAAGTAAATAATATTCTAGATACTGGTAGGAAAATACTCTTGAAATTGAAAATTGTAGATTCTGTCTAGATCCACAGATATACAGCACACAGTTTTTTTTATCTAATGACATGACTGTGTCTTGACGTTGACCATCTTTTGTCAACT
>NW_012150186.1:3295262-3297412 GCF_000956105.1 Propithecus coquereli | reverse complement strand
CAGAATTTATCTTCTTTTTGCTATCTTACAAATAGAATGCTTCTTGAAAACATGACTCATCTGTGTGATCCTTTCTCTCATTGAAATCAAACAAGATTCAGAGAAAATTCATTTCTCGAACAGCTTCTGCCCCCAGTCCCATTGTTAAAAAGTAATGATTGTTGGTTTTGACCTCAGAATGTGCCCTCCTTCTTAGAGAAGAGTGCATTGGTAGCATTTTCTGAGTTCTACAGATATATCTTCCTCTCTCTTAAGTCTTACCTTACTCCATTATGCCTTCATTCCTGTCATGGTTCAAGGTTTCAGATGTCATCTTGTTTTGTTGAAGATGGCATTTATGCTTCTGTTTCTCTTTCTCCTTATTACTTTCACATGCTTTTTAAAGAGGAGATTGGAGAAAAAACACATTTAGACTATCATTCTAAAACAAAAAATAACACATTTTAAAAAATCTCTTTTAAATTTGAAAAGAAAAAAGTAGATCACGGTTTTAGTTTGTTCATGGGACTTGACTATGCATGGATATAAAGAGAAGAAAAGAGAAGAAAAGAAAAGAATTTGCATTTCCTTTGATACTAGTCAGTTGACCACTTTATCTTTTTCTATTTCTTATCTTTACACATTTTTATTGAGTGCATTTCTTTTTTCAATTTGCAAAATAACATTAAACCATTGTCCATCCAGTTTGTTGTAGTTATTAGTGCCAGCTTTTCATTTGCTTTCTAATTGTTGATAGTGTATTTGACACATAGAAGTTAAATAGTTTTGTAGAAATTGATATTTTCCTTTGTAATTTCTTTTGCTGCTTTATGCTTAGGAAATAGTTTCTTATTCCAAGACCAGTTAATTTTCATGTTTTAATTCTTTTTTTTTTTTTTCTGTAGTTTTACTTGCTATGTTTAGCTCTTTAGTCTACCTGAATTTATTTTGGTGTTTAATGTGAGGTGAGACTTTTCTGTTGGTAGTTCCCCAAGTAATCATTTTTTCCCAACATCATTCATTGGAAAATTCCTTCCTTTTCCAGTGATTTGTGATGTTTCTAAGTAAGTGTTTTTGACTAGTCTGTTCCTCACATAGTGAGGCCTTATGCTGGGTGTTGGCTTATTCTTTTGGAGGGAATAAATATTTTCTCCAGTTCTTCTGCCCACCAGGCTCCTGGCTGACCAGTGAGGTTAATGAACAGAACCTGTCCATCTTGGGTGCCTAGCAGGTACCCAGTCTGTTAAGATATGATAGACTCAAGTTAATGTCTCTCCTGTTCCAACTCTTAGAGTTTATCACCATTCCATAAAGCTAGAAATGCATCTATTCCTCCCTCCCCTGTTTAAATGTACTACCTGAAGGGCAGCATGCTCCAGCTTGTATCCTCTTCTCCAAGCTACCTGCAGTTCTTTCACTGACTTGGCTTTCCAGATGGTAATACATGAACATCCCGATGAGTTTTGTACTAGGAGCTGGGCAATGTCTCCAGATGAATTTGGAGAGTGAGAGGGGCCCTGATGGGGGTTTGGGTGGGATTAAGGGAGAAGAAGGAAGAGATTCTAGGTGATGAACCCTCTATATCAGAAGTAGGCTTAGGCAGAGGCATGAGCCAATCAGTCTCCTGCATAGTGCAGGGGGCTCCATTTTGGGAATGCATTTCTGCAGTGATCCTAATTCATCACCAATCGCTGATACTGCAGTTGTTGTATATTTCCCCTGGAATTTGGGAAATCACCTTTTTCTATCACTCTGCCTTCTTGCTTCTAGTGTTTAGTTATTTTCAGACTCTTAATGGTTATTTTAACTAGAAATACGGAGATGAATCTATCTCCATGGAAACTTAAGATAACAAGTAATAAATTCAGATGGTCCTAATATTTTCAAAGTATTAGAAGAAAATTTTATTGTTTACATGATTAGATGTACAAATCGGGGGTTACTTATCAATTTTGTATTGGAAATGTTTGTTAACATTTTTCTGTAATTCAAATGATGGAGGGAACATCTTCAAAATCTGAATTGTGGGTGATTTATACTTGGGCAAAGAGTTTTAGTAATTTGTGTAGTCATAGTTTCTGACTTGAAACCAACACCAGAATCTTCATTTTTTAAAAAATCATTTTTATGAAAACAATCTATATTGCATGAAGATCAAGTATTTAATTTCT
>NW_012150186.1:3291043-3293242 GCF_000956105.1 Propithecus coquereli | reverse complement strand
ACAAATATTTTCAGTTGTTTCCTTTAAAGTGACAGGCTTGCTTCATTCATTTTCCAAAAAAATAAAAGAGTCTGCCTGTCAAATACCAAAAGACTGAAAAACATAGCTTGTCTCCCTTTTTTCAAGTATGCAGTTTAAACAAATGCATATGTGCTTTTCTTTGAAACGGTCATTATATTTTGGTATGTAGCCATGGTGTTTTATATGTAGTTTCCAGTTCATCACACAGAATATTAAAAAAAGGATGCAATTTTTAAAAAATTAATATTTTTGCCATTCTATCAAGGACTTTTTAAAGTGAAACTGGCTTCTTCTTTTTTTAATTTTAGTGTGAGTTCATGGATACTACAAGTGTCATTTGATACCATTGTTATGATTTATACCAAGATACCAGCAATTTTATCCATCATTGCTTTTGCATCATGAGTGCAAATGTTAACACAGTGAAAAGGCAAATATTGTCTCAGCACTATTATGAAATGCTTAGCATTTTAAGATTATAGTATTGCTATGAAAATAATTTTGACCCTGAAGACCCCCTAAGAGGATCTCAGGGACCTCAAGGACTTGCAAACTCATGCTTTGAGAACTGTTGAATGAGAGAACTGTAAGGTATCCCTTTCTTATTAGGCACTTTGAACATGATCTACATTCTACCACCATTTTTCACCTTTTATATACAGTCAGACTTTGTCACTGCCCAAAGCAGCTACATAGAATGCAGAGGGGAGAAGTCAATTGCCCATTCAGTCCTGAAATATGTATGAGGTTTGCCCTGGAAGCATCTGGGTGGAGGAGCTACAGCTAGAGCCCTAGGAGGAATGAGTGCAAATGATTGCACTTTGTCATGTGCTACATCAGCCAGCAAGTTAGGCAGAGTGGGGAGGAGAAGATCCAATTTCAGTCCAACAAAGTCATACTAGATAGAACTTTAAAAGGTACATCATCTTTAGTGCTACAATGGTCATTGTCTTTGTCTTGTCCCTACTATGAGGGAAACACTCATAATAGGGACAAGGAAAAGAAGTTAAAAGACACTGGGAATGGGACCAGGAGTCAGTTATAGCAAACTCCTGGTCATTGCAGATCTGAGAAAGAGATTTGGTGATCCACTTTTAAATGGGCTTCTGAAAACAGGGCCAAAATCACCTGGTAGCTAAGTAGGTGGTCTGGATAGCTTTCTTCGGGTGGACAGATACACAGAAAAAAATATTAGACTTACATAAAAGTGCTGTAGTACAAGGAAAAACAAACATTATTATGAACGTTCTATAGTAGCAAGCCTCTAAATATGATTTATGGTAAGAATTAGAAGAAAGTTTTCGAAAATTCCTTGGCATCCTTAAAAGTATATAAAGACTCATAGCCTCCAGTCATAGGATCAGAAAATTTTAGCAGGAAAGGGGGCTAAGAGCAAAGTCAGCAGGTGAGATGCAGAGGTGAGTTTTTTGAGGTAAGAAAGCATTCCAATGGCAAGTCAGAATGAACATAAGAGGATGAAACTATAGGCTTTCCACTGGCAAATTTAACCAGTGTATAGTGAAACTCACAAAACTCTTGCAAAACAGAGCCAAAAGAAGTTAAAATGATGAGAGATAGAATAGATATGAAGGACAGCGGATGGAGAACAATCCAAGACTTCTTGAAGACTAGATGAAAAGAACTTAAATAAAGCAACGATTAAGTAGAGGTGAGGAATCCCTGAGAAATTCAGATTGAGAGGGTTCTCTCAGTTCCAAGAAAATCAATGGAAAGAGACCTACCCTAGAGAAATCTTGGACTTTTTTTTAATAATGAAAAGAAATAATAATTTCATAAGCATGCAGTATGAAACAAAAAAAATGTTATTTACAAAGAAGCAAATATCAGTTGATTTCAAAACATCCTTATTTAGAAACAAATTTCGGTAGACATTTAAATAACCTCTGTAGGATTTTGAGCCAAAAGTAGCAATAGAAGAATCTTTGTCAGTCAAGACGTCTTTAATGTGGGAAGGCAACAGAAATACATTATCAGATAAACAAGGACTCAGACAATGCACCACTCACAGAATCTTCTTTTAAAAATTGCTAAAAGGCAAACGAGATGAATCAAATGACAATCTAGGGAAAGCGGCATCAGGAAAGGAGTGGATTCCTGTTGCACTTTGAAGCCAATTAAATATAAAGTGGACTGAACAATGCTTTAAAATTTAGTTAA
>NW_012150186.1:3289086-3290993 GCF_000956105.1 Propithecus coquereli | reverse complement strand
GAGCATCTTCAAAATCTGAATTGTGGGTGATTTATACTTGGGCAAAGAGTTTTAGTAATTTGTGTAGTCATAGCTTCTGACTTGAAACCAACACCAGAATCTTCATTTTTTAAAAAATCATTTTTATGAAAACAATCTATATTGCATGAAGATCAAGTATTTAATTTCTTGACAAGGTGAGAAATAGTCTAAAAGACTTGGGAAAATAAAACTGTAAAAATACACACCTTTTAGAAAGATGCTGTCACAGCAAATAAAGGTTCTTGGAATGTTTTTGTGCAGTAACTTTTTGGAAAGCTGACAAGCCAGTATGGAAATAATGAAACAGTGTAGTCATTTTCATAATAACTTTTTAGAGAATGTAGCATATCAGCCTCAAGTGTTCATATGGAACTCAATCATAAACTTCAAGAAGAGAATTTTAAAATATTATGTTTAGAGATAAGATAAAACTTTTAATTGGGAAAAAAAAGAATTTTGAGATCTTTTAGATAAGTTCTTAGATAAATGCATATGTACTTCTAGGAGACTTAAGAGAACAAAGAAAGGAAGGAAGGGGAGAGCATTGATTGAAAGGATTTGGAAACTTGCATGTAATATTTAAACTGAGTAATCAGACCTCATTCATAAATGTAGTATTTAAAACATGCTCTATTTCCCAACCCCACAATATGATACCACTTCACATATACTGAAGTGACTACAATAAAAAAGTGAAAAATAACAAGTGTTAGCAAGGATGCGGAGAAATTGGAACCTTCATACGTTGCTGGTGGGAATATAAAATGGTGCAGCTACTGTGGGAAACAGCTTGACAGTTCCTCAAAAAGTTAAACATATAATTACCATATGACCCAGAAATTATACTCCAAAGTCTATTTTCAAGAGAACTGAAAACATATGTTCATACAAAAACTTATACATGAGTTTTCACAGCAGCATTATTCATAATAGCCCCAAAATGGAAACAACCTAGATCGCCATCCATTGATGAATGGATAAAGAAAATGTGATATATCCATACAATGAAATACTATTCAGTCATAAGAAGAATGAAGTATTGGTCGATGCTACAACGTGGATGAACCTTGAAAACATTGCTCTAAGTTCAGAAGCCAGACAAAGTTATATATTGTATGAGTGTATTTATATGAGATACCCAGAAAAAGATCAGTCTGTAGAGACAGAGGAAAATTAGTGACTTCTTAGGCTGAGGGGATGAGGAGACAGGGAAGTTACAGCTAAAGGTATTTTGAGCTGTTGAATGTTGACTATGGTGATGGTTTCACACTTCGAGAATATAATAAAAACACACACTGAATTATATACTTTAAAATGGTGAATTTTATGATCTGTGAATTATATCTCAATTTAAAAAAAAGAGAAAAAAATTTCTCAATTTTTCACTATGATATGTGAAGGAACTGAAGACATGAAAATTTACAAAGTCCCCAAATAAAACAAATAGTCCAGCCGTTTATTGTCCAAATATGAGAGAAATTTTCACTAACTTCAAGATAGATAAAACGTGAATGAAAAACGCAGTTGGTTGTCCAACAATGCCACCTACCTAGATACAGAAAGTAGAAAGTTGACCCTTTTTATTGCTGGTTTAGAAATTTGAAAACTCTGTACCAAATAGGGTAGTAGTTCTCAAAGTTTTTGATCTCAGATCCCCATTACAGTCTTAAAATGTATTGAAGACTGCAGGGCATGGTGGCGCATACCTGTAGTCCCAGCTGCTAGAAAGGCTGAGGCAGGAGGATCAGGTGAGGCCAGGAGTTTGAGGCTGCAGTGTGCTATGATCGTGTTTGTAAATAGCTACTGCACTCCAGCCTGGGCGACGTAGTGAGACCTCATCTCTAAAAAAGAAAATTATTGAAGATTGAAATAGCTTTTATTTATGT
>NW_012150186.1:3284049-3285109 GCF_000956105.1 Propithecus coquereli | reverse complement strand
GTGCTCAGCACAATAAATGTCAGCTATTTCTAATGCTATAACGCCACGGCACTCACTCTAGCCGCGGGCAACAAAGTGAGACTCTGTCTCAAAAAAAATAAAAATAAAAATAAAAAAATACATAAAGCAGAAATTTTTAGAATTTCAATGTAAAATTGATTAAAACCAGAATCGTGAGAAGTATTAACACATTGGTCAACTTTAGCTAGACCAAGGAAATACAAAGTAAATAATGACGTAAAGAATTAAAACCAAAATTTTAAATGTTTAATTTATGTATCAAGTTGTCTTACAAACTTAGAAGACACTTTGATCTTATACATCTGTAGAACATTTACAAAAGCTCATTATAAAATAGGCCACAAAAAAACTCCCAAGAATTCAAAACCACATTTTCTGCCATAATATATTAAAATTAAAAATTAATAAGAGAGCACAACTAAAAAAACCTCCTCTACTAAATTTAAAACATCTACAAAATAATTTCTGGGTCAAATAATAAAATAAAATCACAAAATGAGCTATTTATTAATTAACAAATTTAAACAATGAACATGAGAATTCACAGGATATAATAAACTCACAACCTTACATTCTCTCATTATTTTTTAAAAGGATACATAAATTAAATAAGTATGAAACTTAAGGATATTGGACAGAAGGATATAATAAAGACAAAGAAAGAAATCAAATAAGATTTTTAAAAAGTTGATAAATGCAAGAGTTAGTTCTTGAAAAAAACAAGCCAATAAAATAAACATTTGATAAATTTAAACAACATAAAATGGGAAAAACACAGCAACATGAGTGAGAAAGAAGATTTAACAGTGGATATGGAGGATGTTAAATTGATAAAAGAATATTACATAAAATTCCGTTCAAATATACTCGAAAATCTTGATAAGATGGGCGAATTTACAAGGAAATATGAATTGTCCAAATTGACTAAGAAATAAGTAGGGTACAGACACTGGGAATGGGACCAGGAGTCAGTTATAGCAAACTCCTGGTCATTGCAGATCTGAGAAAGAGATTTGGTGATCCACTTTTAAATGGGCTT
>NW_012150186.1:3275731-3283000 GCF_000956105.1 Propithecus coquereli | reverse complement strand
ATGACATTATATATCATCACACATATATATGGTCCAGACCATATATATGGTCTGGGATTTCATCAGAGCCTAATTTTTGATTTTAAAAAAGCATAATATGCCAATGGGTTATTCAACTAATTGTGCTCTAAAATTTGACTATTTAGGGAAATATAAGATTTAATATCACACACCCACATGAATTCCAGTAGATTATAGAATTACTTTTAAAATAAAATCATAGAAAATTACAAAAAAATGGTGAATACTTACATATTTTTGTGGATGGGGATGTGGTTTCTCAACATAAAATCAATACAATAAAACATAAAGGTTAAATATGAGTGGATAAATTTTAATAATCTTAAAAAACAATATTAATAAAAGTCAAAGGAAATAAAAAATTCTAGAAAAAACATTTGGGATGCATACAGTTTGGAATCAGAAAGACTCTGCCAAATTACATTTTATTTAATTTCATTAATCTCAATTTTGTTATCAATGAAATGGGAAAAACAACAATCCCACTCTTGGCTGTTCAGAGATTTAGAAATAAAGTGTATATCTGTAAAACAGTCCAGTGCTCAGCACAATAAATGTCAGCTATTTCTAATAATTATTACTTCTATATATCTGTACAAAGTTCAATGAGAAAAATACTTAGATCCCAATGGAAAGACAGGCAAAGGATGTGAGCAATTTATAAAAGAAACCTAATTAGCTAATAAACTTGAAAAATTTAACCTTGATAATGAGATGCAAATTAAAACATTAATAAAATGTCACTTTCCATCTAATAAGTTAGAAAAAAATTTAAATATAATATGAAAGAGAGGCTTTCTCATACACTGGGAACATAAATTTTCCACCACCTGATCTGGAAGACCATTTGGCAATGGTCCACACTCTTTTAACCTGTAATTTCACTCCCGAGAATGTATTTTAAACTGTCAAAATTTTATTTTTGCGTGAATAATTGGGCACATCTTAAATCAAGAGACTGCATGGCTTTTTGATAACCCAGCCTTATGATGAAAATAATTTTTACCATGTACTTTTAATATACATATATTTATTTACAGTTCTTTTTATACCACACATTTTTACCACTAAAAAAAACACCCAAAATAGAATTGAAAAAATTGAAATAAGAGTAGAAATTCTAATACTTTCTCCTGCATCTCAACGCATTGTCTTGCAACATCCTATAGTGTACACATACCTCCTTTCAAAGGCCACTATGGAGAAAGCTCTGCAGTTAGAAAAGAATTAGACAAACCATGCCACATCCATGAGAGCAAATGTTATGTAATTGTTTGAAATCACAATTTTGGATAATATTTAATTTTGGGAACATGGCTACAATATATTATAATATAATAATATCTGTGAGGGCAAATATAGTGTCTAGCTGGCTCCCATTATAACACCAGGACCTAATTGAGAGCACATGTTAAGTCCTTAATAAATATTTATTGAATGAAAAAGTAAATTACCAAAACAGGATACTAACTTGTATAAGCAATGTGATTCCAAAAACATTAAGATAACAAAGATTGTCTCACACACACACACACACACACACACATATAATTTTCCAAAATTTCTATGATGAGTTCCATAATGTTAAACTAAAATTCTAGGCAGATATGGATGAAAATAATCAAGCTTAAAATGTAATATGACTGTCAAATTGAATGGCAATTTTGAAAGGATAAAAGATAAAGTTTGAAATATAGAGAATATGAAATGAATAGTTCCAGACTCCAAATTTTGTAACTCTAAGGACAGAATAAGAGGACGTTGTAAAGGATTTTCTCGTATTTAAAGGTTATTATAAATCAGTGTGTTGCTCTGAGCTGCTTTCTTCGGAAGTGCTGGGGAGACTTTGTAACCCTTCCCTTCTGATTCCTCAGAATGTACCTTTATGATAGGGATGTCCATTCTTCAGTGTCCATAAGAATTTTCTGAGGAACCCGTTAAAAGTATAGATTCCAGACTTCCACCCTCTGAGATTCTGATTTAGCAGGCTTGAGGAAGGGTCCAGAAATCTGTATTTAATCCCCCACCCCTCCGTGGTTCCAGTCCACAGGACTAGAGGATCACTGATAGAAATTGTGGGGAGTAGGACCAAGCTCGTGCCCCGAATCACACAGAATATAGGACCTCTGCGACATTGCCCACTGCAGGCTTGAGTGGCTCAGGATGACAATAAAGCGGGGAGGATTGAAGTTGGGACTTAAAAAGCACGTGCTCCTTGCCAGTGTCACCACAGAGCCAAAAGCTGCATTAAGACAAGGGCTATTAAAAACAGCGATCCCTAAACTGAGGTCAGTACAAACCATTAGCAGTTGAAAAGGGGCTTTTTATCATACGGGACTAGGTCAAAAAGTCCAGAGTGCAAGTAAGCACGTGTTGGAGAAGAGACCTGCTTGGAAAGGCCGCGCAGAGGCCCCTTCCAGAATGATGCCCGGGCTGCAGGGAAGGGAGAGTCCTGCAGGTGATATTCATTCTCTGACAAGCTGGAGACTGTGCATGGTTCTTAAGCCCCACTGGGAAGTGACAGATACTGTTCTAGCTGAAGGAAATACACCTGACCCTTGAACAATGCAAGAGTTATGGGTGCTGACCCCCATGCGGTGGAAAATCCACATATAACTTTTAATTCCCCCAAAACTTAACTACTATTAAATAATAACCTACTGTTGACTGGAAACCTTGCCGATAACATAAACAGTCAATTAACGCATATTTTGTATGTTAATTTGTATGTATTATATGCTGTAGTCTTACAATAAAGTAAGTTAGAGAAAAAAATTATTAAGAAAATAATAAGGAAAAGAAAGTATGTTTACTATTCATTAAGTGGAAGTGAATCATCATAAAGGTCTTCATCCTCCTCATCTTTACATTGAGAAGGCTGAGGAGGAGGAGGAAGAGGAGGTGTTGATCTTGCTGTCTCAGGGGTGGCAGAGATGGAAGAAAATCTAGGTGTTAGTGGACCCATGCGGTTTCAACCTGTGTTGTTCGAAGATCAACCAACCGTATTCAGAAGAGTTGAAGTGACTTTTCTAAGACTGCACTGTCAAGTGTCAAGAAGGATGGACTTCAGTGACGTTAGGGACTCGCGCCCTTCCTCACCTGGCGGCACGTGAGGGGGGAACTTTGGTAATACTCCAATTAAGCCCAGCAGGCAAGAAGGAAGCAGCCGGTGCTGAAGGAAGCAGCCAGTGCTGGTTCTGCAAAGGTAGGTAAAGCTGAGAGATGATTCATTTGAATCTCAAGAGAAATTTAAGCCACGTGGGCACAGGGGTGCGCCCAGCTCTCAGGGGGCTGAGGCAGGAGGAGGATCTCTTTAGGCTAGGAGTTTGAGACTGGTCTGGGCAACATAGTAAGATGCCATCTCAAAAAAAAGAATAAAAAGGAAATTTAGTTAATAGAGAGTCTGTTGGCATAAGAGTAAGGAAAACACATGGCTTAAATTTGATTTTTTGTAAGATTTGAATATTTGAAATATTTTTCCTGGTTCTGTAAGAGTAACACTTTTTAAATGGCCCAGTAAACCTTCACAATCTTTTATTGTTGGTTAAACATGTATCTAGGGACCAAACTACCAGGCATTTCCCTCCACACTTCCACTCTTGCCTCCCCACGGAGCAGCCTTGAAGGCAAGTCAGCTACTGTCACGCCTTGCTCAGAACTCTCAAGTGGTTTCCTCTCATGCTTACGCTTGGAATTAAATTCCAAGTCCCAGAAGGCCCCTCTTGATCTCTCTGTCGGCCACTTCTCTAGCACCAACGCCCACTTACTCCTCATCCCCACAGAGAGCACCAGCCAGGCCCCAGTGCTGGGCCTTTTCCTCCACATTCCCTTGTCAGGCTCTCTGATCACCTTATGGAAGTTACACGCCCACACCTCTCTGCATCAGCCTGTACCCCGCTTTATAGTTCATAGTACTCATCACTATTCAACATCATACTTGATTGTTTATTTGGCTTTTGCCTGTGTCCCTAATTTTAGCTGCAGGAGGGCTCCGGACATGACCTCTCTTGTTCAATGATGTGTTCCCATCACCTAGAAGAGTGGGTGGCATACACTACTCACTAGCATATTTGTTGGATAAAAAAATAAATATCCGTTAAAACCACTGCCAATATTCAAGTTAAGCGAAGAGAAAATATTTCCAATAATCCCTGTGCAACAACAGTTCAAACTGTTTTCCACTGGATTTTAAAAATTTATTCAATGTTTAAAATCCCATTATAATTGGCTACATATATAGTCATCAAAACTTGGGCATTCATTTCAATGTTTATCTCAATGCTAATTTGAATTTATTTTCTGCTTATTTTAAGCTAAAAGATGATTTCTTGCTGGTTTTTAAAAAACTAAGTATTCTACAGGTTTGATTAGAGTTTTGCTTGACATACTAAGGAAATGAGTGCCCACAGGTGGTCCCCCCAAGATCCGAAAGCCAAGGGCAAGCCTTGCAGACAGAGCACAAATCCCACAGGGCATTCCGGCAGGAACCATGTGTTCACAGGCATGGAGGAAGGGGGACACGCGGGCCCTAGTAAGCAGAGTAGGGAGGGAGTAGAACTCAGCAATATTTCATTCTCATTTGTTTTGTGCAGAAAAGAGAAAACTTTTCAGGCAGAATGCAAGTGCATGTGGAGATAGAGTGTAGACACTCAATGGGGTAGCATGGAAGAGGATTATGTAAGGAGGCTAAATCCCAGCTTTGGGTGATTGAGCCTTCTTGGGGCACTGGTACATTAGTGCCATTGGAACAGACCCCACTTACATATTCAGATTTGGGATAATTCAGCCAGCATTGAATTGAAGTTGTCTATCTTTAATCTATGAAGCATTCATCTAAGCAAATTAATGGTATCTGGGGTGGGAATGGGATAGATGGAGCCTTCCAAACCCACTTAACAGAGCCAATTACTTATACTCTTTTATGAGTGTGCCTTACTGATTTGTTAAAACAGGTCTGTTTTCCTCTTGATCATACTTAGCCATTCTAGTTATAGTAGGTGCTTGAGGATATTAAGCCAGAGATTCTTTCCAAATACTCAGTGGCAAACAGCAGTGACTCAGACCCTTCATCTGCTCTAGCTAGCAGTGTGGCTCTTGTTTGCCAGTGACCCACAAATGTCCCTGTGGATACCCTGTTTCAGTGTGTGAGTTTCAGAGTGTGAGACAGTGAGTCACCAGTTGCCAATTACCTCCCTAAAATGAGAAATGAAGCCTAGAGAACCCCTGTTTAAAACTCCCTGGGTGGAATGTGTTTATCACTAGAAACCATAATGAGGTCAAAAAAGTCCTTTAAAGAGAGAGTGCTGTATTTTTGTGTGTACATGCTTAGAACACGGCATCAACATTTTACAGAAAAAGATTAGAGTGCCAAGAAAATGTTATAACTACACAATAAAGTAGACTTGGGCACAGAGAAGGTGCTGAACACAAAGGTGAACTTTTTGATGGTGAGCAAATGCTTTTTGATCTGCATGTTCCCCATTGTGCCTTGCCCAACACCTTGTACATGATGCACTGGCAATAAATAATTGTTGAATTGCATCAGTTTTGCCTTCACTAGACCCGATGCAGAGCTGTCCCCAATCCACGCAAAACAAAGAGGATGTAAGTAAATATTAATAAAGGCTGGCCTGGTTTTAAAATTGTCCTCAATTTCAAAGGCTGGAGATTTAAAGAAATATTTACTTAAGCCTCTGTTTATGGTTTGGGTTGGAAACAAATCTGCAAAATATTTTTAATAGGGGTTAATAAAGACAGCTGATAGAGTGGGGAGAACCCATAAAGAAACAAACCTCCCAGTTCATGTTTTCATGAGTGGCCAAATCCCCAGGAATGAGAAGATTTAGCTAATCTTTCCAATCACATTCTCCCTCCCTCCCCACCCCCACTTCCTTGGAATTATGTTATCTCTGCTGGTCTTAAAAGCTCAGAAGCCTTTTGAATTGGAGCGGCATTGAAAGGACAGTCAAGGGTCACCTTTGGAATATTAAAGGAGAGTGGATTACAGGAGAGGGAGGGAAGGGAGCATCTGGCGCTGGATGCAGCCGTGTACAGAGAATGAGAGGGGAAGTCCACAGGAGCTGGAGTTGGCCAAGAGAAAGCTGCCCAGATTGCTAGCAAGGACAGAAAGCCACACGGAGCAGCCCACGTTACAGGGTTCCAGGGCACGCTCTTGCAGTTTGGGAATGGAGGGAATGAAAATACCTATTGGTGAAATCAACTAGGCAATGGCCTTTCGAACAGAGGTAGAATGGCTCCTTTAGAGACCGTGCAGACGTGAACCTTGTAAAATTAAAAGGCAGGTACTGTTTTAGTTCAGAGATAAAATTCTTTGGAATTTACAGCCCCCTGACAGTTACTTATTTCTTAAAATCATAAGGCTTTAGGATTTATAGAGCAAATTCCCTCTCAAAAGACTTCCGAGTAATTTGGTTTTTAAAAAATCTAACAGTGTTTTGACTTTTCTTCCATCTTTTATAGATACCATTCTTGTTTTTGTTTTTCAAATAAAATCAATGGATATTCAACGAGAGCTTATTATGAGCCAAGCACTGTCCTAACGTTTGGAGTAGGAGAACACAAAGGCAGCCCCGGCTCCTTAGCAGTGGTTACTTACTGATTTATTTTTTGTGGGGTGTGGGGAGAGTGGACAGGGAAGTGGATCATGACTCCTTTTAAAATCCCATGAAGCCTGAGGAGCTTCTCCACATAAAATACACGAGCATTCACACCTTGTCGGAAAAGTCGTGCACACAGAGCACGGAGCAAGCGAGACAGAAACCTCTTATTATTACCATGCGGTCAGCCTGTTCTAAGCACTATTTGTGAATTATTTATTCAATCCGCAAACCTCTCCCTTGAGACATCTGCTATTATTACTCCCATTTTCCTCTCGGGGAAATGGAGGCTCAGAGAGAGAGACGTGCCCTTCAGCGAGGGGAAGGCAAGGCCGGGCCTGAGCACAGGCTCTCGGGCTCCGGTGCCCGCGCGCTCACCTGGCACCGCGGCCGGGGGTGGCGGACGTGCAAGGTCCGGGACGCGCTGGCCGCCGTCGGCCCGCTGTGGGCTAAAGGGCGTCTGTGGGAAGTTAGACCGGGCAGCCCCCGGATACCTCCTAGTCACATGCCGGAACATTGTCTACGCGATTTTCAATCACTCGAACGTGAACGGCACATTCTGTGGTTTGCAGTGCCCGGTGGATGTCGCCGCCCGAGGAAAGCGAGACCCGGCTCCGAATGCGCCTGTCGG
>NW_012150186.1:3257328-3275151 GCF_000956105.1 Propithecus coquereli | reverse complement strand
CCCCTTAAGGAGCATGAGGAGGCCAGGCCCACAGTCTCATGGGGGCAGTGTCAGGCTGCGCTCACCCCGGCCCACTTGTGGCTGTAGCTCTGCTGCCTGGGCTTTGTTGTGCTTATCCCCCCAACTAGTTTGGTAACGGCTGTCCTCATTCAACTTCAGTTCTGGGGGAAAATAAGACTTTCCTTTTCCTCTCCAGTGTTGCCGTTACATTCTTCCATTTTGTCCTGTGGTCAAAGTTAAAACCACCACACAAACTGAACTCATTTCCATTTCTGGAAGCAGAATATGGGTCAGTGTGTACGCGTGCACAGAGCTGGAGAAGTAAGGTAGCCAGGGTTAACTTCGTAGTATGTAACTTCAGATGCAGTTAAATGCATGTTAATAACATTAGAGATAGCAACCAAAGGCAGTCCCTGCCTTTAACTTTCCTCCCTCCATCCCTTCCTTCCTCACTATCAGTCAATCTGTCAGAACACATTGACTGAGAGCCTATTTTGTATACAACATGGTGTCAGTATTGGGACATGTCTGCCAGCCAAGGGCTCAAACATCTCAGCTGTATGGTCTAACACCTAAATGTTTTGAAAAAGCAAATGATTTAGTGCATCTCTGATGCATTGCAAGTATGTAACATGGGCATACCTGTGAAGCCCTTTATTTGAGCATACCGAAGATGCCATGTAAAATAGAGGAGAGGGGCCAATATGGCTTTAAAACCTGGGGGTGTGTCCTTTGGTCCTCCTCTGCCTCCCTTTGAGGTCCCGGAGGCATCCCCCTAAAAACCTTAAGGCTTCTCAGAGCTCGGTTTAAAAACCCTGGGACTAGAGACCAGGTCTTTCCATTCTGGAAACTGATTGTGTATTTGACTTTTGCAAAAGGTTACAAACGTTGAGGTATATACACAGTATACATATGTATATGTGTGTGTATGTCTATATATAGATACACACACACACACACACACACACATACACATCCATATTTTTAGGACAGAGATTGGATGTTCTTTCTTTGTAACTCCCAGACAACTATACATTCAAATCGCTAAGTGTAAATTCACTTTAATCTGAGTCATATTCCGGTTAAATCCTCATACCTATTTGAAGCCATCAGATTACGAAGAATGTGTGAATACAGGGTATGTGTAAGCAATGTCGATACTGCTGTATAACCCCATTACCAAAAGACCAGATCTAGATGAGCCTGGATTGAACTCTTATTGATGCTTTTTCACAAAGGCAGCAGAAATTGAATTGATGGTGCTATTAGGTTGTCAATACCAGTGTCTCCCTTTCTTCCCAGATAAGTATACATGAAGCATCATCCATATAGTCATTTTAACCTCCTGAGGGCAAAGGAGTTCTAGAGGTTCAAGATGATTATCAAGATGAGGTGTGTCCAACTGCGTGTTAGGTGCTTTGGAGAAGTCCAGAACAGGCAGACTCCTGTCTGATTGATTATTATGTTGTTATTGCAACCTACAGGTTTGTGTTGATGAGCCGTTTGGCTTGTTTATTTGCTTGTTTGTGTTTAAATACAACTGCATCTAATTTCATCTTTAATTGGAGTTGCCTCTAGAGGATAAGCATAGTTAAGAAGATGTAGCACTCATGGTGGGACTTGGAGAAGGAATAGAGACCCTAGGTGGACACTGACAGGGGAGAAGGAAACTGCACACTTACCTGAGGTTCAGCAAAAAGGCAAGAGAATTTTAAATCGTGCCCATATGTGCGTACTTATTGTTGGTAAATAAAATACCATCTTCTGACACCAAAGAAAATCAGATATTTGCTGTCTTGTTTTTTCCTTTCAAGATGATTTTGGACATTCCACCTTAACCAAATATTCCCTAGATAAAGTGTTGAGGATTGTTGGGGACGATAAAGAGTGTAATTTGCCCAAGGCATGATCTGAACAGAAGCTCTAAACCCTATTTCATATGTAATGACCTTTCCTGCGTCTAACACAAGGTTCATCTAACTGGGGGTCATCACCCCACATAGTGGGTTGTGTTGTATATGTCCTAAGCCAAAATTTACATGCACAGCTGTTAGGTTCTTTTTGGCAGATAATGGTAGTCAGTGGTGGTTAGAGATGGGTGAGGGTTTGCGACATCCTCTATGCCCTTCAATCTGGTTATAATGAAAACAAGCTATCAAACCAAGAACTGCCATACATTCAGTTATTTATTAAACACAATTTTATTGCCAACCATTTGTAAATAGTTTTTTCAACCTGTCTGTAAGCTTGATGAAGTCATAGTTCTCTGCCATTTTAAGTGACTCTAGCCTATCTTGCATGAAAGGTTCATTAAAGCAGATTTGGCAAGGTTCTAGAAGCAAGATCTGTTTCTCTCAGAGTCATCATCAGGCAACTAATACACTCAGACCCAAAGGCTGGATATGGGACAGTTTGGGGATCAAGTCTTAGGCTCCCAGCCCCGAGGGCATAGACACCAGGACTTACTAAATCCTGAATATTCTCTGGTTCCATGCAAGGGTAGGGAATGTCTCCAAAATATTTTGGCTAATATACATATTTTGAATATGACTAACTTAACCAAAGGAGAACCTATTTATAACCTCCATTAACGCTGATCAACAAGGCATTAATTCTATGCAAATTAATATATTAATGAATTATACTAAACAGCAAAATGCAAGGTGAGAGAATGGTAGATGATGAACAGAGGTGAGGGAGCTGAAGAGCTCGTGGTGGCCAAGCCTGGAATGTGGCCTTTTCGATTGAATGCTAGCCCTGGAACATGAATATTGATTAAGGCAACTGATTGAACCCAGGGTGGAGCTCAGGGGTTGGCAAACTTTTTCTGTAAAGGGGCAGATAGTAAGTGTTTTAGGCTTTGAGGGCCATACGGCAAAATCCAGGCTGCCCCCTGAGGAAGGGACATGACCCTTCACTGTGAGTCATTGAAGGCCAACATTCCTGGCCACTGGGCAATGATTAACTTGGTCCTACAGGGAGGACCTGACCCAGCATGTCCACTACAATGTATATTTGAGTCTTCTGCAACTTCAAGTGTTTAGTGACTCTTGCTCCAGACTGAAGGCATGGAGAGAAAAATAATTCACAGTCAGTTGCCTTAATATGGGAAGTGGTATTGTAGAAAATGGTCTATCTGTGTAATACTTTCTATCTTTCAAAACATATTCATATACATTATCTGTACATTATCTCACTCGCGTCTCACAATATCTCCTGTGAGCTGTAGAAAGCCATGTTGGTATGGAAACCAAGATGGAAGAGACAGGAATTCACTCATGGTCCTGCCGGTAATTAGTGCTAAATCAGGGGGACATCATGAGGTATGAGGATGTCCATGAGGCACATGTCCCCTGTGAGTCTCTTTAGTACTTCACTATCTAAACTCAGCATTAGTTTGGAATTTTGAATGCCCTGCTTGATTTTCACAGAATACTCATCCTTTTTATTTTGGGATAGAATTAAATAAAAGTTCAGCCACATGAATTGTAAAGTAGAGAGACAGTGGGGAAAAGGAGAGCAGCTGGGAATGTTGGGTTGAAGAAGGAAGTCCAGTTGTGATCAACATTTTGCAGTGAAAATCTACTGTGAGACAATCAAGGGTATGTTTGCATAAGCTTTGCAATTAAATACATTACAATGCAAATTTATATCTGTTGAATATTTGCTCCCAATGTGGGATTTGCTGCTTTTCTCAAAACAATTTTTGCTTGCAGTCTAAAAAGTGAATTTTATAATAAAATAATCAGTTGTGGGTGAATTTATACCATGTTTTTAGTGTCCTTCGATCTTCTTAAATTTTCAAAATTTTCTACCATAAATATATACACTTACATAGATAGAAAAAGGCTTATAAAAAATAAAATGTGGTCTTATTTCTGAAAATCAAACAGAAGGTCTTTTTAAAAATTATTGAAAAAAGGAGGATATATTGAATAGTAAAAAATTAGAAATATTTTATAACGTTTGGGAGAAAACACTTTCAGTACATTAAATACCATATCAAGAACTAAACTAATTAATACAATTTGGTAATTTGTAAAAGACAGAGAAAAATTGCTTTTCTCCGTGACGAAGGGTAACAATATTCACACTTGAAGTTTCCTTTTCCCCAAAACCACTGGGGTCTGTTTTCTTCCTCTTAATCCTTTGTGATTTTGATTTTTACCTCTTCTCAGTGGAGGAAATTAAACATAAAATATGATGTGTTTGTGTCTTAAATTAGCTGTAGGTAACTTGTTTCTACCTTTTTTTCCTAAGTTGAAATGTGGCATTGGGGGAGGGGTGAATCCAATACGGTTTCTCTTTATAATGAATATAATTTTTCTATTGAATTCTAGAAATAGATCTGTTGCGTGTAACTTTACCATACTCAGGTGCTTCACAACCAAATGAATGTTTCCTTGGTTTTCTGAAGCCTGCCCATCTTATTTACATTTCCCTGAAAGCTACTCTGATTGCCTGTTTCATAGTTGGTTTGTGTGCACATAAAAATATGCTGGACCTAGTTCAAGCTCAGTTTAGAGAGGTGTGGGTATTTCCATCGCGTGGCTGCCGCTGGACATGGATGCTTTGCTGAGTTAATGATCTCACTATCTTTAGTTTCTCTGACTATAAAATGAGAATGACTATGCTTACAAAAACTCTGTTGGTTAAATTATTGAAAGTCTTTAGCTGAATTTTACTTTTGTTTATGTGGTATTATTTTTAGCAGCCTGGTAAAAAAAGCCCAAGTTTAATTCTCCTCCTTAGTACAGTGCCCTGTATCTACTCTTCAAATAATGGTTTTACAACAGAAATATACTGGGATATCTCTATTTAAAAATTATATGAAAGGATATCAGAAATTAGTATATGACAAGAGTATATACAGTTATTATATAATAAATCTTATATAACTGTATGCTTACTGCACATAAATTAACTTTAAAGAATATCAATTAGGTAAAAGTTGTCGGAATGTGAGAAGCACTGGGCAGATATGTACTTATAGAAATCTTCTGGCCTATTATTGTAGAATTGTTGAAAATTAGCTTTGTAATTTACAGATAATCTAAACTGGCACATTCTAGGTATATTAGATAATATAACGGTTATAAGGAAAAGGCCTCCCATGGTCAGATAATTTTGGCAAGTGCTAGGATAAGCCAAGTTAGCTGGGTTTCTTTCCTGGTAGACTTCCCTGCTGTGTTTTCCACATGGGTGCAACTGCAGGACACTTTCGTTCTGGAATAACTTTTGGGACAAGTGTTTTATGGAACACACTCGGGAAATATTGTTCTATTCCAGGCTTTTCATTTTCCAGATGAGGCCAACAGTGGTTATGTGGCTTGCTATGTTTAGAGGGTGAAGCTGAATACAAGCCTGGGTATTGGACACTATCTGATGTCCTATCTACCTCACCACATATTGCACCCAAGCAGAGTCAACCAGAGAAGGGTTTTGCTCCTACATTCTGTAGACAAGAAGATACTACACATAGCACGCTCTGGGAATCCGTTATCCAGGCTTTAGCATCCTTCATGGCCTCACCGGCTCTGTGGTCCATAAATCCAATTCTGGGATACCCCGTGAATCACTAAGTTCATGAACCTTGATTTTTTCACCCAGTGCCTCCTGTGCAGTATAAAAAAATGATTTTTGGAGATGAATCTACTAGGGTTCAAAATGTATCTTTATCACTTAGCTGTGTGCCTTTGGTGCAAATCACTTAGCCTCTCTGAGCCTCACTCCCTTACCCATAAAATGAGGCTAATACCTTACACAGTTTGGGTGACACTAGAGGTATCTGAAGAGCCTGTCTGGTAAAGACAGTCAATAAATGGGACCTATTTTTATTCTTTAACAATGCTTGAAGGAGACAAATAATCACTGCATAGTTTTGATGTTGATTGCAGTCCTTTCATTGTAGGACATGGTAAAAAATTTTTTTCGATTTTGCTGATAGAAACTACCTCTCCTGCTTCTTCTTTTCTCACTCTCTGGGTCCTTGGGTCTCTGATGGCCTTTTGTGTGTGTCCTGTATTACACATCCTATGTCCTATTCTTTCACACACTTGACACTGTTCCATATTGGACCAGTTACTTTCTTCCATCGGGGTTGATATATGAATTGCAGAGAAGTCTCAACTTCTTCTGCTGTAGTAGAAGAAAGAAGTCTTCATCAACTCTATTTTATTTCTCACCTGCACTAGCTATTTCTGTTTCTGTTTGCTGCTGCAGAGATCCTTGTACAGGTTGAAATTGCAGCTCCCTTACATTTCTACAAGCACCTATGTAGGTGCATGTCGGAAAATCCTTTCTTCACTCGAGCAGAGAGGATTTCACAAAGTGCCATGGCTCCTGGCAAGGAGAGAAAGACTTCCAAGCCAAGTGCTACTTGAAAGAGGCACTCCCCCATCACTTAGACTGTACTCAGTGGTTACTGCTTCTGACACATTTTCAAATGGACCCCCCAGTGGCTACAACTGTGATTAAAAGCTGTCTGCTCACTACCTCACTGGGGGTTTGCTGTTTAACCATGTCATGCATATATATATGTGTGTGTGTGTGTGTGTGTGTGTGTGTGTGTGTGTGTGCGCGCGCGCGTATAGGCTACAGCTGCATCATGGAAAACGTAAAGTGTTTTGTAAGAAGAAAAAAATCAAATGAGTTCTTGAATGACAAAATCCAGAATTTTCTTAGCTTAAGACAGTGAGAAGCACTAGTCGGGAACCTAGCCATGTATGAGGTACATAAATGTAATTTAAGGAAAAAGAGCTGATGGTCAGTGAATATATACCATCTGCCAGTACATGCTTTGCACACATCAGCCAGACAGAACATCTTAGAGATTTAAGTGCACTTGAACTCAGCAGCTGCATTTCAGCTCCTCTCTGTGATTCAGAATTCAGTTTGACCCTTTGCAAATAAAGCATGAGTAGAATATCCTTTTTTAAGTTTATCCAGATATTCACTGATACCTTAATAATCATGTTTGGCTTATCATAAGAATTCTGTTCTCGACATAAGTTTATCATTAACATTACCTTAAAAAAAGCTCGCATGGGCAGTGTAGCCACAGAGACTGGGTTTCTCAAAGGCACAAGTCACACCCCCTTCCTTTAGAACAGAGAGATTGAGTGTTTAAGCTTTTATAAGGTAAAAAGAGTATACTAGAATTTAAACCTGGGCTCTTCGCGTCATGTGATGAGTATACTTACAAACACCAGGAGGTAAGGCGGGGAGTATGGTTCCTTCTCCTACCTCACCCCGCCTGCCAACTGAATCAGAAGAACTCAAACACACGTTCGTTCTTAGATATACAGGAAAGAAATTTGGAAAAATTTTGAGAATTATGTCTCCTTTGCCCTCTGCCTGCCTCCCCCCTCTCTGCCCCAAGTTTCCAGTGCTCCAAATCCCAGCAACCAGACCCAGTAAACAAAATGCCAATCTATCACCAGCAAATTTAGGCTGACAATACTGTGAATCGACCACATTGATTACATTGATTATATTTCAGATATTTACAATACAGCGAGACAAGCCTAATTTATTTTCTAAAGAGTTCAAGGTAGGTCTCCCCATTTCAGAGGGGGGAAAACAATGGGGAGATGTTCGTGGTTGCTATCTGCAATCATCTGATGCTGACAGAGAGTAGTATTTTATTTAGTAATTAACAGTGTAAAGGGGAGAGGAGCTGTCATGTTGGTTCTTAAGCTGGGGAATGTGATGAAAGATGATATCTGCGATCTCATCCTTTCCACTTGTTTAGGATTGTCAGGATGAGAAATGTCAGCATTATGAAAGCTCGGCTCTGCTCTTGATATGATAAAACCCTTCAAAAGCCAGTCTTTCTCTCTCCCTCGTCCCCCTCCTT
This sequence comes from Propithecus coquereli, assembly GCF_000956105.1. Taxonomy (NCBI): domain Eukaryota; kingdom Metazoa; phylum Chordata; class Mammalia; order Primates; family Indriidae; genus Propithecus; species Propithecus coquereli. The sequence continues at coordinate 3,267,293 of NW_012150186.1, read as the reverse complement.
TTTCGCTCTCTCTCTCTGCACTTGCTTTTTTATTTATCCTGTTTTGTTAGATGGCAGAAATATAATTCTTTTCTTTCTTCCTATTATAAGCCACCATTTTTGTTTTATTATATGTTTCACAACCCCTAATGCCCCACTGAAAATTACCTTGTTAAATGACAGTGTTTCAAAGCCATGAATCCTTTCCACCATTCCCTCAGAGGTTTGAAACAGTCAACAGACTGTAAAGAATAAATAATAAAAAAGTATTGATTATTTTGATGACTGTGAGATTCAATTAAGTATTAATTTTGCCCTCCAGTGGACCTATCAAGGTATTCAAAAGGGAGGATTCGGCTCAGCTAAATGCGTGCTGAGTGCTTCAGCCTTAAATAGGGAGAAAATGTGTTTACCTACAGTATTTGAAGAAGAAGTGCATTGATGCACAGGGTCCAATATTTAAGTGCTGTGCAAATTAAGCCCTGGTGACAGTGACATTGTTTTCAGTGGTATGAGTATTGACTAAAGAAGTGCATTTGATGACAGCTTAAACTATTTGTATTGATTAACATTTTCATAGATTATCATGTGTCATATCAAATTCACTTTTCAGGCATGAATACATTAAAAAAAAAAAAAACCCACAGGCATACCGCAACCAATGTAACGATGGGACCCGGGAGCAGGCTGCCCCACCTGCTCCTGTGCTGGTCACCTGTTTCCTGCTCTGGAACCATTTAGGCATGAACTTGGCAATAAATAGCTCCTAGATCACGCAAAAAGAGCACTTCTTGCTTTTCTTTTCCTTCTGCATCTGATATTTGTGTCCAAACAATATTGTGCAGCTTAGTTTGCAAATGGAATAAAAGGCTACACTCGGAAAATATTTCTGATCCTAAAATGCCCTCCTAAATGTGCTGAAGATAAGACAGATCTAAATTATCAGGGGGAAAAGGTTACCTTTTTTGGAGGTGATTTTTGTTTTCTCTTTCTTTAATGCTCTGGGCGTATGATGCTCTAGGTATCCGAATTATTGATCACAGTTTGTAAGTATTTTCCCGATTCCTTTTAAAATTTTTTAAACCAATCTTTGTACGTTTTGTTGTGTATTATTTGCTTTAAAATGTTCATTTGATTTGGGGTCAGCTTCGGTCCCCAATCTGGGACCAGTGAAGTCAACTTCTAAGGATGCTTATAGAATTTACATAAGAAATATCTTTTATTCCATTGAAAGCGTTTTGAGGTCTCTTTTCTCCCTATCTCTTTTCTCTGCTCTTGGGATAGGGTTTAATTGCTTCTCCCCCAGGGAGAAGGCTTCTTAAAATAGCCTGTGGTTCCTCCATAGGGTGCTCCTTCCTTTTTAGTATGTTGCTGAAGTACAAACCCAGCACTTTCTTTTTTCTTAGTGCATTAAAGACAGAACAAGGTGTAAAAACATTCACACAAAAGCACATCCCACAATTAAAGCTGTGTTGGTTAGGTTGCTTTCAAAGAAGTTTTTTTTTTTTTTTTTTTTTTTTCCCCTCCGAAGCCTCCTGAATCTCTCACATGCTAGTTGAGCTTTAATAGGGTGGGGAGTAATGGAGAACTCATCGGATCTGTAATAGCTCTTCACTTGACTGCAGCCAGCAATAACAGCGGGAGCAGTCAGAGATAAGAGAGAGAGGAGAGAGGGAGAGTGTGTGTGTGGAAGAGAGAGAGAAGAGAGAGGGAGAGGGAGAGAGAGGACACGCACTCTAAAGCTGCCACTTTTTTTTCCTCCCCTTCACTCTTTTCGCCCATCCTAGGATCCAATGATAGCTGGACAAGTCAGTAAGCCCTTGCTGTCAGTGCGGAGTGAAATGAATGCGGAGTTGAGAGGTGAGGACAAGGCTGCTACTTCAGACAGCGAGCTGAATGAGCCCCTGCTTGCGCCTGTGGAATCAAATGACAGCGAGGACACTCCCAGCAAGCTCTTCGGTAAGTCTGTCTAGGTATTTCATTTCAGCCCTACCATGTTGTCCGGAAGAGCAATCCACCCCCACGCTCCCCCCCCTCTTTTTTTTCTGTTGTTCATTCAATTTTCTTGTAAGGACTGGAAAAGGAGCTTCGCATCTCGGAGGTGCTAAGCCACCGAAGCTGATTCCAGCTGGCTAGGAGGATGTCCTCCAAACTTTTACCAACAAGGAACTTATGCGCTGCCTATTTTGACTTGTCAAATATTGCTGGAGTCCCCAGGCTGGAAATTATTTGAAAAAAAAAGAAAGAAAGAAAGTGGTAATAATAATCAGGAAATCAATTCCATTGTGAGAATTGGTTAACATTTATTGAATAAATATCGACTCGGTTTCGGGTTGCTTCGCAGCCTTTTGTTAAGGGGAAGGTGAGTAAAGAGTTATTATCTGCCGTCTAAAGACGGGAGAGGAGAAACTGAAAAATATCAATACAAGTCGTGCTATGCCAGGTAAACAAAAGTGGCTACGGGGATTGCTCAGAGAAATAACATTTGTCATCACCATCAGAATGAATATTTCTTCTTTTAAAAGGGTGATGAGGAAAGAAAACAGGTCCTTTGATTCTCTCCCCTATCCCAACCCCTCTCCCCTGTAGCGTTGTGTTTATGGCTTCATGCTAAAAGTGGAGGCAGCCCAGGACCTTTCAGGAATCTTTGTTTCATAAACAAAACAAGAACAAGCAGAGTGCCACTCCAGCAAAGACATCTGTCATTCAAACAGATGACACTCTGTAAGCCAACTCAAGCAACTGTGATCTCTAATCAGAAAGGGGAGGGGGCTGTTGAGGCCGGTGCCTGCGTGATGGATGTTGATAGATGTCTCTGCTGGAGAAGCACTTTATGGTTCGGAGTGACATTAGGTTTTCAGAACAATTGCTCCTGAAACATTTGCTTTTAATTATTTTTAAGTGTGTGTGCATGTGTGTACACGCACACACATACTCACATACGTATGTGTATATACTAACTTCGTGTGTGTGTATATATATATATATATGTATGTATGTATGTCAGGCAGAGAACTGCTTAGTTTCAGGTAAAAAAAATAGTCATGCTCTTGAACTTCAAAGAAAAACGTCATTGCATAGACTACTTTGTTTAAAAAGTCATTAATTCAGTTTAAAACTTAGGCTTTCTTTATTTATTTGTTTTAACCGACAGAAAACTGCCTTGAGAGTTTGGTAACTCTAGGCCAGCTTCAACAGAGGAGTTTTCCCCTAATGTTACTCAGTCAGACATTGGAGGGGTGTTGCTGAGAAACTTTGCTTTTCAAATTTTCTGTTGGCAAAATACTGTTCCATACTTAAGAGTATAAGAGATTCCAGTTTCAAGAAATTCTTTGATGTTACCCTTTCTTTGAAAAGCAGCAATTCCACCTCAGTCATAAATTTTCCAAACCTATGCATTGAGGATTTAGCATTTTCATACTAAAGAAATATTTTGTTATAGTCCAAATTTTTATCCATATAGGAAGAGTTATGTCCAGAAATAGTCATTTCATTTTGGGAGGTTAGGGAGAAATCAGATAAAATTATAAATTACAGGAAAGCAAAATCCATGCTGAAGCCCCTCTGATGTTGAATATACTAAGGAAACACTTTGACTTTTAAAAAGTCATCAATTTTGAACTCAACAGATAATAAATTATCATTTGTGCTACAGATAACAAATTATTTGTTTCTAAATTTTGCATACATTTGTAAGAAAATAAATATATTTTGTAGACTTGAACTGGAAGCCCCAACTTGTTTTTTTTCAAGTAATCCAGTGGAGGAGTAATTAATTTGGCTTCTCAACAGTTGTTTAGGTTTCCCAATGTTGGACATTGCTGTGGATTTATTATGCCACCTCTCATTGATTTGCATGTATAGAGAAATAAGCTTCAAGAAATCCACGGGAGTCCAAGAGATTTGAATTAAAAGTTTATCGAAAATATATTTGAAGTGAAATCTTCGTGGGGTGCCATTTACTAAGGAATCCTAGTTTAATTTAAAAACCATAGTGGATTTTAGAAGGCACCTACCCACCTTCATTTTGAAATTCTCAACTTCTGACTTTATGAGAGCAAACACAGCAAAATCTGCATCTTATATCTCATATTCCTTCTGTACTCGATTGTCTTTGGTTTCTAGACTGCTTTTCAAACACGATGTAAATATTTCACAGTTTCCAATGAGTAAAGAAGAAATCAGTGAATTAATAGTTTTGGAAACTTGAGAAAAAAATGGGAGACAATTGAGAAAAAGAGACTAGAAAGCAGCTCACAAGGAAAGCACCCCAATTTTCTTGTATGGTTTCCTTAGCTTTTGCTTCTATTATGCTCTTACTTTTTAATATTACTAGGGTTTAGTCTTAGGAATTCTAATTTAGGTAACTAACCAAAACTTTCCAGTATAATTTCTTCCCAGAATTTTAAGCAACTCTGGCAACACAATTTAAGGAACCATTATTTTATTTGACATGCATATGTTTACATCTTTATTTTTATTTTTGGATATAGTTCTAATTATACTCTTCACTTGATAATGAAGAATTGCATTCTTCCTGAATAGTTGAGAGCATCCACATTTTTCTCTAAACAATGATTTTCTAATATTCTCTCTCTCTCAAACTGCCATTCTTTTATATATGCATTGTATTATTGAAAACTATGCTTCTCTAATGAAATGGGCAGATTAAGACAAATCATGTGCATCTCGATATGTTTAGTTTCATAGAGAGACATTAACCAACAACAGGAGACAAGAGAAGCTCAGTTTTTTATTGTTCCTGAAATTTCAGTGTAAATAGATTTCTTCGAAGCCTATTCCCCCGTCTGTGTCTTGTTCAAATTAGCAGTCCAGAGGACAAGTCTGTTTCTCTCACAGTATGGCACCTTCAGCCCAAAACTGCAGGAGAAAGGCTAATACTGATGCCCTCTATGGATAAACAAAGGAAATTCCAGGAACCATTGGGCCTTTTATGCCTCTCCTTAAATTGCACCTCTGCACTTAACAGCATCCAAAGGGAAACATACTGTGCAGAATGTTTCAGTGCTCTGAGCAGCTCAGAATACCAGAAGGAGAAACAAGAAGCCATATGCCAGCCTAAGTAGAAAGTTCAGAAAAGGGCCCTTGTGTTTTATAAAGTAATTACATCAGAGGTAACATTTTGCTTAACTTGGACAGTCATGGAAACTAAAGTACACTTAGGAGAGATGGATCCACATTTCATTGAGAAACGTGGTTAGGTAGTTCTCTGTGATATCATTAGGTGGTGCATTATTTATTCCTGTAAAGTCTGTAGAATAACTTATCTCCTTTTTCAGCTCATGACTGTATTATGCTAAGCTCTGAGCCCTCAGACACAGTATGGATGAGAACAGCTTGTGTGTTGGGGGCACTCTCAGAGAAACTGGCGCTGTGTCTCACAGTGCTGTAGCTATGTGATCAGATGAGTGATGCCATGCAGGGCCAGTCATTTAATATGTGACTAGTGATGTACATATTGGAAACCACCCTCAAAACTGGCCTTTGGCAAACAATCTCCAAAGGAAGAGGTTGCTGTGTTTCTCTAGTGACATTTATAGTACTCGTGTCAATGTGGTGCTTCACTTTTAGTTATGCCCATCAAGAATTCAGTGTTCCACATTCATTCAAGTTGGATGCTAAAATTCAAATGGTAGCATCAACAACTTGGTCGGGAAAATGGCCTCAGAAAGGATAAAAATAATATATATCCCTGGAAAAAATATCTGTACTAAAGTTTTCCTATGCACTCTCAGCAGAAGAAGTGAGATCTCATAAAATGTGCCCTAAATATTTTCTCCCATATATATTTGAGATTTGAAAGATGATTTATTAACAGTGTTTCTCCTGGGAAAATTTTTATTGTTTCAAGTTAAACCTCATGATTGCTGTTCTCGAAGTCCCAGCTACCTTGGGTGGCTGTGTTAGTCTCCACGGCTTACAGTATAGTTGTGCTATACTGTATGTGAATTGGGCACACAGCTCAGAGACTTGAGCTGAAGTGGAACCGCAAAACCATTTATAAGTATTGGATCCGAAATAAAAATTTGTGGTTGGTTTTCTCTTACAATATTGTGTTTTTCTAGACTGAAAGAAATTGCGTGCAATGATACTTGTAAGAGCGGGTATTTTCAATGTCATTTATCCGTGAACTGTTGGAAAAGGGCTGAAAGTTGGCTCGGTGATTTCTCCGTGCTAGAGAATGTACCACCTATCCTGTTTTTCTTTTCCTTTCTGTGATCTTTCCCCCGGAAACATGCATTATAAGATTTTTTTTTTTTCAAATTGCCATCCAGTTTGACTTGATTAGAATTTATGGCAGTGGAGTCATTTTCAATGACAAAAGGATAAAGGACTAAATTGTCTGTCACCCCTTGAGACAGTGGTCTCTGCAGGTCAGCGCGGAGGTCATTGCAGGGCATTCTGGGGACTGCACTTCGGGGTGATGCTGCCTCTCGCCTGTGCATAAGTGAAGGCCGCCTTTATGGGATCACTGTCTTCATTACTTTATTTAAACGTCTCTCTCAAGGTTACAATACCTTGGGTATTTATAATTTCTGATTAACTATGCTGGAGCCAGTAATCAGTACATAGGGCTTAAGCCCAACAGGGATTTAGCTGGGAGTTGATGAGGAAAACTCTCTAGAGAGATATATTTATTTAAAATATATATTGCTTCCATATTTTTAAAAGTTTCTATATCATATCAATTGAAAATTCATACTGAATTCTCTGAAGAAAGTGTGTTTTGCTAGGGAAATACTAGCATGTTTTTTTTTAAATCAACTAAATAATTTAAGTAACAGATTTATGCAAAAACAGTTATTTAAAAGAAATCAGTAGAAACCTGTATGTGTGTAAGTAAACAGGATGCATGATAAAGTATTTGTCGAACATCAGTTATGGTTTAATAGTCAAACAAGCCCTTATCGTGCTGCTATCTGACTACTGGAGGGGAAAAGTGCACATTTAGACACATTTCTTACATTTAAGAAAATCTAATGCACTAGGGTATTTCTTTAAAAAATCAGTGAGAGGCTGTGTGCGTTTCAACAAATTTAGTTTAGTGGGTTTTTAGCCCCAAGAAAATCATTGTAATGCTGCATTGATAAATAAATCCACTTTAAATGGCATGAATATGTAAGCTTTGAAATAAAAATGAATCCATGTAGAGAGGCACTGATGTTCAAACTTGTCACCGTATTTGTTTGTAGAGCTATGCTCATTTCTAAGTGGCACTTCAATGGAGGACAGTGCAAAATGTGTGACGGAAGAGTCGGTGGGGACTTCCCTAGTGCCTTCCTTTCCTGTTTCTTTGCCATGCCTGGGATGCTCGGGTCAGGCTCTGTGTAAACAAGAAAGTTCAATATTGCAGTGTCGAAGGATACTACGTGGTAATGCATTAGCAAGTCAAAATGTGAACGTGGTTTTACTTTTTTTCCTCTCATTTTGATTGCTGTGATTCTTATACTTTGTTGTTAAATAGTCCTATAAACAATTGGAAATGAGACACAGTATGAAAAATTAGATTAATCTGCACACCATCACACCTCTAAACGATCCCGATGTCTTAAAGTTTACATGGCATCACGGTGTTTTTGTCGTTCCACCCAGTCCAGTTTATGTCATAATTAATAAATAGAGGTGCATTCCGGATTCAAACTCCCAAGGCTCAGCCCTTGAGTAGATTGCCTTCACTCCTAATTACCTGCTTTAATTATATAGTTAGCATTATTCTTTTCAAGAATGGACCGAATACATTTTTTCTCCCACTTCATAAATGAGATTTGAGTTGACTGTTTCAAGTGGACCTTGTTTGTTATTAGACAGTAAACAGATAATTTGTGAGGGAACTGGTACTTTCTTTGATTGACGACCTTGCTGGTTTATATTTAGGGATTAATAATACATCAGACATTCACACATTGAAAAGAAAGTAGATGTGAAGAGGAAGGGGAGAGGGCTCAGTTCTGCTATTGGGCGGCTCCTGATTATTCAGGCCTTCCCTGGGAACGCAAGGCAATCAGAGGAGCGGGCACATTTGCCCAAATATGCACCTGGCTCCACTTAACATGTTTCTTGATTTTTTTTTTTTTATGCTAAAGAAAAAGATAGCAAAGTGTTTATGCCAAACTGGCACCCTGTCAGGGGGCAATCTGTATAAAGTTTCCTGCTGTCAGGTTAATAAATTTTTAAAAAATATCCAAAGGCAGAGGTAGCTCGAGAAAGCTCATAGTAACCGTTGCCATTCTCCAGCGAATGGGTTTCTCTTTAATATCCAACCTGGCTCTGGAATTTGCTCGTTTGTTGTCTTCCTGGGTTCTGTACTTAGCTGGTGCTTTTGTTCAGCTTTTCTTTTATTCATGCGATTTCAGTCCTACTTTTAAAATGTTTATCCTTTTAAATTTCAAATGTCTTTTCTTTGAAGAGAGAAGTGAGCATAATTTGTTTTAATTTTTTATATGGTGTTTTACAGTTGAACATATACTTTAGCATGCTGTGACTCTGAATGAGGTTCCAAATATGTTGACACTGGGCTTTTTGGGGGGAATACCTTCAGGTAGTATTTATATTAAAATTTCATTCATTTGGTTATTGGCAATATGGGCAATGATAATGTCTGATTATTAGACATGTTGACCTGGCTCTTAATCTTTTAAATGTAAACTCTCACCTTCTTATTGTCAAAGTCAAATTTCATAAAAATGTGAAACAAGGATAGACTTATTAGGTGACATCTCTTATTCTATGTTGTGACTCTAGAATGAGTTATCAGAAATGGATTAAGCCTTTTTACTATGAGAAGTCAGAAAGAATAACACTGAATCATTTTAGGTTAAAGAAAGTTTGTCATTTTCAGAGAAATGGAAATTAACTGTTTTAAAAGTATTAAAAGATAATTTTTTAAAACCATCTAATCAAGATGCATAGCTCCTGAGATCTCTTTGTAATAGCTACCTGCTACTTTTTTTATTCCTAGTATATTATATGAACATCTATATTTTATTTGAGAATTTAAAAGAAAATCTATGCTCAAACTTCTCTCACAGTTTTTCATCTTTAAGTGCTTTTAAGATCTTATATGTGACTAGAATATACTGTAACTTTTTTAAATTAATAAATTAGCTACCTGGAACAATGTAACAAATACAGTCTAAGTCACTTTTATTAGAGGACTGCACTGCCATTTAAAACTATTTGAAAATATGAGGAAAAAATGATCTGATTATAATTAGAGAAACTAAGTAATATCCTTATGCATAAACCAAATGCTTAAGAGGTTTGCTATACTGAAGACCATTTGAAGATGGGGTTCTATAATAAAACCTGCATTCTAAGATGGTTAAAAATGTTTTTAGTAAATAACCAAAATAAAATCTATTAGTTTAGCCTGAGAATGAGGTAGAACATGAAGGTATTTTTAGGACACTTATAATGTACTAATGATGGGCAACATGAAACAATTTAACGATTTAATGAATTGTTTGCCATATATTGTGTCCTGCCATGTATTGCTTGGCATTAGCAGTTTTCTTAGTGTTTCATCTTTGCCTGTAAAATAATCAGTGTTTCTTGGCATTGATGCACTTAACAAATATCTTGTATTACTTTAATTTCATCCTATTAATGACAAAAAAAATCCCAATTGTGACAAAAGTTTGTAAAAGCCAAGAAATCTATATTTAAAGACTAATATTAACACAGTGTTTTAAAATAACAATGCCCATTTATACATTTTTTTAAAATCACTTCCATACTTTATTTTTGTTTCCCCATGTTTTCTTTCTCAGGCACTACGAATACACAGTGAAAACATGTAATGCTATCTATATAAAACCTTTGTGTGTGTCTATGGTCTGTTTTTCTCCATATTTTCTCCTATATTCATGTGATGCTTCAAATTGTCTTACTAAATTTGTAGTATGTATTTTCTGTGTCATAAAATTTTAAAAGGTTAATTTATAATAATAAGCTTTCTTTTAGTT
>NW_012150186.1:3245018-3245903 GCF_000956105.1 Propithecus coquereli | reverse complement strand
AATCACTAAGGGAACATCTTTATGTTGTTGTTGTTGCCATGGCAACCCTACACATTTTTAATTACACGTTCATGCCCCATGCACATTTCTCAGAAATTATTGGTACTTATTAAATCACTTATTTAACATTTGTCAGTCAATGTAGATAAATATATTGTGATATTGAAAAATATGAAATCATGCTTTCAGATTGAATTAATGTACACGTTTGCGTTAATATTAAGTAGAAGAGACAAATTCTCCTTTAAGCAGTGGCAATGACCATCCCCTTCATATAATGTGACAGTTTTGACTTCCTTCGCTGAATTTATAGGCCGTTGTATCCCTCAGACGTCCCAGATGTTACTGCTATTTCCTCTGTGGTTTTGTCATTGGATAGACAAACTTAGATCTGTCTCTACTTGGCTGCACCACTGGGTAGTGTCAGCGTAGAAAGGATAATATTGGGAAAACTAATACAAAGTTGGGCTGTATGGTACAGAGGACAGAAAACCCGCATCTGTGGTGCGGAGTGGATCCAGACTTCTTTACTGAGCCTCTCACCCAGCTCTGATGTGTCGTTCCCACATTCCCTTCCAGCCACCACCTGGAGTAAACTCTGCAGCTGAATCTTCCAATTTTTCATGTTTTTATAAAAAGTTAAGTGTGTTCTTAATCATCCTGACTAAAAGTCAGCACTTAAGAGAGAAATTGCTTTATTCTAAGCAAGTTTTTTTTTAAAAAAAAAACAGATTTCTTTGCTTTTATGTTCCACGGTCATTCAAAAATCTTCCTTCCTCAAGGTCCTTCAAATTTTCAGAGTCTCTGACACCCTTAAAGAATTTTTAGGCTGGGGGAGTGGGATGAGAAAGGGTCAAGAGGTGGGTCGAATGGTAGAAAGTTTCT
>NW_012150186.1:3242291-3244968 GCF_000956105.1 Propithecus coquereli | reverse complement strand
TAAAGAAATTCGAGGGTTTCTGCACAGTTTGACTTACAGAAAATACATGTATTTTTAAAGCATAGAAAACTTACCCAAGCTAGGGAGGACTCTTGACATCTAACTATTGGGAACCTAAATATTGGTCTATTTGTAGGATATACATATGTTACCATATAAAATATTTATCCTTTTCTTTTTTTAAGTCAAAGGCATTTGCTCAATAGGTATTTTCGATACCTGTTCCTGTAAGAATCCTATGTGCCTAAACATACATTGACATGTATGTATATCAAGGTAGAGTGAGTGGTTGGTACACAATAAATAAGTCATACTTTAAACATTTACTATTAAAATAGTGTGGTATAATTAATCTCCTTTTACAGTTCTTGATAGCCACATATGTGATGACTTCTCTTTCAAAACTGATATGGCAAGATTTATTTTTACAAATTAATGATTTGGGTGCCTCGTTGCAGGAGAGAATCATCACTGTTGAAGTAGAAGAGAGGCTAAGGGGCTAATACGATTTAAAAATGCAAACATTTGAAGCTGTTTAAAAAGCATGAAAAATTATTATTGCAGAGTGACTTTTTGCCAAAATCAACCGAGGGTAGAAGAGAATAAAAATTCAAATGGAAAAACACATTATCCTCTATTTAAAAATGTATAGATGTGGAAGTGGTGAGGGGGGTGAGCTACACTTTATCAAAACTTGCCTTTTTTTCTTCAATATGTCTATTTCGTTTACCAAAATACTGCAAAATAGAAACATGTCAAAAAGGAAGCACACAATTTGCAAAAGGAGAAGCATGAAAGAAAAGTTGCATAAAGCTAACATTTTAATAGATCTGTTTAATGAAATCTATAGACTGCACTGAATCTATGGATGGGAAAATATCCAGAACAGGAATCGCCTCGATTCTGAGGAAACACTTTCACAAACTTTTGGGAGGAAACATACATCACCATTTTAGGTGTTGATTGGCTGATTTTATCCTGATTCCTAAGATTAAGGAAGGCTTCAGTCTTGAGCCTTACCTAAGAAATTGTTCAAATTTTCGGGTAGACTGGTATATTCTTTGCTCTAGTTGGCAGTCTACTTTTCCCCATTATATTCTGTTATTCATAGTAATTTTCTAACAAGCCAATTGGGATCTGCAGGCCATCAGAAAAGTGTTAACAATTATGCTTTAAAAGGGATTAATGTCTACAGCTGCCTGCTTACAAAAAAAAGAGCTGGTCATGTTGGAGATTGCTGATGGCATTGAGGTAGTTGCAGGAGCCTAGAATGGTAGCTTCACGTCTTGTCATCTGTAGTGTATCAATATGTTTTTATAATGATACAATAAGCTGAACCCGGTAACGGTTTATGGTCCTTTTGAGAATTCTTACGGATTCTTAGAGTGACGGAGGTCTGAGAACAGATCTTGAAAGCTTTCACAAAATCTGGCTGGGTGACAGAAAACTAGCAGGACTGTGATTTAGCTGCTAAGGACTCCTATTGACCGGGAACGTCATTAAACTTTTAAGTTAAAACAAAAACCACAAAACAAATGGTAGATGCGAAGGGTAAAGTATGCCCAAAACGACAGTGGAAATTAAAAAGTGCTGAAGCTTCTGAGATCAGAGGCAAAAATACAGCACGCCCATTGTTGATCTTGGTTCCTACTTAGAAGTAGGAATTTGTTTATATACTATTGTGAATGTTGCAATGTGCGTTGGAAATCTGTATTCGTGCGTTTCCTTCTTGCAATCTGTCAGAATGGATAGTTGCTCTTTCATTTTCGCTGGCTGTTTTTAGTCAATGATAAATAAAGAACTTGAATTTTGAATCTGGCACTAGTGAGAAATAAAACCAGAAACAGCAGGAAATTACCATGATGAGTAACTTCCCATCAGTATATGCACGGAGATCTCAGTCCTCTTAACATTTGTAATACTGCTAATTTCTATGGGCTTTTTAAAATACTTCCACATGAGCTCTCAAAACCCATAAAAGTGTGGCATGTAAAGTAAATTGTTTGTCACTTGCCGACGACCTGCCATATTTATTGTCAGAAGAAATGGACATTAGTTGGAAAAGCAGTTGTTAAAGGCCAAACAATTTTTAAAGATGGCAAAGATGCGCGAGGGTTTTCCTTTTTCTAACAATGAGCCACCCCTTCAGACATCAAAAGACAAGATAATAAGACACTTCAAGCACAATTCAAGATTATATTCAACATCTAAAGGCTCATCTCTTGTCAGTTTGCATTTACTCTCCCAGGGATGTGATGCTTCTATCATCTTTCTGTCAAGAGGAGTCTGGCAGAAGAAGCGAGGGCTCTTATTTCACACACTTAGGGTTTTTTATCAAATAGCCCACACTCGTTCTGATTCAGCCCAAATGGGGGGATAATTTGAAGAAGGTCATGCACAAGTACAAAAATCTCATATTGATTTGTGTGATTAGAAGGCATTAAAATTGCACGTTTATGTTAGTTGCTGAGATGTTTTGTCAGTTTATTTGGTAATACACTTTTGCAGCCTAGAAAAAAAAAGATGACTTAAAATTTAAAAATAGATGGCTGAAAGCCGAACCTGCTTGTTTGAATGTGGCCATCTTTGAACACTGAACAAGTGAACATAAAAATAATCTAATGCTTTTAGTTTAATAATATTTGAAATTAGCGTATATGATGAAATACTTCCTGCA
>NW_012150186.1:3239560-3242076 GCF_000956105.1 Propithecus coquereli | reverse complement strand
ACTAAAGAATAAATAAAGGCGTTTTTATTATTATTATTATTCTCCATCAAAATTTATCACATTTCCTCCTTTGCTCTCTGACAGTCACAAAGCCATACAAGGAAACATTCGATTTTTGGAGGGTGATGGGGGTGTGTTTATTTTATAGAAGTTAGAAGAACAATCTCTTCCTTTCAAAATAAAACAATTGATGAAAATAAAACTATGATATCCTGGGATCATTTCTACATTGAATCTTTGAAATTACTTTTCCTGGGAATTTTCATCAACTCTCTGTGCCTCTACTTCTTATATTTCCCTTCTTTGCTGTGAAGTGTTTCAAAACTGGCTTTCTGACTTTTGCGCCACTTTAGCGTATCCAGGCAAAGGAGGTGTACATATATACAGCGTAGTATAGCGTGTAATAGAAGTGAAAACCCATAATCTGTCCTATTTATTGTGTGGGTCTATTCTATACTGCACAGTTTGTGCATTCAACATCAGCAGTGAATTAATCCATTCAACAAATATTTGTCAAGCACCTGCCCTGTGGCAGGTGCTGTGCTGTGTTCTGGGGACTTGGTGGCGAATACACCAGACAGCGCTGATCACCCACCTCTCCCGTTATGATGGATGCCAAAGATGCAAAAATGGGCAAAACAGGGTCACCACCCCGAAAGAGCCCACAGTCAGTATTGTATGTTGACATTCTCTTTTACTTCATCATTTCAGACACCTTTTCAGGAAATCTTAAATCTTCAAAATTATGCTTTTCAGAAGTTGTTTGTTGGTTAGAAGCCTCAAAAATTGAGAAAAAACTATTATCCCCCAAAAATGGGGAAGAAGAAAGGATTATTAAATGATTCATGACAGATGACACCCACAATGTTTTTATCACAGGATTTGGTGCATATGCCATGAAACACAAATGCTATTCTTAGGGATTGTTTCTTAATCATGTCCAAAGGGAGAATGGATTAGATTTATTTTTTTCTCCCTGCCTTTTCTGCCTCCATTCTCCACTCAAAATTCTTATTTGTTGGCTTATAGTGTAATGTGGTGCTTCAGGGCTCTGGAATCAGGCTATTTGGATTTGAGTCTGGCTCTTCCACTTGTTAGCTGGCTGGGCAAGGTACATAACAGACTTAAGCCCCAGCTTCCTCATCTCTGAATGGAAGTACCAATGGTACTTCCTAGGGCAGTCCTGAGGTTGAAATGAGTGACACGTGGAGAGCCCCATAGAGAGCCTGGAATATAACCAGTGCTCAATGAATTCCAGCCGTACCACACTTTATTAAGACTTGAAGATGAACTTGCCATTTTTAGAAAGAATCTGATTAATTTTTAGCAATGGGTACCAGAAAACCAACAGAAATTCTTAGGCCTTCAGAATTAACCATACTTCTCCATAAGAAAACATCAGCCCCCTGGGCTCCCACTGGCCAAAGAAAAGTTCTACGAATCTTTCCCTCCTGATGACAGCACTTGCTACTTCTTCAGGTACATTAATCACTGCTTTCTCTCAGAGTCCATTCACAAAAGGATTCAGACTTATAAGTGGATCACAAGCAGGTTCTAAGGAGACGATAATTCACTATCTTCATCTTGGAGGGGCTGTTACCCACTCATGCTTCAAATTTAAAATGTTGAAGTGTGACATTCTTTCAAATAATAGAGATTTTAAAAATAATTTTGGCCTTGAGAAGTGATATGAAACCAGATGTCTGTGGGCGGCAGCACATGCCTCTCTAACTCGCGGTCGGATACCCTGGTGGCAGCCTTTGGGCAGAGTCCCTCCGAAGCATGTTAGCTGTCTTGCCAAGGGCATCTGCTGGCTCCCAAGCCGAGCACTTATTTCTTTCTACCTTGACCACATGGTTGCCCAAATTAGGAACATAGCATTTGCCTGCAGTTTAGTGCTCAGAGATCTTTTTATGGGATGCTTTTGTGACCATATCAAGGTGAACTACAGAAAATTTTAGAGAGAGAGGGAGAGAGAGAGAGAGAGACATCCCATTGAAGTTGTGATGGTTTCAGAATAGAGCAGCAGAAGGATCATAACCAGCGTTCAAATCACTGCCCTTAGCCTAGGCAGAGGGGTATGAACTCTTATGCCTCTGTTTTCTGTTCTGTGACATGAAAGCTACAATCTGCTGTTGAGGATTATGTAAAGGAAGGCAAGTAGGGTCCCTGCACTTGGGGGTGTTTAATAAATGTCATCTTCTTCCTCCCGCTTCTGAGCCCGATATGTATCTTTCTAAGGTCTGAGAAGTGACTGTTACTCTGTTGGAGGTCCTCTAGGGAGTATGGGTCAGATATTAATAATCAGTAGGGGTTTCGAGTGATAAGATCTGCTTTCCCAACCTAGCTTTCTCTATAAAAGCCAAAACTCAAGCTAGATAAGAATAATCTCTGCTCCACAAGTAGGGAGAATTTGATTAGTTTGTTGGTCTTCTCTGTCCCAGCAGGGAGCTCCTTATGTGTTAGGTATTAGAACATGGTTGCAACTGGAAATCCATAGAGTCTCCATTTCTTAG
>NW_012150186.1:3191051-3238010 GCF_000956105.1 Propithecus coquereli | reverse complement strand
ATTTCAATTAGGTGGAAGGGCCAGGTGCAAATAACCATTTAATATCTTAATGTGTTCTCTAAGTTGCTTATAATGAACTTATTGAGAGGTTAATTTATTCAAAAATGAATACTTATTGAGTGTGTCCTGGTCTGCCCTCCCCCCTCCTCTTGTGGTCAAAATATTTTGGCTAAGTTTTTTGACTCCCCACATTATGATAAATCTTGCCTTCCCCTGCCTTCCAACTATTCTCTCATTTTTTTAAACCTCTTTTGCAGTCATTTCCAGTGTTTGCCTAGTATTATCATGACTTGTGCATTTGTCTGGCTTCCTTGCTGGACAGCCAGCCCCTAGAGTACAGATAATAGATCTTGCATATATTAAGTGCCAGATAAATGTTTTTTGAATTGAACTGCTTCTGAATTGGATGTTTCTGGACATCATCCACACTTGGTAAATACTTACTGAATATTAAGGGAAAATAGACTCTACTCACAAGAGTCTACTATGCTACCTAAGGACAGAAGGAAAAAAAAAGTATGTGTGTATGTGTGTATGCATGTGTGTCTATGTATATGTATATATATATACACATACACACACATATACACACATACACCGTTATTCATTACTTAATGACAAGGATACATTCTGATAAATGCATCATTACGTGATTTTGTTGTGTGTGAACATCATAGATGTTCTATACTTACACAGACCTAGATGGTAGAACCTACTACACACCTAGAATATATGGTACAACCTATTACTCCTGGGCTACAAACCTGTACAGCGTGTTACTGGACTGAATACTATAGCTAATTGTAATACAATAAGAAGTATTTGCATATCTAAACATAGAAAAGCTACAGTAAAAATATGGCATTATAATCTTATTGGACCACTGTTGTATTTGTGATTCATTGTTGACCAAAACATCATTATGCTGCGCAAACTGTGTATATCAGGAAATATCAATAACAAAACAAAGATAACGAAATGTTTGTTCACATCTTCAACAAATATTTATTGAACACCTTTGTGCTAAGTATTGTACTAGGTGCTGAGAATATGGTAATAAATTAGAATCATTCCCTCTTCTCATGGACTTTGCAGATGGTAGGGAACTCAAATACTAAGCAATGATTCTCCAGAAATTTTGTGGGAGGTGCTCTGAAAGAGAAGTGCCGGAAGATACAGGAATGAATAATGGGGGCACATGACTTAGTTGGTAGGGTCAGCTATTGTGTTGGGCACTGGGTGGACAATATGTGGATATGACTTTGGCAAATAACTCCTCTCCTATTGGATACAGTCCTGGTGGGACTATCAAACGAGATGTTCCATCTTCTCCTGGACAAAGAGATATTATATGGTCCAAAGTAGACAATCATGTGCTCACTCCTGGGAAGCTAATTCTTGAACTGAGTGGTCTGAGGACTGAAAAGCAGCTAGAGTGTGTCTAGGTAGTGGAGTCCCTAGAGAGTGTTTACTAGCTTTACCATCCTGGGGCCTGAAACTATCTTGGTTCCTATCTTTAGCTTTTCCCTTGAACTCTGCAAACCACCTCAAACTCTTGCAACAAATTCTTTTCTCGCATTCTCTTTTTTGCTTGGGGCGGGAGAACCCCTGTACTGGTTTGTTCATGATCTCCAGGCTGCGTTTAGATGAGACGTTTTTCTAAAATTGATATCTCAAAGTGAGAATGGAGAAGGCATTCCAGGTTGGGCAAACAACATGGGGAAAGAAAGAAAGAAAGAAGAAAGAAAGAGAGAAAAAAGAAAGAAAGAAAGAAAGAAAGAAAGAAAGAAAGAAAGAAAGAAAGAAAGAAAGAAAGAAAGAAAGAAAGAGAGGGGGGAGGGAGGAAGGGAGGGAGGGAGAGAGAGAAAGGAAGAAGGGAAGAAAGAAAGAAAAAGAAAAAAACAGTGAAAAGAACTGTTTCTAGTTACAACTTTCTCTAATGGATAACAAAGAATTAGGCCTTCCTAGTAAAAAATGGGGTAGGGCCAGGCAGAGTGTTAATGACAAACACTGAAATCTGCCTTTGGAATTAGCAAAGCCGGGGAATCTGGAGAGGAACTACGTAGGCTCAAAATTCTAGAGCTGCCTCTCATTCCTCCTACTTAGGCTCAGATCCAGCCAGAGCACCACTCAGCAGCCCTATGTATCCTCTACTAAAGTGTCATTTCAAGTACAGCTGATTCTTAAAGTACAAGTACTCTAGTTACAATTACATGTTTGCTCCCATTACCTATTGCTGCATTAAACCCACTCCAGAATGTAGAGGATTACACAATGACAACATTTATTCTGCTCACAATCTTCAGTTTGGGCAGGCTTGGTAGAGACAGTGCACTTCTGTTCCACTTGGTGTCAGCTATGGCAGGTCAAAAACAGAGGGCTGGCATCAACTGAAGGATTGTTCTCTCACACGTCTGATGATTGATCTCACTGTTGGCCGGAACCACAGTCGGGGTTGTTGGCCAGAGTACTTACGTGTGCTTCCCCTTGTCACCTGGGCTTCCTCACAGTGTGGTGGCTGATTGCAAGGGCAAGCACTGAGAGAGACGGGGGGAGAGAGAAACACACCAGGTAGAATCTGGCTTTCATGAACTCAACTTTTCTAACCTGGCCTTGGAAGTCTACAGCATCCCTTCCACCACTCTGTTATTAGAATGGAATCATTAAGACAGTCCCATATTCCAGAAGTGGAGAATTAAACTCTACTTTTTGATGAGAAGAGTGTCAACAAATTCATGGACAACTTTTAAGACCACCACAAAAGTAATATTACTTCTACACGTCCATTCCTTTTCTCTTTCTTAAATTAAAATAAGTAAGTGTGCTTTGTAGGCAGTGTCCTCTTATTAGTGAATAGATGTCTGGATGGACCAGAAGATCTTACTTGAGGCAAGGTTAAATGAGGGGTATCATCTATAACATTTAATGAACATAGCTCAATATCTTCTAGATATTTGTGTGTTTAGTTCTCCTGAAGGTTACCTTTCTTTTATCACTTTCATTTCCTCACAGAGATTAAGAGGTTTAGTTTAGATTTTGGAAACTGGGTCTGTACTCAATAAATATGAAAAAAAGAAAGTCTCATCTTAGGTTGTCAGGGGCAGATGGAAGATAAAATCTAGAAGTCCACCATGTCCACGCTTATGACAGACCATTGGTTATATCAAATGAAAATAGATTTCCCAAGCCTAACATATTAAGTTCAATACATTTCTCTTTGGTAATAACAGGCAGAAATTTCAGTTATAATAAACCATTTCTGAGCCTTTATGTCTACCAGTAGACATTCTAAAGGATAGGCTGGTAAAAGAAAGTTGGTATGTTTGGAGGTATTTCAGGGTAATGATTGTTGTTTATAAGAGAATCATTTATACCACAATTTTCCAAAAATATTTTACAATTAAATAAATTTTACATTTAAGCATTTTTTGAACCTTGGCATTTTTTTTTTCTGGTTGTATCTAGGAGACCTTTTCAAGCATCTTGAATGCTTATAAAAGTTGATGCCACATTTCCTAATGTATGATAATTTCTGTAAAGAAGGATCATCACAGGCAAGCATGAGTCTTCTTGGTGTCTTAGACAGAGGGATATACAAATAATGTATACAGTTTTTTCTGGCTGTATGACGAAAGTGGGGGAACAAAAGATCCCGTTAAAATTTGGAATTATCTATGGTTATTCTAAGTATGGACTCAGAAAATTAAAATATGCTTGATTGCTATGTGGTGTTCAAATAATGGCCAGACTAAGAGGTTTTTATTCACTGAAAAAGTCATGAATCGAGTTCTGAATTCTTTTCACTATTATAAGAATTCTAGCTCAGAATCTTGTTCTCCTGCACCAATACCCTATGGTCCCTCTGTCCCCCAGGGACTCCATGGGAAGCCAAGATAGAACTCTGTTGGGTGCCAGCCTTCACACATGGTACTGTCAGGGGTGTGCCCAAGCAGGAAGGGGAGGAGGACCCCAGAAAATGTTGAACTCAGTGCAATCATTCTCTGTAGGTCACGTGGCGTGACACACAGATGCAATATGAAATGCCAGTCTGCAGAACTCTTCACAAAAGCTCCTTCTTTAAATGCAAGAAGAGTTTCATAGTAAAGTAGATATCCCAGTGTGTCTACAAGCTCAAGCTTTACTATTTTAAGACTTTCTTTAATGATGATGATCATGGTGATGATTGCATAGACTTGCATTTTGAAAGTATTGTTACAGAAACCCTATGAAGTAGCTGTTCACCACGATTTGGCTGTTGGACCTTAGGAATATAGAGTTTATAGAGTTATGAACATTGTTTTTCTCCACTACTTAAAGCCTTATAGTGGCTTCCTGTTGATCTCAGAATAAATTTCAAACTCCCACAACATGGCTCCCATGTTCCAGATGATACTTAATAATCTATAACCTAATGTTATAACTATGCTGTAATAATCTATAGCCATGTTGTAATAAAATGGTTTTATAGCTTACTTTGTCCATGTTTAACGTGTTTGTATGGAAACTGTATATAGCAAATATTTTTTGTGCAAACAAACATATTTTATAACAAGAGCATAAGTGGCTATGAAGTATTTTGTCATATGATTGTGCCATCATTTATTTAATTAATCCCTTATCATTGGACAGTTAGATTGTTTCCGATTTTTTAAATTGAACATTTTTGTGTATAAAACTTTGTCTACATCCTTATTCATTTCCTTCAGATAAATTAATAGAAGTAGAATTACCAGATGAATAGATATGCACATTTTAAGGTCCTTCAAAAACGATATGCAAATTTATTCAACCATGAACAGTGTTTTGAGCCCAGTCAGTATTTTAAGCTATTTTCTGATTCCTTCACTAAATCTGAATTTTATCATTATTTTTGGTCATGGAGAGTTTGGTAGGTGAGAAATAGTATCTCTTTTTACTTTGCTTGTCTTTGATGACTAGGCTTAATTTTTTTGTGATTTTTGGCTATTAGTAATTCTTCGATGAATTACCTCTTTGTGACTTCTTTTATTGGGAAATCCATCTTTTTCTTATTGTTTCATGTGAGCTCTTTTGTAAAAAAGTTACCAGTATTACTTTGTCTCATATTTTATAAACTTTTGTAGACTGTTAGGTAAGAGCAAATAAATAAAACCTGTTAACAATAGTAGGACGGGAAAATACTTTCTTTTGAATTGGCTAGTTATCTAGAGACCAACAATTGGTTTATACATGGAAGAATATTATAGTATGGTTTTAGAATATATCCTGGCAAGGAAAGAGATGGCATACTCCAACTGAGTAAATTGAAGAAAGTTTAATCATGGTACTATTTATAAAAGTTTGGGTAGAGTGCGGGGAAACACAAAGAATAGTGGAATCCCCTCTCCCAAACATTAGTAACACAGTGTCCTCGTCACCCATGGACCCTTGCCCTCTCCCTTTACCTGAAAAGGAAAAGGCGAGGGCAGACGCCAAAATTCAGAAGGAGAGAGACACATGGAAAGGACCACTTCTATTGAGGGATGCAGCCACCCCCAAAAAGACCCCACAGGAAGGGAGATAAAGGAATAAATGTCCCAATTTTATTCTCTTTCTCCCTCCACTGACAAAGCCCAGCTGGAAATGGGAAGGCAGGGCAAGTCTTTGATACGGTCAGTATAAGTCAGCCTCCCCAAACACTGAGCAAGGTAGAAAAAGGTAGAATGTGATTTGTAAGGACAGAGGATTTTAGCATAACGGAGCATAACTGTGATTCTGCGATTGGTCTCAGTTCCCCAGTCTTGCCACTTGACTATTTAACATCTGTGATTCTCATCTGTAATGTGAGGATAACCATAGTAACCACCTCATATGGTTATGTTGATAAACGAAGGAGTAAGAGCACCTGGAATAGTCTCGGCATATAGTTTATACGCAGTTATGGGAGGGAGGGGGCGCATAAGGAAGCTGGGATGTTTCTTTTTGTTGTTTTCTTTCCCTTTCCCCCTCTCCTTTAGTAATCCGCACTTCTGTCCTAGCCTGGTTGCTGGTAGAGATTTGGTTGGGCACGTGCAGTGTAAATGCCTAGGGGCCAACCCTATTCCTTTCCCCAGACCTCAGCTGGACAGCTCAGGGCAGTGGCTCCCACCCTGCAACCAGGCAGCCCTGTGCATCTCCCTGTGGGTCTACTACCTCTGACCACTGAGCCAAGGGAGGCTCTGGGGTACCCTGTGCCGTGTCCCCAGATACTTCACCATATCCCCCCAGCTTAGGCTGGAGGCATACACCCAGTGAGTCTTTCCTAGAGATATCTTCATTTGCTCAGAAAAATCAGATGAAATGAATGCATCCCCCAAAAGGAATCTTTTCCTTGTTCTCACAATAAGCATATGAGATGGGTCTTTAATATCTATTTATAGACTTTTGTTTCAATGTTTGCTTTTTAGACAAAGATAAAACAAAATTATCAACCCAATAAAATAAACATGTAGAGAGGTTTGTGTATGGAATTTTCGATAACACATAGATTTATATGTTCTCTGCAGATTGTTTAGGTAATAATTTGCAACAAAAAGTGTATTTTCTTTTGGAGCATTGGTAGAAGAATTTCCCAATCAAAACTAGAAGACAACTTCAAGCATACATTTGTAAGCAAAAATTACTTCCTGGGAGTCTTCAGTTGTCTCTGCATTGGGTTCCTAATTTTTCTGTTAATTATTACTTTCTGAATGAAGTAAGAATAATTCCATATACGATTATTACTATTTTAATACTGATTAATAGATATAAAATTACCACGTTGTGTTTGTTGGTGTTGATCCAAGACACTGATATCTAGCCTGAGTTGGTGTTTAGAAAGGAATAAATTCTGTCAGATAAATATTAGCATAATGTGACCACACATACAATGAAGCATTCCTTCCGTCTCCTTGTTGGAGATTTTCGTTTATTCTATGAGGTTAGTTCTCGTGTATGAGCTTATGACACTTTTATAGGATTGGTAAAAAGAATTGTTTAGTTTGATAGAGTAATTTTTATGGTATTTTAATGATTTGGAATAAATATTAGAGATATAGGTCTAGTATATCTATTATATTACTTTATTTTTTGAGAGAGGGTCTCACTGAGTCACCCAGGCTGCAGTGCAGTGGCACAGTCATAGCTCGTTGCAACCTGGAATGCCTGGGCTCAGGCAATCCTTCCACTTCAGCCTCCTGAGTAGCTGGGACTACAGGTATGCCTGGCTAGCTTTTTTTTTTGCTAGAGACAGGGTCTTGCTATGTTGCTCAAGCTGGTCTTGAACTCCTAGCCTCAGGAGATCCTCCTGCCTTGGCCTCCCAAAGTGCTGAGATTTCAGGTGTGAGCCAGTGTGCCTGGCCTATATGTCTAATATATCTATTGCACAGTAGGAAATGTAGATCATGTAGGTTGCATTATTGATGAAGTTATTTTGACTTTAAATTTAGAGGAACGTTTCTAATTTGAGTGAATAATTCCAGAGCTCAGAGAGGTGTGTAGCAGATCAAAGTAGATCTTGAAAAATTAAATATCTATCTAGGTCTACTACCAGTGGTGTACTAGAGCCAGCTCATGCTGGCTTGTGAGAGACAATTGCTATATTTTTAGGAATTTTGTGAGCCGGTTGTTGAACATAGCCACTATTAAGAATTAAATGATATAATACTATAATTATATAAATTATATTAAAAACAAATATAATAAATACTGAAAACTCATCACTTTCTAAATATTTTACTATATTTTATTGTCATCTGTGCTTTCAAGATAATTTACATTTATTGTACCTGCATGATAGAAATACCATATAATGATGTGCTATTGTGTGTCATTTCCCAGCTCTACATCCAGTGATATGTTGGTAGCTTGAAATCAGCCATGGAAAAAGTATTTATATCATGGAAATAGGCAAATGCTTCATTTGTTGTTCTGTTGCTTATCTAAACTTGAGAAAGTATTGGAGAAAACACTAAATATAGATTAAATTTAAAAGTTCATTGTCTCTATAGGCATTATATTATTAATTGCACAAAGAAATGAGGAAATAGTTTTCCAATATTCAAAAAATCTTATGTGATTCTGTAAGGAAATCACTTATGTCATTAATAAATGAGTGAAGTTCCAATATATATCTTTGTTACTTCACTTTCATTGTACATCGTACTTGTTAACATAAATGAAAATAACCAACATTCAGTCAGAATGTTTGTCAGTGGCATGAGGGACAATCAGATAGTAATCAAACATTTATTCATAGTCTGATTTTGTAACACTATTGTTGGTGATAGAATTATAAATACTGATAGTAGATTTTGTAAGAAATAGTCACAGAATTATGGATATATGGAATTTTAAACAGTATTGTATATTTTGTTATTATTTGTAAACTGTGTTATACATTCTTCGTACCAATTTATGATAAATATATGCATGCATATATATATGTATACTTTTACCTTCAGGGGGCTAGCTGTTAAGTGATCACCACTGCACAATTGATTGGATGTTATTAGTTGAAAAAACAAGTCTGGAAACCTCTACTATCTTGATCCCAGCATATTAGTTTTAGGTTTCTGAGGACCCACAAAGAAATTAAGAGTTTTACTAAGAATTGTTAATATTTGACCCCAGAAATATTGTGAAGAATATTTAGGAAGGATTATTGTGGTGGCAATTTGGCTCTAACACCAGTATCTTTTTTTTTTTCTTAAGAGAAGAAGTTGTCCATGAACTATTCTTAGTATTTAGATTTCTGTAGATAGTAAAACGAAAGTGAAGGGTTTTATCATTATTTAGATTGAGACAAATATAACCTTTCTGACCAACCATTTAGGTTTTTTTGGTTAATGTTTTCCTGCATAATGAATTAAAAGAATATTAAAATCATGGATTTTTACATTCTATAGCTGCATCATAATTGTATAAACTTAAATACATTAGATACAGGTGCAGATATAAATATAGATGTAGAGACATACGCATAGATCAAAATGACATTATATGCTCCTAAAAGTAAAGAGAATTCAGTTTAGATAGTGAAGAACTGCAGCACATTCAGATGAGAGAGGCTTGGAAGATAAAGGGATTCATAACCATGTCACACGAAGACTGAGTAATGAAACAAAATGATCAACCTGCAGAAACGATCACTTAGAAGGCCGTGCAAGAGTTATGAAAATATTGGAAAGTTTTTTTGTAAAGACTGGACTTATTCTGGGTGGTTTCAGAAGGTTTAACAAACCCCAATGGATGGAAGTTGTAAGGAGTTGGATGGGGCATAATACAAGAAGAATTATCTAATAACTAGAACTGTCCAAAATTCAGGCATTGATTTCTTCAACACTAGAAGGTGTCAGGCAGGGCTGTGAGTTGTTATAGATGGGATTCAAATGACCTTTGTGGTCACTCTTCCAGTTCTACAATTCTGTGAGCACCTGGTTCCTCATTTGTATGTTAAACCCAAAGCAGTATCCGGCCCTTGTAAAGGTGTCTGCCCACTTGAAAACTGGCCGAACATGTTGGTTCAGAAATTTAAGAACTGAAATTAGTCTTTCAAATGTGATACAGGCAACCGAAAAGTACACGTGGTCATATACTACTTTTAAGTGACGAATTCATCTTCGTGTTCCTCAGATTAAAAATAAATAAATAAATGATGAATTCAGGTAAAATCCCATTGGAACAAATACCCTTGCAAAAAGTGCTCTGTATAGCAACAATGCTTCTCTATACTGGAGGTTGCAGATAGCACAAAAACCCTGTGATCTGTTAACAGTAGGTAATATATTATTATATGCTTATACTATTGGATATGATTGATCACAAATTCCCTTTTTGTCCACTCTTTTTTCCATAGTTGTTTTATAGCCAAAAATAAAAGGTAGGGTAACAGCTAGGTAACATTCAAAAATGCTGTTTAAACTGAGTGGCCACTGGCAAGCTATTTTGGTAAGTATCCACATGAAATTGCTTAAAACGTAAGAATTGAGTGGGTTTTTTTCCTTCTACTTTTTAAAATACATTATCCTCTCTTGGGGCCAATTATATCCCCCAAATCAGTGTTTTACTTGAAAAAGTTCATAGATCAAATGAACAAAAATGAAACTTGACTGGCACTCTGGAATATTAATTAGACTTGGCTACGTAGCTATATAATAACTGTGTGCCGAAAGGATTTGTGTTGATTAGCAATGCTAATCAGATTTCTAAAGTTTCTGTTCCCCAGAGAAAAGATACTGCCATCTTAAGCTAGTATGGATTAGATGTTTATATTTTAACCCCACAATTAACTATTCTTGATTTTTATAAGACTGTTGAAAATTTTGAATTTTAATTTTATTCTTACAGAGTAAAAATTATTTCCAGGGACAAGAAAACTCATAGATATCCTGGTTTTATCCTTGAGTCAGCTTAGAATATAAATTACAAAGAAACACAGGAAATAAAAAGAGACATGGGAAAAACTTTTGAAATATATCATTGTCTTGAATTTAAATTCAGAAACTATGCTCAAGAAAGGGCCTCTTGGTATTTTATGAAAATACATCACCATTGTTTGCAAAAGCCCAGGGAGAAAGTGCTCTGGTTTTGTTTTGTTATAGATTTTATTTTATTTATTTTTTAAGCATCGGGAATAGAAAAAAGAAACACTCTAAGTAAAATGAATGGGTAAAATTTGCTAGAACTTTAAAACACCACCGTCAAACAATCTTATCCTGGGGTGTCACTGGGTCAGAGGTTCATGGCTGCAAGAGACAGAGCTACTGCTTGGAGCAGCCCACCAAAGGAAAAATAAACTTCATGTTTTCTCCTCAAATCAAAATAAAAAAGGAGGAGAATTTACAAGGAGAGGAATATTCAAGGAATTAGAACATTCTTCTTTTTTTTTTTTTTTTTTTTTGAGACAGAGTCTCACTTTGTTGCCCTGGCTAGAGTGAGTGGCGTGGCGTCAGCCTAGCTCATAGCAACCTCAGACTCCTGGGCTCAAGCAATCCTACTGCCTCAGCCTCCCAAGTAGCTGGGACTACAGGCATGCACCACCATGCTCGATTAATTTCTTTCTATTTTTAGTAGAGACGGGGTCTCGCTCTTGCTCAGGCTGGTCTCGAACTCCTGAGCTCAAACAATCCGCCCGTCTCGGCCTCCCAGAGTGCTATAGAACATTCTTCTTAAGTTATGTAGAGGAAACAAGAGATGAAATGAGCAAAGATAAAATCAGGACTCCTAAAGATCTAGCTACCAATCCAGTGAACTCACAAAAGATCTAGAAACTTGAACAAGGGCTGGGCATGATATTATTACATCTTTCTTCCTAGATATGTTTCTTTTTATTGCAAATTGGCTCTTCAGGGACCGGGCCCCAGAAATAGTTTATCTCTAGCTTCTATAAACTGCAAAGTGTTTCATTTCCACAAAATCCACACTAGACCAAAATAATTTGTGAACACATGGAGTTACTTATAATGGAGATTCAGCAGGACACATTTGCTTCCAACACGGTATGTTGCTGTTGGTCACAAGGGCTGACTGAAGGTAAGCTGGTGTGCAGAAAGGAGCACAAATACATTGCCATTATGGGGGAAGAAATTCAGGGAAACACCTTTCTGGTTAGGTCAAAGAATACTTCTAATATGTAGAGGTCAGCAAGGTGTATCTCTTGAAAAATGGTTTAACCAAACACTAATTTGGGGTCCATCAGGATGCTTGGCTATATAGTTTACAAAAAATATGTGAATGCATCAGTGTACATATAGGTAAACTTATATTGAATATGGACATGGAGTTGTGTAGTGCCTGGATTATACACATACAAATGAACATTAGAAGGGAAGTTATTGGGTGAATCCAAATTTCTTTGTCATTTTTGTCATTGTTAACAGCCACATGATGGTGATGGTGATGGTCGCCATGATCATCACCTTTCAACTGATGGTAAAAAATCTTACCCATCTTCCAGTAATTTAATAAGAGCCAAGCTCATTCATCTCTTCTGCGGGGTTAGAATGAATATTTGACTGTGGGAATTTAGCATTTGCCCTTCATGGGTCAATGGATATGTGAGTCTTAAAAGCTCTTTAGGTGGAGATTATTCTAATAGAGACTTCCTCCAGCCCCCTGCCTTTCAAAGGCCCAAAGCAATATTCCACATTTCTTACAAGAAATAAGATCACATATGGGGAAAGTACAGATAAACAATATCATTCACATGGAAATCATCACCTCAAGTTAATGAAAAGGTGATTTCTCTGGAAAAAAGAGATAGAACTGATGTTTGATGAGATAAAAGGCAAGAAATTTTACTTAAAAATACTGTCATTGGTAAGGTGCCGAATTACAGTTTTTATGCCCTAAAAATGAAGTTGTTAAACCTTATATCAAAGGAAGATTATTGTCTTTTAATGTTTAATAATATTTTGTGTGTGTGTTGTGAGCACTGCGCAGCTAATTGGAGACGTTACCATATGTATCTTAGCTGAAGAGGAATTTTAAATTTTATAATAGATGGATTGTGTGGTTAATTACCCACATAAATATGTAAGTGCATTTGCACATAGATGGGTAGATAGGTAAACATGTCTGTGTTTGTGTGTTTGCATTATAATCCTTTGGTTTACACAGGTATAAAACGTAGTGATTTAGGTAACTAAAATGTGTAGTAACAATTAAACTATACATACTTAGCAGTTTCTGTTTCCAGTTGTGAAAACACAGAAGAGATATCCCCAACGTGAGGCAGGCATGGAAAGCAAACCTCTGTGATTATTGGCCTTACTCTTCATTCAGCAGACAAGAAATATGAGCCCTAGTTTGGCGGTGTGATCATAGAGCAACTGAGGACAGCCAGACCCAGCCAAGGTCTCCTGAGCCTCCGTTCAATAATCCTCACCTCTCTCTCACTTATTATGTGTTGAGGTGTCAGAGGTGTGATATGAAATCTTATCTTTCTTCTTAAGAAACTTTAGTGTTTTTTTTACCATCATATTAAATCTCAGCTTTCCTGAAAACCTTCAAAGCTTTTTTTCGTAGGTACCTTGAAACTTGCATTTCTTCTCACTCCTCCTCCGCTCCTTGTTTTCTGGTACATCGGGCTCCAAAGAAGGTTAACTTCAGTCCCTGCTTGCCAGCCTGGCACTGTCCCCTCTGCCTGGTAGAGCCTCCGACTCTACCTTGCACAGAGAACTTCTTTTTGGCTTTAAAAGCCAGCCCAGGACTTGCGTAATCCATAAAGACTTCTTTGATTACATGAAAATCTTAAAAGTGAGAACGGAAACTGTATTTACTGAGATATTTACTGAGGTAGAAACCATAGGAACCCCCGGCTTGGACTGGTGTGTTGTTTTGATGGGAAAGGTGGGAGTTCACCAAGTCAAAGCTTCCAGAGCTCAGGTGTCAAGCCTGGTCTGCTGTTTGGATGCTGCCATTTTTAGCAAGGGAAAGAAGTGGAGCATTTGACAAAAATAAAATGAAAAATAACATTTTTTTAAAGACTCTTTCTCTTTGTATAATGTAGATATGTGGCCGAGGCAGCAGCTGCTCTTTTACCTGGATTATAGAAATATTTATCTGATGGCAGATCAAATTCAACTGAGTGCTCGTTGTCATTTACAGATGAGAAATAAGAGATTGTTCAGAGGTTAAGTGATTCATTCACTGACCTACAGTGGATTTGGCCAGAGTGCACTCAGCAGACTTACATCTCCACCCGGGCATTATCTTTTTAGACTAACACACTCAGGGCCAGCTCTAGTTAAAATCATGAAGCAAGTTATAAGTGTCATTAACTACTATTTATGGAGTTTTTATGAGGTGCCAGGCACTTTGCTAAGCACTTTTCATATATAACCTCATTTAATCCTTACAACCTTTTTAAATAGATGTTATCCTCCCTGTTTCACAAATAAGAAAATGAAGAGAGAGGATAACTATTTAATATTACACAGCCAATAAATGAGGAAAGTGGGATTTGAACTCAGGTCTTTCTTGCCCACCAAATTCTCTTAACCACTAAACTGCTGACTTGTATAACAACTCTGCTTGGGTGTGTGGTGTCTTCCACTCTCCTTCCAACCTCCGTCCTCTTCTCCATGACATCTTTCTCTCTTCCCTCCAGTGTCAAGTGCCCTGATGATCTCCCTCCCTCCAAATAAAACTCTTTAGACTCTTTTTTTTTAAAAATTTACACTAATATTTTTATGTGTTAGCACCTCCCAAGAGTACTTGCACATCAAGGAGAGAAACTCTTATGGAAAAGAAATTTTAAAACTAGAAGTAGAATTTTAGGCACTAAGTCAGACAGGTATTGGAGAGGTTCAGGGCTGAATTAGGAGCCTATTTTGATTTCTCTGAAATGACATTATGTAGTGGGCAGCTTTTTGTTTGTATGGTGAGCCTGAGAGAGCTCCTTTTTGGAAGTGAATTATAACCTGGAGGCCCATGTGTTCAGTTGCATATCAATTTTGTACATTTTGAAAGATAGGTAAGTTTCAAGAGAATTCAGCAGCATGTACCCAGAAGATTACTTAATAGCAAATGAATTATTGCTTCACTTGTTACGTAGTAAATCATTATTATAATAAATCTTCAGTGTGGTTGCTGAAAGCTTGGGGTTGGGAGTGTGGAGCAAGGGAAAAGTAAACATAAATGCCTAGCAAAGGAGTACAAACTTGAGTTACAAAATTACCTTCCTTGGGAAACTAATTCCCGTATTGATACCATCGGGGGCTAGATAAACTAACAAACAAACTAAATACAAAAACACTACAACAGACTTTGAGTTAAACATGGAAGATTGAACACATGCACTTCTTATCACTCGCTGCTGAAACTCAATAAACCTGACCGTGAAGGAATCTAAAAAGGTATAAACCTACAAGGACCAAGGGGAGCAAGAAGGAAATGACGCTAAACAAGCTATGCCCACAAACTTTTGGGAAGAGGGAAAATGGGTAAGTAATAACTGGCTTGGCTGAGCAGAGAAAGGTGAGCCCTTACTGCGTGCAGGAGGAGAAGCCAACAAGAGGGAAGCCCGTCCACACAGCAGAGCCTCTGGTCCTCTCAGGAATTGGGGCACCTAGTACAGTCTGCACAGGGAGTGTCTGGGGACAGCAGAAAGCAAGGGGAGGTGTTGAAAACCTGTAAAGAGCAGTTGGAACTCCAAGACCTCTCCTGCTTCTCTCTTAGAAGGTGAGTGATTCTTCCCCACCCAGCAGAGATGGGAGCCCAGGAAACTGAAACAGAGAGGTTCTAGTCTCAGGGACACCCAACCGGCAAGGGGGACTGAAAACAAAGGCACTAGGTGATTGTTGAACCTACGGAAGTTGGACCTTCAATTCCCTTTGCCTGCTCACCTTCTAGAATGCTGATAGCCATTCTTACAACTCTAAGAGCACTCCCCACCCCATGTCCTCCATTATCAGAAGATTAGAGAATTTTTCCTTTGATAAATGGGCTGGTCCAATAGAAAAGGTCCCCAAGTTTTGACATTGAGTGCTCTCCAGCAAAATGACTCCTTCTCAGCCTAATAAATCCTAAGGCAATAAGCCCCACCTATGCATACGGAGTGTCCAATCAACTTTTTATTGCCCTTCTTTTAAATGACAACCGATAGCCAAAGATTACAAAGTATTTGAGGAAAGACTTCAATATGAAAGACAGGTAATGAAGAAACAGAACTGGGAGGAGGAACTCTGAAAAAGTAGAAGGAATGCATATAGCAAAATAAAACCTGGAACAAAGAATAATCCCCTCGGCCACATAAAATGCTACATTTATGAAACAAGAAAAGGATGCCACAAAGAAGAGACATTCAGGCCGGGCGCGGTGGCTCACGCCTGTAATCCTAGCTCTCTGGGAGGCCGAGGCGGGTGGATTGTTTGACCTCAGGAGTTCAAAACCAGCCTGAGCAAGAGTGAGACCCCGTCTCTACTAAAATTAGAAAGAAATTAATTGGACAACTAAAAATATATAGAAAAAATTAACCAGGCATGGTGGCGCATGCCTGTAGTCCCACCTACTCGGGAGGCTGAAGCAGGAAGGATCGCTTGAGCCCAGGAGTTTGAGGTTGCTGTGAGCTAGGATGACGCCACGGCACGCTAGCCTGGGCAACACAGTGAGACTCTGTCTCAAAAAAAAAAAAAAAAAAAAAAGAAGAAGAGACATTCAGAGATCAAGAAAGAGATCTTGGAAATTAAAAAATATGATGGCAGAAATAAAAATTTTAATAGAAGGTTTAGAAGAGATAGTTGAAGTCTACCAGTTGTTTTCAGGCAATACACAGAGATCAAACCTAGGATGGAAAAGATTGAAAAGAAAATTGGAGGTAGAACCTGGAAATTCACTACCTGGTTAACAGGCAAAGCAGAAGAACGAACAAAAGGGAAAGAAGGAAATTATCAAAGAAATAATACATAACCGATTTCTCATAAACAAAGGGTATGAAGGAACTTCAGATATAAAGAGCCCACTAAGTACTTCACACACAATGAATGAAAAAAGATCACACCAAGGTAAATCATCAGGACGTTTTAGAATATTCTAAACATTTTCAGATACAACAGAAGGGCAGATATTAGGAATTGAGGTGGTTTCAGTTTTCTCAAGAGTGACTTGAGAAGTTAGAAGACAGCAGAGCAATGCTTAGAATTCTAAATCCAGCCAATCTGTACAGCAAGTGATAGTTTTCATTCACTCATGTTCAACTTTCAGAAATTATATGTCCTATATACTATTTCTCGGGAAGCTACTGAAGGATGTGCTCCACCAAAGTGAGAGCATAAGCCAAGAAAGAAGACTTGAGGGCCGTAACAGGACATGCGACTCAGAGAGAGGTAGAGGGAATTCCCTGGAGAATTGCAGAACATTGCAATGTCCCCAAGGGCTGCTAAGGCTAAGAAGGGCACAGTTAGATGCCTGATGTATTCAACACTGTTGAGGGCAATTGGTAGAGTTTGAAAGAAGAAAAAATAATGATTTACAGGTAGAAAATTACCTGAAAGCTTTAAGAAATAATAAAATATAATCATTGTACACTAAATGCCTCAATTATAAGCAATGAGTACATAATGATAATAATGTAAACATCACAAATTGGTTTATTCAAAGATAGTGACATAATTATTCTGGGAGAGGTCAAAAAGAAGGTGGGTGGAAGAAGGAAAGAGAGAACAGGGTAGAAAGAATTAAGTTCTCATCCTCCCAAAAAGAAAGCTATAAATAATGGCTGAAATATAAAATCAAAAAATAGCATGGTGAGCCTCTTATTTAGAAATATTGGTATGGAGGGGAACTAAGGAATGAGGAAGGATAGGACAAGGTAAGCAGTTTTCCCTGTGAGCCTTGTACTCTTTGATTTTTAAAATGTGTTATATTACTTTAATAAAAATTAAAAATGAATTTTAAAACCTGAAAAACTGACCTAAAGAAAAAATACTCTTGTATAAGGTCCAAAATAAATTAATATTAGATTTGGTTCTTTTTGCCACAATTTCTCCAGGTCAATAAGAATATATGTCATAAATGGTTCAAACACAAGGGAATGTGTTAAAACTAAGGCCTTGCAATTTATAAAAGAGGAGGAGTCTGTGATGAATTGATATTCTTAGAATAGGGAAGTACGAGGCCCTCATTTGATGCTGTTTGAAATACAATCAGGCCAAGCTAAGGTGCCACATGGTAGGAAGAAATTATAAATCAGCACTTGTCTATAAGAGTTTGACAAATATCACATCAGACATTTACTGACTAGAAATCCATTAATTCCACGGGTACCATAATATTATATCAGACAAATACAGTATAATATTATCCTTCATATATCTGATTATATGCCATGTATACTTAAAATAATTATTTATAATACAGGAATAGGGTAGCAACCAATGCAATGTACTATTACCTCTCTCTTTCATGCAAATTTATACCTTTAATAAAAAGCAACACATTATTATGCATAATATATTTCTACAGACTATGTCAACCTGTTGAGCAATGAAATATACTGCTTTTCACAGCAATCCATGGATAGAAAAAGCTTAAGAGAAAACTCAAATCTTCTAATTTGTTGACAACTCAACGAGGTGACCTTTATATTAAAAATGTTTTATTACATTCTTCTCTACTTCATTTTTTA
The DNA here is from genome assembly GCF_000956105.1 of Propithecus coquereli. Lineage (NCBI taxonomy): Eukaryota > Metazoa > Chordata > Mammalia > Primates > Indriidae > Propithecus > Propithecus coquereli. Next base: position 3,219,907 of record NW_012150186.1, on the reverse strand, counting down.
AATGTTGATTTCCAGCCAGTGTCATGAAATCAATATAGCATGTTAATGACAGTATTTATTTTTTCAAAAATAGAATAAAATATTATGGAATGGAATGGAGTATTTATGACCCATAATTTGAAAAATACTGCACAATTCTATATTGCTTTCTTACTAGAAACCCTATCCCTTTATACTTTTGAAAAACCTCAGTCCTCATTGGAATTTGATACAAGAATGCCAGGATTGGTGAGAATAATATAAACTGGAGAAATTGGTAAACCAGCTGTTTTGGTGCTCTGACTTTCTAGCCAATTTGCAAAATTCTGCTAGGCCACTTAGCTAGGTTTTCAATAATTTAAAAATGTTTTTTACCATGATCTGCAGTAAAAAAAAAAGTCAGCATGCATAGAATGTATATTCTGTAAAATTTTTGTTTTAGTTGTATATATCTGAGATGGAGGGGGAGATGTTGCTTAACACAAAGGTTAAAAAGTCACAAGAGTTAAGACCATGACTTTACCCATGAGTCCCAGCTGCAACAATTATGAGTTGTGTAAATTCTGGCAAGTTGTTTATTCTTTGTGAACCTCAATTTCCTCATCTATTAAGTGGGAATGATAATATCTGCCTCATAGGATTCTTTCCAGGATTAAATGCAGCAATCCATGCTAACACATTTTTCCCAGCTCATGGCAGAGAAGGGCCTCCATAGTTGTGGCTTTCATTACAAAATGTATTCTCCCATCAGACTTGTCTCTCACCAGAATCCTTTGCTAAGTGGCATAGCTAAGACTGGCAATTTATAAATGATTTTCCCAACTGGTTAAAAAAGATTGGTCAATATTCTCCGTTAAATCGTGTGCTTCTCTCTCTTCTTTCTCATTCATTACTTTGTGATAGTTACATAATATGTTTGCTCTTTTCTTATTTAACTTATGCTTTGGCCAGCATGTCTTTGTTCAGAGTTTTGTATAGCCACCCAGAAGGAAAAAATTAATGTGCGCTAACAGTATATAGAGTGTCATATGCAGATAGAATTTAATAATTACATGTAGGTAATCATGGTGATCATTGATAATATACTGATGTAAGTAAGGGATTTGATTCAATTTCCATTTTCATACCTAATTTGTAATATAATCTTAAACGTATCTTTTGAGCCTTTTGGCAAATAGTGTTTTATGAAATGTGTACATATATTTTGCAGAAGGATTCTGCGCTTCCTGAAAGTTGTACTGCAACTTACCTTTAAGCTATGAACTTCCCTTGTGAAGTTAGAATGTGGCTAATTCATAAGATTCGCGTGATTCACAGGCGCTGGAATTTGGGCACAGCGCGAGGAGCATCATGGCCGAGTGGAAACAGCACATGCTCTGGTGCAGCCAGACCAGCTCTCAGAAGCTAGCTTCACTGCCCTCCATGAGGCAAGCTAACCTCTAAAGAGACTCAATTGTCTCATTAGTAGGAGGAACATATTCATAGACCACTGTGTGAGATAAAGTTTGTAAAGTATTTAGCACAGAGCCTCATGCAGAATAATCTGTCAAAAATGTCTTTAAAGAGAACTCGAAGGGTGCGTATAACTGCAGGAGGGAAGCGAGTCTAAGGAAGCAGGAATATTGCCCTTTCCTCATGCTCCATTTTCTGTTTTGTCTTTATTTTAAAGTGACTGCTTCTATCTTAACCCGTTGCTAATTAAGAGACTAAATTGGGAGGTCATAGATATACATGCCTCTTAATATTCCACCAGTTATGAGCGGTGTGGTCTGGGCAAGTTACTTAACTTCTCTGAGCCTCAGTTTCCTTTTAGGCAAATATTGAGCCATGTTTATTTATTGAGAGGACTAGAGCTAACGGCTATAAATCAGCTGTCATGATGACTGACAAAAATAGTAGGTCCTCAACTGATGCTAAAGTTACACAAATGAATTATCCGGGCCACAGAAGCCGTCGTTTCAGCGTGCTGTATGTAATGTGCATCTGCTCTGTGTTTGTCGTATTGCCTTCCTATGGCAGTGAATATGTATTCTCCAGCCCCTGGAGACAAATGAAAGGTTAGTTGCTTCTTCAGAGAAATATGAAAATCCAAAACACGGTCCTAAGTTAATAACCAAGGAATCAAGTATTCAGAAAGTTTGTAAGAAATAGAACATTTGTTTGATTAGAAACTTGTGAAAGTAATATCTTCAATTTTCTTTGATTTGATCTTGAATTAAAACATCTACTCCTAAAATATAGTTCCTTATAGTTAACCATGATTTTCTCAGATATCAGAGAATCAATTGCTTGCTAATTTGGGGCATTTTCAAAACTATTCTGGATTTTCTTCTATTGTCCTTTATGGCTTGGCCAGGATTTAAAATACAATAACAGCACTTCTATTAGCTTTTGCTCATTTTCACAATGTCTTGGGTATTTTTAAGGCTTCTATTATGATTGTACTGCCTCATAGCAATGACTCCTCAGTTTCTTGGAGAGAGTTTTACTTTCCTTTGATCTGACCTTTGTTCTATTTTTCTTCTTTATTTACAGTTATATATGACATTTCAACAACTTCACATATGTCGAGAAGAGAAATCATGTAACTAGTTTTAAAATCTGTAAATTAATAATAAAGTATTTGTATACATATGTAGAATAGGAATTGCATATTTGCATATCCACAGTGGCTGTATATGACTAAGAAAACACCACTGTGCTTCTTTCCTACAGACCCTTGCTCTACCATAATTTCCTCATCTATAGAATGGACTATTCTTGATGTGTTTTCATGGGGATCTGGTGCAGATTAATGAGTTAACACCTCTAGAATGTTTTACGCAACACTTTGGGAAACAAGGGCAGTGGAAATGAAGAACACTCTGATTCCTGGTTAGTTTGCTACAAAATTCAACTTGCTACTAAATTTCCACTGATATGGAAATTCTATTTATCTTTGCACACCTTCAGAGATGAAATTGCACCATGCAAAAGTAGTATTTGGTGATCTACAGCTATACTTTTTATGAAATAGCCAATTTTGTTTGAAATAAATAAGAATAACTTCCCAGGAAGTATGAAGACTTGCTATTGTCATTATAGCTGTTGGCACTCAGGTGACAATAGTGGCTTCTGAGACATGTTGGAGAGTTTAATTCTCTGGACATTCTCTTGCTACTAGGGGCTCCTACACTAGGAGGGGCTCATACTGAGCTCTAATTTCATAGAAACAGATTAACAATAAATAAAAGTAACAATAACAGCAACCAAAATCCATTGGTGAAGACTGAATCTTATAGCAAAACAACCAGCTCCATGAATACAGCTCATGTGCCTCAGAGAACAACTCTGTTAGTGGCTGAGGGGAGTCATACAGGTTTTCCTATCTCTGTAAAGCCAGGTATTTTCAGAAGTTTGCCTGCACTTTGCCAGGACAGTTAGCTGAGATAGAGATAGATCCTTCAGCTTATGGTCATGCTTCATTTTTCTTTTCTTCCCTTCTATACATTTCCTCTGCATGTGTGTGTGTGGAGGAAGGTAAAGTTTATGTTGCCTACAGAAACATTGATACATTTGCCAAAATAACTCAAGTGTGTGTGAGGCCCCTAATGTTAGACATCTGTTAATATGTCTGTGTATTATATAACTTATGAAATATATAAGATTATAGATCCTGGGCCCTTATATAAAAATACTTATCACAATCCTTTTTATTTTTCTTTTCCTTCTTTTTCATTGCACATTAACTTCCACAGAAACTACTTTTATTCACTTTAAAAATGAGAAAATTCCACACTGTTAGGCTCAAGTTCATGTGCTAGCCTGGTACCTATCTTGAAACTTTGAACCATGTATGCGTGAGGTAGGTATTTATGCATCTGTGGCAATGTGTTAGCAGAAAGATTCCTATACATCTATACAGCTGGAATTCAATGTTAGATGGTATTTTTAAAGCTGAAATTAGATTCTCTGCTTTGATTATTCCATTGTGGGTCCCTAGTTATATTTTAGTGTCCTTCACCCTTTCCTCCTTTATTATTTATAACCCGTACTCTTTGAGCAATGACCAGTACTAATCTGTAACCTTCTGTCCTTCTGCCTGATTCGCTGCCTTTTTCGAAACTCCAAGATTGAAGCATATATTCTGAGACTTTCCGTTAAAAAATATATTACATTTTTTTTCATATTTCTGAGCCTGAAATAAGAGTCAGTCCTGGGTTTGCTAGTCTCATTCATTTTCAGCAGGCCAGCTTCAAAAACTAAAAATAAAAAAAAAGGAGAGAGAGAGAGCAATAGAGGGAAAGAGAAAGTATAAAAAGATCACATTTTTAAATTTATTACATTATCTCTCACCTCAACACACAAATGTACTTTTGCATAGACATTAGTTAAAAATATTTTGTTTTGTTAGAAATGCATTGGGTCTTTCTCTCTTTCCTTGTCTTGTTTCCCCCAACCCCCTCCATCCACAGTAGCTGGACCTAAATAATAATAAAATCAAAGAATAGCAATTCATTTTTTCTTGGTGTGCACTAAAAAGAAGTGGGGCATAAAGCAGCATTAGTAGTAAATTCCCTGAGGACCAAAGACTCCCACTGGCTCCAGTCTCCTGAATGGTGCCTGTCCCTCCCACACAGCTAATGACTGAAATGGGATCCATTGCCACCGGGAGCTTTTAATTTCTTTACATTGTTCAGGCTGCTGTGATGCGATGCAAAGTGACAGCTTCCATTCCAGTCTGGCTCATTATCAGCTCTTACACGAGAGCAAGGACAGATGTTTTTATCTGCATGTTGGACCAAACCTTCGCCGCCATGTAAACTGAATTCTGTCTTGGCTAAGGTGTAAAGTATGTGGTAATGTGGGCATATGTGCAAACCATCTCATATCCAGAGGGATCAGGGGAAAGAAAAGTAGAGGCAAGGCATGTAGTCTTCAGGATTCACAAACAGAAAGATTTCATGTTTGTTAAAAGCTACCACTTGGAAGGCAAGAAAACTTCCAAGGAAGGTCCAACTGTGAGAAGGTGCGGGCAAATTTAAGATGTGGATCTGGAAATTGATGCAAGGGGCCATGTTTGGTTCTGGTGTCTACTGGTGACTGTCATATGTGACCATGAGCACTCTGTTAAGCAGGACGTTGGGTCAGTCCATGCTAGTTAGGGATGTGTTGTGAGTTTCTTTTTCTTCTTCTAGAATTGGCCACATGAACTGCAGCATGGCCCAGTCTGTATTTAGACACGAAATGATTAAGCCCAGTGTGCGATTTTCCTAAGCAAACTTCAGTTAACAGTTCAAAGATGGTCCAAATTCTCAGTGTATTGATGATTCAGAACCCTTCACCTGAAAGCTAACACTCTCTAATGCTGCATATGAGAAAGCTAAAACCAATTGTGTTTTTAATTTTTCTTCAGTGCACACAGAGATCAGAGATACACATGGATATTTACAATCTATACTAACACATGCTTATCTGCAAGGTGCTTATTGGAATCAAGTAGGGTAATTCGTTAGACCAGTGGGCTAAAGAAATAGATTAAAGACTTTAAAAACAGTGAAATATGCTTTAGACCATCACTGTCCAGTGGAAATTAATACATAATTTTAAATTTTCTAGTAGCCACATTAAAAAAAAAACAAAAAGAAACAAAAGCAATTAGTTTAAACAATATATATTATTTAACCTTATATATAAAAATGCTATCATTTCAACATGCAAATTAAAATTATTTATTAGCTAAAAATTAAAAACTGTTCATGGGGTAGTTTACATTCTTTTTGTACTGAGTCTTTGGAATCCAGTATGTAGTTTACACTGACTGCGCATCATTAAGTGGACTTGGCACATTTTAAGTGTTCAATAGCCACATGTGAGTTGTGGCTGCTATCATAGCACAGTGTAAGGCAGACACAGTGACTCATAAGAAGCTCTGGTTCCTTACTAAAAATATGTCCATTTTAGAAATAATGAAGAGGAATCTTGATAGTATCTTGGCTTGGGGGAGCAACATTCATTCATTCATTTATCCATTCAAGCAATATTCAGTGTGTGTGATGTACTAGGCACTGTAGAAAAGAATGGGGACCATGAACAGAGTGAAAAAGACAAACAAGGTCTCCTGTCATGGAGTTGACATTCCAGTGGGGGATACAGGAAGAAAGAGACAAATAAATACGTAATCCATCAGATGATGGGCTGTGATGGGCTGCGAATCCATCAGATGATGGGCTGGACAAGGGCTGTGAAGAAAAATACAGCAGGTTGAGTAACTGGAGAGTGATGAGGGTGCCATGCTAAATTGCAGGGGACTGCCCAGGTGTCTCATGAGGGGACATTTGAGCTGAGCCCTGAATGAAGAGAGAACTTGAGTTATGTGAATATCTGGGGAAAGTTTGTTTCAGGAAGCAGATGCAAAGGCCCTGAGGCAGGAAGGTAAATTCCACACCATCCTGTAAGCCGCTGTAAGGACTTTAATTTACTCTAAGATGGAAAGCCATTGGAAAGGTTTGAACCAATGTATGACAAGATCTATCTGGATGCTGTATGGAGAAGAAGCGGTTTAGACGATATCATTTATATTTTTATGCATATATGTTTTTGTTGATTTATTTCCCTTTTAATCATATTATCTCTCCAAGATTAAATTCAATATTCAATTCAATGAAATTTCTGAGCTCCAATCAAACAATGCTATTATTAACCAAGGAATTAATGGTGAGACCTACCTCCCAAATACAGAGGAAATGAATCCTAGACACAAATTGCCTGTTAGGGCTTGTGTAGAGATTAGGCAGCTAACCTGTACATTAGCAAAAATTGGCATATGTCGATCATTACATATAAATGGGTCACATTAGATGTATTTCTTAATTTGATGATTATCAGTGGGAAATATTCCTGCATAAGGGCTATTTGTTTGGACTTTTTTGGTGTGTAAAAGCAGAATTCTAGTCTACTGTCAGTCTCTGCAGAAAATTCTGATTATCATCAGTGACGAATGTACACAGGATGAAATTGGTAGTATTTTATTCTTATTCAACGTGTGTATCACTAGGAAACAAGAAAGAAAACAGAAGATATCCAGTTGCTTGGATCTATGATCGCCATGTGTTCTCAAGCAGGCTAGCAGCCAGATATAAACCATTTCTTATCTCCTATTAGAATCACAAATTATTCCTGGTCTCTGATTTAAGTTTTCTGCAGAGTGAGAAAAGTACATTTACCTCTGAAAAGGAATTCAACTGAAATTCTCTGGGAGTATATGGGACTCAAAGAACAAATCTCTTCCTAGCATCCTTATTTAGTAAAAGACTCTCTAAATGCAGTTAGGATGAAATTCAGGATCAGGATAAGAGTGGATATTGCTTTTGGAATATCATGGTGAAAATAAACATATCTGAAACGACATGAATGCCCCTCAGGAGTTCAGATTGAATAAAAAGCTGGTGAAAGATTCAAAGGGGAGGCTCTTTATCTTGGTAATTGGTCATTTCTTAGTGTGGTCAGAAAAATTGTCTTCGAGTTGTATCTGGTCATCATTTCTCTGCTTTCTTAGGAGAATGGCTTTCTTCTTGGGAATCTCAAGGTTTAGTAAACACCAAAGAGGTCGGTTAGAATCCCAAGCTCATGAGAGCAGAATCTGTACCTATCTTGTTTGCCATTGCATCCTTATTGTCTACAGGGTGCTTAGCATACAGTAAGTGCTCTATAAATACCAGTGAAGTGAAATTTGACCTGAATTGACTTAAATACACGTCGACTTAAATAACTATCAATGGACTTACATAATTTGATTTTGTGGTAAGGGACATTCTTTGGCATTAAACCCTAATGGCTGGCAATTGTAATATCATAGTCAAACTAGTAACAAAATTTTTTTCATGTGTCCAGATGGCTGATGGAAAACTGATAGATACAAAGATAGTCAAAATTCTGGCTCCTTACACATTATTTTTAACACAATCTAAGGAATTTATTTTTCAGCTGGCAACAATTCAAACTTCAAAGAGCATTATTATATTTATTTTAAAATTTATTCATGGCATGGACTGAAATAAAATATCATTTAGAAAAAGTAAAGAAAGGCTCATGTGTGGGTTTTAAGATCTTTTCTTTAGGATCTTCTGTATTAACTGTGGGAAAAAACTATATTTCATATCAGATGAGACAAAATGAATGAAGGTAACCAAATCCACATAACTTCCCACCACCTGAAGGCAGGGAAACCTTCCACCCATAGAACTGCAGACTCGCACTTTTTCTTATGGACTTTAATTCTTCAAAAACAGGATACCTGATTCAGACACACTCAAGCCATGCAGTCGACTTTGTTGACAATGCATGGAACTGCATCACAGCAGTAAAAAATTCACTCGAGAGAAGTTACGTAGGTATAACCAACATGCTGAGCTAAGCGTGCTATGGCTTGGAATTTTCCGATTTAAAGTGTTTCCTTATCTCCCTACACAAAAGTATTATAAAATGAAACTGCCTACAGCCAATTAGGGAATCTTTCATAGATAGCGATTTTTTTTTCAAGTTCCAAAAATATATGCGGAAAAGTCACTTAATCACAGTGAATTTTATTACTCAGAAGAACAACTAAAAACAAAAGTTGTGTGTGTGTGTGCGCGTGTGTGTGTTTAAATAGGAAGAAAATAACTTGTTTAAAAAATGTCTCTTGTGGACCATGTCCTAAAATGCTTCTGCATTTTTAGATGCTAAGTAGCGTCTGGGCGGGATTGTCAGGCACCCCAAATGAACGAGTGGTATCTGCAAAGGCACCGTTTAATGAAAAGGGCGCACTCGGGATTTCGCTGCGTTGGTGTCGAGGAGGAATCCAGCCCTCCCGCGTTCCCACCTGCTGCCCAGCGCGCTGCGAGTCTCGGGGCTGTGTCTCAGGCTGCAGGTGAACCCGGCGCCGAACCACTTTCACAGTCCAGAAAGCATGACATTCCTTGTTACCAGTGGGAGGAAAGGCTAATTGAGAAGTGTGTATAAAGGCTGTAATGAGTAGCATTTACATGTATTGATTAGAAGTAGGGCCACCGTTTCTCATTTATCACCACCAGCAGCTGTGAAATTTTCCCCACGTCGATTGGCACGGCTCATATTCCTGCTCCTCTGGTCCTTTATTGCTTTTCCCCCCCTTCCCCTCCTGCACCAGAGTGCTGATCCACCAGCTGGAATGGCCTGGTAATTACTCCAGCTCCTCCGCCAGCTGCCACAATTGCCAAACCGCTGGAGTGAAAAATTCCATCCCGCATTTCCGATTTTTTACATTACCATTGCATAATCATATTTGACGAATAATTAACCTGGGTTAATACTTCAGGGAGCCATTTGCAAGTAAATTGATAAGCTGAGTGCTGTAACGGCTCACAAGGGCTGGGAACTTTGGCGGTGGCGCACTGCTGCTAGGCCTGGCTGGCATCTGGGGAGTGTTCTCTCTGACCACCTAAACTGACCAAGGCTGCCAGCGTTTAAGAAGAGCCCTTGACCGTGATTCAGGTGCATCAGAGGAGCAAAGACTCTAACTCTAAGGTCACCTTGAATGGCTGGGATCTCCTCTTTCTCAAAGAGCTAGCCTCCTTGTCCATATTCTGGTTCGAAATGGGTGTTCTAAGTGCCATAAGTCCATTTTAAGAAATTTACTAACTCGGGAGGTTGTAGGTTGGTATTTAGGAAATTAGGAAAGTTATTTTATCTTCTGGTCTTTTGCCTGCACAATGGAGAGGACCCTCTGGTGGCTGGAGAGTTATTTGTTCCCCTTCCTGTGAGTGGCAGCCATTTTGGAAGCGAAGGATGTGTGAACAATGGACAGAGAGAACGGGTGAAAATAGTGAATGATGACCATACTTCCAGATCAGATAGAATTTGGATAGCCATTTTGGAAAACTGTGAGACTAAAGCAATAGAAGAGCATCACAGTCTAACCATCTGAATTCAAATTTATTTGAATTTATTTGTGGCCAGCTGGAATATTGAATTTTTTTCAGTTGCTTAATTCTAATACTTCCTGATTTCCTATCTCCTCACCCATTCATCTTGGGCCATGCTCTCTTTCAGGACTAATCAGAGGGGCAAATGATGACTCCCTGATTTCACAAATAATCTTTGTGATATTTGTGGTTGGGCTTTGGTATGTGAGCCGAGTGTTCTTAAAGTGGAATCGGTGTGTACAAGCCAGGCAGGGAGTCATCAGCGTTTGTCACCGTGTGAAGTATGGCAAGGAGGAGCAGTTCCTTTCAGACTCAACTGTAGCACTAAGTGAAATCAATGGCCAAACAATCTAACACAATTGGTCACATATTGATAGAATTAAACACCGCTGTTAACGTGGCTTGTCATTGATCTGACAAAAATGGAGCTCAGGATAAAAGTAGCCTGAAGCCTTTAGACTGTGTTTATGGAGGAGAGGTCTGGGGTAAAGATGAGGAAGGGGAAACGGAAATGACAATTGTTTTGCTCCATCTACTTAAGCATGATTTTTGTTTTCTCCACTGACTGTACTTCATTCCAGAACACATTTCCAGGACCTTGACTTTTGTCCCCCTCAATGGTGAAATAGAAGAGGAAACTAGAGGTAGCTCATTTAAAAGTTAAGATATGATGCTAAGCCAATGTCGATCTCTGTTAAGAACATCTTCCTGATGGGTGTGAGATTACCTCTTTGACAGAAGTCCTATAGATTCTTTAAGGACAATGAAACAAGTCAATCCAGCTCATAAAACATCACATTCTAGTGTATCCGATAGCTCTGCCTATGAGCAGAGATCTGTTTGTCAAATATAAATTCTGAAAGTGTTTCCCATCATTTGCATGCAATTGGATAATATTGCAAACTACCAGGGCCAGGAGAGCCTGGCCATGTCATACCTCATGATGCCTCTGAGCATTGCAGTCAGCTGTTTCTGGGGCTCTAACTGCTACACGCACACATGCGACTAATAAGAGAATGTCCCCTTGTCAGAGAAAGTAAGTCAGCTGCTGTGTGTCACCTGTGTGTTGTGGTTTGAGTCAAGAGTGCCCACATCAATCCCTGTGATTTCTGAAGTCTGTATGAGAGGGAGCAGGGCTGTGTCAGTGCCTTGTCTCTGCGATGAATAGGCAAGAGAGAGGATGTGTTTGAAAGGTTGGGTCTCATTCTTTACTAGGTTTCAAAATGATTGTGGGTATTTCAGCAAATATACTCAAGGATTTGGACGTGAAATATTTTTCTCCATGATGTGGTCTTTTAGTTTCTTCAAAGCACTCTCACAGTCTATAATTATTGTAGTCATTTAATTGTTTGCCAGTTTAATGTATGTCTCCTCCAATTGAAAGTATACTCTGTGAGTACAATAACACTGTTTTGTTCTCCATAGTTTCTATGTAATGCCTACCCAGGGGCTGAGCCACAGCTTATGGCTTGGTAGATTTGGTACTGCACAACTCTAGGGGGTGATAGTACAACCACAATGTACAACCTGTAACCTACATGGCCAGCTCAGAGGGGCTGGAACATAGTAGATACTCAATAGCTTTCTTTGAAATAAATGAATGATTTCTTTCTTATGTTACAGTGGACATAAAAATCCCACTTTATTGCTGAATGGTGAATAAATATATGGCAGTGTTTCTTTAGCATTCATGAGAATCATCTTGTAGGCTTTTAAAAAACACGAATTGTTGAGCTCCAACCTCAGCGTCCCTGATTCAGTAGGTCTGGAGTGGGACCCAAGAATTTTCATTTTAATACTTTCCCAGGTGCTGCTGCTGGCCTGGGTGCACACTTTGAGAACCAGTGCTCTAAGGCCCCAGACCATGGTGATGACAATGGTGATGAAAGATCATGCCGATGACTATCCCTCTCCTTCTCCGTTCTGTCTTTCACATTCAAGCTCTGGAGTGACTGTCCTAAAAGTCTGATCTAAACTTTAACCCTGCTACTAATGTTTGATGACTCCTGTGTCTATAGCACAAAGTCCGAATCCTTTCACGGAGTGCTTAAGGCCATCTGCCATGTTGGAGAGTCACCAGTTGTACCCGTCTATCCTACCCCAAATCATGCGTGTGAGCCCCTGGCATGCTTAGACCCAAGTACCTCAACTCCAGATGTGTATCAGAATCACCCATGGAGCGCTCAAAAAGTACAGATGCCTGGGCCCTGTTCCAGAGATTTCGATTCTATAGGTCCCAAGTGAGTCCTGCATTTTTTAAAAGCTTCACAATTGCACTAAACTACAGATACAGTCAAAGGCAAGTTCATAATTTCCACAATCTTTCCTAATAAAAGAAGAATGAATAAAAATAAATGAAATAGGCAATAACCTTAAAAAGTTATGAAGAGAACAATAAAAGAAAACTCATAGACTGAAATAAAAATAAAGACAAGGTAAAATTCAGTAACTTAGAGAATTAAATAGAAAGGAAAATTAAATCCAGGAAAGAGATCTTGAAGAAACTAATAAGACACAAGCTTCTGATAAATATATGAATAAATACATGCCAACAAATTTAAAAATCTGGATGAAATAGAGAATTTATGAGAAAGCAATTAGGAGCACTGACTCAAAAACTTTCAAATATATACCAAATATGTTCTATTAACTCAACAAATGTTTATCAAGTACTTACCATTTACCAGGCACTGTCCTAGGCAAAGAATCTAGCGGGGAACAAAATAGACAAAATTCCCAGCCATTGTGGAGTTTTACTTTCCATAAACTGAACTATCAAACTCTGATAGTCCACATGAAGAGGGTAATAAGCCAATCACATATAAAATTAACATGGAAAAATATAAGTACAAGGCCAGGAAACTCTATTCAACAGTACATAAAAAGAATTACTCATCCACACTCATTCTAGAATTTTGATAATTTAATATTAGAAAATACATTATTATAATGCATCTAATCAATAAGCCTACTAATTTTTAAAATGTTGATCTCAGTATATGCTGAAAGGATATTCAATAAAATTAAATATCTATTCCTAATAAAAATTTCTTAGAATACTTAGAATAAGAAGACATTTCCTTAACCTGATAAAGGATGTTAGAAACCAAGTGCTAACAGCATACTTCGTTGTGAGACAGTAGAGTCATTCCCATTTAAACCAGAGACAAAAGATGAATTCTCACTGTCACCATTGTTATTTAGCATTGTCTAAAAGTTCAGGCAAAGACAATAAACCACAAAAATAAGAATAACGACAGAAAGGGGAGGTAAAATTATGGTTCTATGATGACAGTATGATTAGACACACCTTGGAAATACAGGGCAACAACTAAATAATGTTTTGAATTAATAAGCAAGTTTATCAAAAGTGAATGGCTGCAGGATAAATTTACAAGAATCAATGACATTTCTATCCAATAGCAATTAACATGTTAGAAAATATAAGAGCAACTAAAACTATGAATTATCAAGGAATGTGTGACACCTATATGAAGAAAATTACTAAATTTTATTGAACAATATAAAAGATTGGAATATATGGAAATGCATATTGCATTCTTGGATGGGAGTACCATAAAATAAAATGATGTTACTTTCCCCCAGATTAACAGTTTCAACAGAATTCCAATCAAAGTCCATATGGGACTGCCTGGTTGGCTTAATAAAACCTGAATATAAAAGAATAAAAAAATTTAAAATACCGTGAAGAATTTTAAAAGTAAGTTATTGGGGGTGGGAGTGGAGTACAATTTACTCAACTAGATACAAAAATGTATCATAATGGTATAAACACTGGAACAGCAAGATATGGTCCCAAGAACTAAAGGTCAAATCTAAAAACAGTTACAGATACAGAAACAGTAAGCGAAACAGTTACAGATTCTGAAACAGATCCTAGGATATGTGATTAGAACAGCATGTGCCAAAGTCCTCGGGTAGAAAGTATGGGCATTTTGAAGAACTGAAGCCTAATGTAGCTGGGGTATAAATAAGTTTAGTACAGATTGGTATGAACTTGTAAGAAAGCAATTTCAATATGCCTATAAAATAGACAATTTCAAATATATGATAAAGAGTCCCTTTCAATCCAATTATCCTTCTTCAAAGTATCTTAGAAGGGAGTAATCAGAGGTGTAGATCAGTTTTTTAACAGTGGAAATGTTCCTGACAACATTGTTAATAGTAGCATTGAAACTCAAAACAATTTAAATGTTAACTATAATCCATTGCATACTTTCAAAAAGCTGAAAGTGAAAACTTTGTTCACTACACAATGACAAATGTTTAAGTTGATGAATATGCTAATTACCCTGATTTGAACATTACACATTATATACATATATCTCAATACACTCTGTATCCCATAAATATGTACAATTAACACATGTCAACTAAAAATAAAAGGGAAAAAAAGAAGCCAGACACACACACATAAAACTCCTTAAATGCTAAGCAACAAGGGAATGTCAAATAAATTATGGCACTTCCATAAATTAGAATACTTTGAAATTATTAAAAAGTATGATTTGAATGACCCAAATATATAGTTAAGTGAAAAAGCAGGATTCAAAATTATATTTACTGTATAATCCCATTTCTAATCGATATACATTCATGAAAAATATCACAGAGAGTAATATATCAAATTGTTAGCAGTAATTACTTCTGAGATGATGAATTTATATATATTTTTGTAGTTAAAAAACTTAATTTTCAAATTTTCTGATTATCACAAAAATAAATTTTAAAAAGCATAACATAAAAATAAACGTTAAAGACCCCTTATGTCATTTCATGCCCAGCTGAACTATCACCTCTTCTGTGATTTCTTCGTGGATTCCCCAATCAGCATTGATCTTTATAAATGACACATGTCTCTTTATAATACTATATAGAACACTCCTGGGTGAGTTACAGTTAAACGTATGCATACTGATCTCACCACTTACTTCTAAGGTTCTCCAGGGTGCAGGCCTTAACTAAGACGTTCTCATGAGAAATATCACAAAACCCAGGAGAGAGATGTCTAAGCATACAGTCACATGAAGAGATGCTACACCTAATGTGGGGACTGAGGAACGTGAGTTCAAAGTCGGTGGATGTCCTCAGGTGTATTACAGAATTTGGGGATCTTATATTTTGCTATTAATTTGGGTGCTGGTGCTTTTCTGCATGCTTGTTGAACGAAAGGAAACAGTATAATGTAGTCATTAGAAACAAGGCATTTAGACATTAGACCTTGGAAAAATTAACCCCTATAAACCTCGGTTTTCTCATCTATAAAATGAGGAGAGCAATATCACTTATGGTGGGCAATGGTGAGAATTAAATGAGGTAATGTAAGTTTGCAGGCAAAGTGCCTGGCTCATGATGGCTCTGTTACATAACATGAATACCACTAAGAGAATTCTATTATTCACAGTAGTGTGACCGTCACGCTTATCTTTCTTTTTCATGTCATGGGGTCATAGTTTGAGAGTCTCCCCTCCCTCACCTCCGCTTGCTTCAACCTAGTAAACCATAATTTATCACCTGTCGGGAACGAGAGCTGTCATTCATCGCAGGGTCAGCCTCATGGGCGTGAGACGTGCACTCACATGGCCTGTGCACAGAAGGGCCTGCACTTGGCTGAATGCTCTGTTGTCACCATCTTGAACTTTTTAATAATTTTTGAACTAGAGTCTCCGCAATTTCATTTTACACTGGGCACTGCAAGTTATGTAGCCAACTCTGCTCAGTAAGTTATCCCATCTTACTGATCCCCTAGCAGTTGCGGAAAGGTTATGCTCACTGGCAGGACTGTGATAGTTCCTAGATTATTGGAGCATCAGGGGTGTTTGACTTATCTAACTTCGCTCATGTGTAGTAGGAGAAGCAGCCTGTGCCCCAGAGAGGCAGCATCTTGGGAGACTGGGCTTAGGGGATCATTTCAGTGCTGATAGGCTGACATTTTTCACTGATTTCATGAGTCCTGGTTTAGATCTCCTCTGTTCTGCCTGCACTGGCTGTTACCTGAGTTATTTATAGGAACAACCACTACTCTTTTGCCTCAAAAGCTAACTTTTATTTGTCTCGTCTTGGGTTTTATAAATAAATGCTAAAAGCCACATTTTCCTGCTTGTGGTGGCCTTTGTTGTTTTCTAATCCTGACACTCTGGATTCTGCTCTGCAAGCTTGGAAACAGCTTCTGACATCATCTGTGTTCAGATTCACCTTCTCGTGTGACATCTCGTTTAGAAGCTTAGGCTAGGAAGCATTTCTGAGAGAGCACTTTAATTGCAAACAGAAGAGAATTTCTTAGGATCAGAGCAGATTTCAGAGTGGTTCTACATGGCCTCTGAATCCAGAGAGAATGGCCAGGAGGGACGTGGCTCATGTTGGACTATAAGTTGGACTGTAAGTTGGCTTGGACTGTAAGTTGTCGCTTCTTGATTTACAGGTTGACCCTCCAGGAAAGACATTTAAGTCTGGCTTGCACTTCACAGCTGTCCTGTGTCTAGGAAAGACTCAAGAACAACCAGTAGCCAGATGTTAGAACTAGGGTTGAAAATCAGATGCCAATGCCATTTTTATAGGACACTGAAGGAGGCAGAAATTCACAGAAGTAAAAGCACTGGAGACGGAGTCGGGAAATCAATGTTGCATTAACCAGCTGCCATGACATTCACTCTCTGAGCCTCAGTTTTTCACACGCAAAGGGTGATATTGCTACTTATCCATCCCTGCATCATAGGGCTGCTGTGAGGACCAAACAGGCTGAAGAAGAGCCCTTTGTAAACTGTAGACACTGTGGATGTATCAGAGCTATACCCTGTGATGCCTACTTGTATTGATCTAGGCACAGAACCAAAGTTTAGGTCCATTTTCCACCTTGGCATCCCTCCCCCTCCCAATTTTAGGTTGACAGCGTCTTTTGGCAGAGGGAATGGTGTGCGCTAAGGGCTAGAGGCTAAATTGGCACCCTATGTTTGGACGACTACACATCAGTCCAGAATGGCTGGGGCATGGAGGAGGTGAGAGGGAAGTGTATTAGTTTCTGGTAAGAAACTACCACAAACTGGTTGATTTAAAACAACATAAATTTATTCTCATAGTTTAGAGGCCAGAAGTCTGAAATCGAGGTGTCAGCAAGGTTGATTCCTTCTGCGGATCTGGGGGAAAATCTGTTTCTTGCTTTTTTCAGTTTCTGATGGTTGCCAGTATGTCTTGGCTTGTGGCCACATCGCTCCAGTCTCTCCTTCTGTGACCTATATCCTCCTCCTCTGAGTACAGTCAAATCTCTCTATGTCTCCCTCTTGTCAGGACCCACCTAGAAAATCCAGGATAATCTCCCTATCTCAAGAGCCTTAACTTTAACACATCTGCAAAGACCATTTTTTGCCATAACATTTACAGGTTCCAGGGATTAGGAAGTGGACATCTTTGAGGGGTAGAAGGGAATTTTTGTGCTTACTATGGGTAGGGAGATGGAAAGATCTTGAAAGATTGTTTAAGTCTTGCTCAGGTGTTTGGGATTTATTCTGGCTGCAGTGAGGAATCATTGGGGGTTTTAAGGGTCTGTGGAGATGGGCTGGAGGGTCAGGGGCAGAGGCAGGAACCCCTGCTGTGGCACGGGGTGCATGCCTGAGTGTTGCAGGGGGTCCCACACCCCTCCTCAGACTGGGGAGAGTGTGCACTTTGGCCAATCTTATGTCATAAGTTCTTTCCAGGCCCCTGGGGTGCTCTGACCTAATCCACACCAGGGCCTCTAAACCCCGATGTCAAACATTTGCGGGGCTGTGTTCTTGCAAGAGATGTGCCTTGTCTTGTGTCCTCTTCTTTCATTTGGAAAGGACTGAGAGCACATAAAGCCTGAACTGATCATTAATGCAAAATCTCAACTTTCTCCAGAATATTTCTGATTTAATGAGTAACAAAGGTCTTAGGAAAGCAACTTGGTTGGAATTTCAGGTATCAGGAAGCAGCTGAATGGAATTTTGGGGAAACGGATTTTTCTTCCCCCTATGGGCAAAGTCTATCCTGTTCTTAGGATTTTTCCAAATCTCAGCTCACACCAGACATCTGAGGCTCCTCGTAGTTTGGGATGTAGGATGAGGAAAGATAAAGAGGCCAAAGCCTAATGCTCTGTGATTTATTTATTCTTCAAGATACCAATGGCCTCATTTTACTCAAGTTTTATTGTATTCTTTATATGTCTTAAACATAATTCCAGAGATCTATGGTGCTTTCTAGTTCTTCCTTTAATGTTTATTGCACAGTCTTGAAAGCATATATCTTAATACTGAAAGTAAAAATGAAATGCTATGGTCTTGAAATTCCCCTTCTCAGTCCCACAATAAATTATCAATAATAATCATAATGACTATTTCACTGTTAAAAAACGATGTTTACAGATATAACTTTGGTAATGCCATGAAAGAAGACTGAAAAAAGTATTAAAAATATTGTCACACCAAAGCAAATCTTGCTCTCCTAATAAAACTCCAAAGTGTCTTCTAATGGATGGCTTAAAGTTATTGGCTATTGGTCTGCTCATCCTTTTCAGAACATTATGTGATGAGCCGGTAGAAAAGAACATTCATGTGGTTTGTTGTCCCATTGTGTTTACCTTCTGTAGGGGAGGAAAGGTGGGCAATGAACTGTTTAAAATTGTTTCCAAGCTTATAGATGTTCCTGTGCATTTAGCTGCAAATCTGTTTTAAAGGAAGAGAAAGAATTCACTCTGGTAACTAATGGGGAAAAAAGAAAAAGATAAGAATTGCTTTTTAGAAACAAATAAAAATATTACTTAATGAAGTTCAGCACACAATGAAATTAGTTTTTCCATAAAATTTCACATGCCCTTGATTTTGTTTCCTTATTGATGCTTTCTGTTGAATTGTAAACTCTCTTGGCCATCAGAAATATATCCAGCCAACTAGTCCTGGTGCTAGAAAGGCTTAGTTAAAGTTCTCTTTTGCCTTATATAGTACAGAACAAAAAAAATCATAGCACCCCCAACCTCCTTTCCTCTAATTCATTCCCCCGAGCTAATGAATGTTAGCAGTTTTGTATGTTATCTTCCATATGTCATATGCTTTTGGAGACATTTAAAAGCATATATACATTTATTTAATATAAATGTAGTTAAAGTAACAATTTACTAATTGAATAGATTTTTATGGAATTGTTATATGTCTTAGCTCTAGATGCTGGGATACATCATGGGACAAAACACCTATAAACCCCTGCCCTCATTTACATTCTCGTGGATTGTTTTTCTCTGAAGAAAATCTCAAGATCTGAAATAGCTTTGGCTTGGAGGAGTACACGCGGTGAAGATATTATGCGTCCAAACCACTTTAGGAAGATCTCTTGCCTCGGGTGGTTTCCATGTTGGTCGTTACAGTGGTTAAGTTAGTTTAGAGTCAGAAGAGGCTGCCAGAGGGCCTATGTGGATTAATAAAACGAAATTTTATTTAACCCTGGTGTGTTAAGCACTATTCTCTTTGTGGGCAAGGCAGGAAAACTAAGAGTGTACAGAGCTCACCTGCACAGGAGTTGATCTAATTGAGGAGGTAAAATTCTTCTGGGTAACCTCCCGAGAACTGCTGAAGGAGTGCAGAGGGACTGGCTGAAGTTAGGTCTGGTTGTTCAACGGAGGTTTGTGGGAAGCTCCCTGCTCATTAGAAACTTCGAAGAAGACGGAGGATTTTAAAAGCGATAAAAAGCATTCTGTACAAAAGAAACAGCAATATTTCTCCAAACTGTGTCTGCTTTATAAGCAGGATGGTTTGACTGACCAGAGGTGGGCATGAGGGGAGGTGACAGCCACTGAAGGGATGAGGGATCTGGACTTTGGGGGCTGAGGTTTCTGTGTCGGCCACTGGATCCCCGGGACTGAGCTGGGGTGGGTGTGGGCAGGCTGCAGGCACTCAGATCACTGTTAAAATAAAGAGAAATGGGCTGGGGAGGAGTAAAAGGAAGAACTTCATTGAGGATCTGGACTATTAGACTGAAGACGCAAACTTGAATTAATTCTTTTATTCTATGTGAACAACTACATCAATTATTGAGGAAACTGAGTTCCTGAGAAATCTTCAAAAGATTTCAAAAGGCGAATCAAGGGGCTGTGGACAGATGACAAAAGAGGCTGACATGTTTAGGGAGGTCTCAGTGGGAGGATTCCCACAACTCGTAGCATCCCAATAGCTCTTCCTTCTTTTTTCCCTTCCTCCCTCCCTTCCTTCCTTCTTCAAATATTTATAAAGTACTTACTAGATGTCAGGCACTGAGAACACAAAACTGAACATAACTCGGGCTCTGCCTTTAAACAATTCACCTTTTTAATAAAAGAAAACTGTACCCATTAGGTGTGAATATAACCATCCCCTCCTCCCCCTCCACCTGCCTAAGACCCAATGAATGCTACTTCCGTATGTGCACATAAGCATTGATCAGTTAGTACCAATTTGATGGTGAGTACATGTGGTACTTATTTTTCCATTCTTGTGATACTTTACTTAGAAGAATGGGCTCCGTCCTGGATAATACAAGAGGTGTTACTTCACCATTGTTTTTTGTTGCTGAGTAGTACTCCATGGTATACGTATACCACATTCTATAAATCCATTCATGGTATATAATGGATACAGTGTGCACTATCTGGGAGATGGGCATGCTTGTAGCTCTGACTTGGGCGGTGCAAAGGCAATATATGTAACCTAAACGTTTGTACCCCTGTAATACTCTGAAATAAAAAAAATTAAAAATTAAAAAAAAGAAGAAAGAAAACTATATTCTCCTTCTTTCTGAACAAAATCGTAAGATAAATAATATGCAAAAGCCCATTTGTGACAGGGAGCATCTAGATCTTACTATCACATACTGGAAATAAACCCATGTTGGGCTGGAAGAGTCTATTTTATTTTTTATTTTTTTTTGGAAGAGTCTATTTTAAAAAGTTTCTTATATTGCATAATTGGTTAATCTGAAAAACTGTGGCTAAATCTAATAATTTCAAGATAATGTCATCTTTCCTATGATTTGCATTATAATTTATTTGGAGCTTTATCTTCATCGCTGATGGCCTTTGAGTCAGCTATGGTTTCTATCAGTTTTTTTAGGTATATTTTACCACCATTTCCAACACTATGAGTAAATAACTAGATTATTTGAGAAATTGCTATTTTAAAAAGTATCTGTAGGTTGAAGTGGTCTTTGAAATATGAATAATGGCCCATAATTTATCTATGATTAGGCAACACCTTTGTGAATTTCTCTCATGGTTTGAGTGAACTCTGCTGCTTTCTGATATCCCCATGGAAATTTTCACTTATCTTTCTGAATGCTTACTGTTTACATAGGGAATCTCAGGCAAAACTGTCATTTGGTGTAATTGTTATAGCAAATCTTTTAGAACTTCCCAGGGCTATATTATTCTTAGACACATTGCAGAGGCACAACTGAAGATTTGGAAGGTCCTCCTTGTTCCTTCTCCTGGAGTCTTTGGTCTGACACAGCCTCCCTTCTCGAACAGAGCTCCAGTGGTCTGGTGGGCCATTATTCACCCATGCAGAACTTACAACTTACAGGCAAGACATCGATGGCTTTTTGTAAAGAAGGCTTTGATTCCCTCACACAGCAGTACGTTCCAGGCTGGTTTCTCAGTGGCACCTTCTTCAGAGTTCTCTCTGCCCTTAAATATGATATTCCAGGGGAAAAGAAAAAGAAAGCCATTTTTTGCTATTCTACATTGTCTTATTTAAAATTTTACTACATATCAAAACAAATAAAGAATTTATTCCCTCCACAAGTTGATATTCAATATTTTCATTAAGAAATCTGCAATGTGACAAGGTATTATAATTACATAAAAATCTACTCTGCAAAAATTGCATTACCATTTTAGATCATGCCTGGAATTGGTGGGCAACGATATATGAGAGAGAAAGAAAGAGAAAGAGGGGAGGCAGAGAGAGAGGGAGAGACAACACTATATCACACAGTTTTTACCAGTGTATACCATTTACTATAAGCAGTCAAATAAAACCTGCCCAAGCAGAGAGAAGTTACTCCTCGGTGCATTTGTTGAGCCCATTTGTAAATGTGTACAGTTGGCAGATCGGAATTCTAACCTTTTTGCTTCTGTCGGGCAATGGTTTTTCACACGTCCTAATGAAAGTTGGATGACTTGAAAAGGTTTTCTATGCGCTTTTATTAGCTCTGAAAGATTCTCACCCTTTGACTGCAGTTAGGTACGTGGGTCTGAGGCATTTTTATTTTCTTGGTCAATTCGTAGGGGAAGAAACAGCTCTGGTGGAAAGGTCGGTACCTTGGGCCCCTTGCCTCTTTTTCAGAAGCCCTTTGTATATTTTTAAGGGAGTGGGATTGGGGGAGATTCTTATTTTATTTTCTAATATTTTCTTTAAGAGAGAGAAAGAACATAACCCACCCTCCACTTGTTTTTCTTTATTTGCTTTTCTCCTCCTGGATCCAGAAAGGATGTCAGGAAACTTAACTTTCACAGAGATAAAAATGCAATTTCAAATATTTAGAGGAGGGAATAGCAAAGAGAAAATTCTTTCATTTTTTGACAAATATTTATTGAGTGCCTACTGAGTGCTCAGAGTTGGGCTAGACAATAAAGATACGATGATAAACCAAACAGTTCTCTTGTATGGAGCTTAGAGTCTAAAGGGAAAAACAAAATATTTATCAAATAACAACACAAATACACTATGCTAAATGTCATTGGAGGGAGAACACAAGAAATTATAATCTAATTTAGTTCAGGGAAGGGATGATGCATAAGATTAGCTTTACCTGAAGACGAAGGATGGACTCCTTTCGGAGGGTGGAGACAGTGGTGACCGGAGAATGGTAACGGTGGCTGTAGCAGGCTGCTGGACAGTGGATGCCAAGCCGGGGCAGGACTCGATGCCTTTGAGGACCTGACAGGTGCTTGAGGGGGAAAGCAGGGAGAGGACTGAGGCTGGAGGGTGGATGGGGCCAGCTCAGGCAGTCTCTTTGGAAGAGCCATCATGAGGCCATTGAAGGGCATTAACAGGAGAGTGATGTGATTAGATTTGCTTTGACAATGAAAGCAGAAAAGGTAAAATGAAGTTGGGGTAAGGTGAGTACAGCAAATTCAAACTGTACAGTTTCATGCATTTGATAGCAGGGGTCACAATTTAGAGAGAGAAAAGCAGGAATGTGCCTCACAGTGGACCACAGGAAGAGATGTAGCTCGGCCTGCATTACGAGGCTCCCTGAGTGCTCCCCATATGCCCCTGGAGGGCTAGGGCTTCAAGTTACGGGTTTCTTCAGTGGGGGTGATGTTAGTGCATTGATAGAAATGATTTTATTGCTAATTTGCAGTCAAGGCACAGGAATCTGAGATTCAGAGAAGCAGAGTGAATTGTCCACGGTCACACAGCATCTGCATGGTGGAGGAGACACTTTATCCCCAGGCAAGGTATCTTTCCAGCAGGCTGCTTTCTATGCCCCAAATTAATGGTTCATACCATTCAAGTAATTTTATAGAGAACTTAATGGTTTGAATATTTTTAAAAATATATAATGTTATGTGACAAAATTAGGTTATAAAACACTGGGTACAAAAAAGAGTTTAACTATGTAAATACATTTCCATCTATTTCTATGTGCTTGCATATATACATAGAAAAAAGCTTAAAGAATATGTATTAAAACATTATTTTATCTGAGTGGTGGGATTTGGAATAGGTTTTATTAACTTTATTTTCTTTTATATTTTCCAAATTTTAAACAATAAGAACATATTCCTTTTAAAATTATTAAATAGAATTTTAGATTGTAGATATTTTCCTGTCTGATAAAATTCTCAGGAAAACTAAATATAGCAGAACCAAGGAAATCCTACTGCAAGTACAACACACATTTATATGTATTTAATTGTAGGAGACAGTGTGTGAGCTGTTTGGATATGAGTGTACAGAACAAAAAGATTCTGGAAAAATACAAATTTAACCTATGTGGGAGCTGAGGTTGCTTGTAAACTAATAAAGAATGAACGAAGAAACAGGTTTTCATTTGTAAACATTGATTTTATGAAACATACTTTGAAATGAATGAGAGAAAGTCCCAGACCAGGGTAGGTTCTCTCCAATCTCTTTCCCTCTTCTCTCCCCCATTGAAAAAATGCCCCAATGTTTTTGCATTTCTGTTTCCCTTCCAACCCTTCACACAGCAACTCAGGGAGATAGGAAGGGCTGGGTTATTGGGGGAACTTGGGATGCTCTGGAAATTTCGGAGGGAAATAAACTTCTCTACAACCAGAATACAAACAGGTAACCATGGGCCGCAGCTTGTATTAGATTGCCTGATTTTGCCTGATTTCTTCCCTACCACACCAAGCCCACACACCTAGAAGAGATGGAGATGTGTATCCAGCACTCACTTTATGCAGTAAATAACATATATTCACACACACCCTCCAATTCTTCAAAAGCAGTGTTTAAATAATTCCAATACCTTTCACAGAAGGCATCTTTCCTTCCCACCCCCAGGGACTGCCCACAGCCATATCCTGTTTAATCACTTTCACTCTACCATGAGTATGGCAATGTGGCAGGGACCCTCTCAGGGACAGAGGAAACCATTTCACAACTGGGACTGGTCCCTCTGCCCATCAGCAGAAAGGTTGGCCCAGAACAGAAAGGAATTTTCACCTTGATTACGGTATGACTAGCCTCTTTGCCAGTGGGCACAGGTGGCTTCCCAAGTTCAGGGTGGACCTCCTGAGAATACAGGATGGGACCAGGGGCCAAACCTGGGGCATTTAGGTTCAGAAGCTAGTTCACCTCCTGACTATGTTCTGATCTCTGGTTGCCCTTTATTTCCTACTCACTTCCTGGGCACAGGGTCCCACATATGGTCCACATTGGTCTTGGATAGCCTCTTCAGGAACAGTGTTAACTACCACGAGGATGACGATGATGATGATGATGTTGATAACTATCACTTCTTGAGTGCTTTCTGTGAACACATCATTAAATCATCTGATCCTCACAGCAACTCTATTAGGAAATACTGTTACCATCCCGTTTGCAGAAGAGAAACAGTGAAAGAGGTTACGTAACTTACCTAAACTGACATAGCTAGTGAAATGCACATCTGGCATTCCAGGCATGTGCCTGACCCCACAGATCCTGTGTTATCAAAGTGGTTATGGGAAACCTTGAGTGGCGGGGCTGAGTGGCGACCAGGGATGCTGTGGGTGCTGTGGATACTGACAGCTGAGAATTCTGGCAGTAAAGAGTGGAAGGAGCAAGACGGGGTTTCCTTGGGAAGGACTGAGGGCTTGTTTTTTGATGGTAGAGCCTTGGGCATATTTGTTTGCTGGGGAGCAAACACTAGTAGGGAAGATGTGGAAAACACAGGGGAGAGAGGAGATTGTTGATGAAGAAGGACTCTAAGAAAGCTGCAGAGAAGCAGGCTAGGATGAATCAGACTTGCTGAGGCTTTCTTGAGTTGGCATTCTGGATGATGTGGGACATTTGCTCTGCTCCGTCCCTTACTGTCTCTCTCAGATCTCAGGCGAGTCATTCCATCTCTAGACAAGCTGTGGGCTTAGCCATGCGTTACTGGTATAGAACCTCCACTAATTAGCCCCTCTGCAGGTTGCGTCTATATTCAGCCTTATACTTACTTGCAGGGATCTCATCAGAATACATATTTTTTTTGGCACAGATATCCAGTGTTTTATTTCCTTATATGTTTTAAAAATAAATTTAATTGTGTATGTTATTTGAGATTTACAACATGATGTTGTTATAGGATACATATTATTAGATAGTAAAAATGGTTACTATAGTTACGCAGATTAACATACCTATTATCTCACATATTAATAGTTACCTTTTTTGCGACAAGAGCAGCTAAAATCTACTTATTTAACAAAAATCTTTAATACAATTTTACTAACTTTAGTCCTCATGTTGTGTATTAGGTCTCTAAATTTGTTCATCCTATGTATCTGCCATTTTGTGTCCTTTGATTTACATCTCCCCATTTTCTCTCCACCCCCCAGTCTGTGGTAACCACTGTTCTATTCTCTATAGATGTGTATTTGGGCCCTTTTTAAAAATATGTATATTCCACATGGAAGTGACATCACGTAACAGTTTTCTTTCTGTGTCTGGCCTATTTCACTTAGTGTAATGTCCTTCACATCCATCCACGTTGTGGCAAATGGCAGGATCTCCTTTTTTAAGGCTGAATAATATTCCCTTAGCTATCTATCTATCTCACATATTCTTTATCCATTCATTTGTTGATGAACACTTAGATTGTTTCCATATCTTGGCTATTGTGAATAATGCTGCAATGAACATGGGAATGCAAACATCTTTATGAAGTGGTGATTTCATCTCCTTCAGGTATATACCCAGAAGAGGGATTGCTATTTTTAATTTCTTTGGGAATCTCCATACTGTTTTCCATAACGGCTGTACCAACCTACATTCCCACCAACAGTGTACTAGGGTTCTCTCTTCTCCATACCCTTGCCAACATTTGTTATCTCTTGTCCTTTTTTTTTATTATTTCAGCATATTACGGGGGTACAGATGTTTAGTTACATATGTTGCCCTTGCCCCTCCGCCAAGTCTCAGTTGTCTTTTTGATAATAGCCATCCTTATGGATGTGAGGTGATATCTCACAGTGGTTTTAATTTGCATTTTCCTGATAATTAGTGATGTTGGACACCTTTATATGAGGTAATTTATAGAATTGAGGGAAGATTCCTCATTCATAAAAAAGAGGCATTTTCTGATAATACGACTTATTCTTTGGGAACTATGTGGAACTGACTCTTTCCACCCCTTCATAGAAATTGTCGTCCTATGAGAAGTGGGGACCTTTGCCCTCTAAGTTTTCATCCTGATTCCAAATGTACTGCTGAAGTGGCATTGCTTTCTTTGCTATTAAACATGGGTTTTCTGACTCTTCTAGAGGGTTCTTTTCCTGATGGAGGTCAGCAAACTGCGAGGTTTAGCAATGATTGATCCCAGTCTTACACGGCATTTTACAGAGCTGAAGTAACGGCAGCCTGAGCCATTGCACAGTAAAAGTGGTTTTATGTTTCCAATGCCTGTCCTAAAGTAGTTTTAGAGGTCAGCATTGATCAATAAATCATTCTGATCACATGTATCCTCTCTGGGGGCCCATTAGCTGGTGGTGATGACTTAGTCATCTCACCATCAGCTTCATTAGACCAGAAGTCTCTGAGACCACAAGTTCAAATCCCTGTTGAGCTGATGTAGCTCTTGGTCCTTCTGAAGTAGATAAATTGAGCTTCACATAGTTTGTTGTGCAGAGATTTCTATGAGGCATCATCTGCTATCCAGTGGCAGTACAATGCTATGACCCCCCTTTTTTAAAAAAAATAAAGAGACAAGCCTAATCCTATCCTTGCAACTTCTCTTTTCATCTAGCTCTCGAATAAGGCAGATATATGGCTTCTGGAATGGCTGGATTAATTTAATTCCTTAAGATGCAATGTCACAGCAGTGATGGCCTTTTGTCAATAATCCCTCACCCTTACCTGTGTGCATATTGTGTGAGCGCTTGGGAGAGGGAAGGCTCTAAATCCAGTGCTTCCCAAACTACAGCAGAGGATTGGAGTTGGGACAAAATAAGGGATGGGACTACTGGTGACCGTCTTGAAAGGTAGTAACAAGATTCCTGTATTTTTTCTCCTTGTGCCTTGTGACAAGTAAGATTGTCAGGATGAGAGAGTAACATCAGGGTGCCTTATCTTCCTTCGGTAGCCAGGAAGGCACGTGATGGAGAAAAAGGTGATCTTCAGGCACAAGGACATTGCTCACACTGCATACTTACATATGTACACTTGTGCAATTTAGAAAGTGCAGCTAACTGTGATTTTTAGTTAGGTAAGATCATGTCTAAAACTGGAGTCCGAAAGTAGCAGGAACATTCATACAGTTGAGGTGCTCAGAATCCTTACGAATTGTCCTCAACTGTCAGTACCTGATTAGTCTTCCCCAGAGACTCCCTAAGAAGTCAACCAATGGGCTATATTATCTTCTGGGCTTGTGGATGGGTAAGTGACCCCTAGCTGGTTGTTAGGGTCTGCTCGTACAGTAGTTTATTTCACTGGGCTGGGGAAGGTGGAAGGATCTTTCTGTTTCCAAAGGCTCCCGCCTCTCCTCCTGGCCACAGGAGAGAAGTGAGGGAACTGTGGTGTTGCAGTTCTCTACAGGGTTCACACCTCTTCTTTTTTGTCCCTGTACAAAGTGGTTTCCCCACCTCAAGAGGTGGCCCGGTGGACAAAACACTGAGGGGTGCAAGCCCAGGAAGTCTGGTCTTCTCTCTATGGCTGGGCAAGCTGAGATTCCCAAGGTCACTCAGTGGTTTTCAGCCAGAGTAGGAATCAGTCCCTAGGTCCCCAGACTTGGCGTCCAGCTCTCCATCCATTAGACCACACAGACTCTTACCGCCAGCGAGACACACTCAGGACACTTTAATTTCAGAGTTTGATTCTGTGTCTATTTTTCAGCTATTTGCTGCAACATTCTGGGAAAGTAAGGTTTAAATTTCCTACAATCCAAATCATTTTCTAGTTTACTTATAAGTGATTCTGAAACAGTTGGCCCTGGAAAGCTGACAACTTGATAAAATGTATCTTTCAAATCAACCCAGTGCTGCCTTTATATATAGTTAAATCATCCAAATCCAGGGTGCCGAGTTAAGAAACGGAGATCTTCTGTTCTCAGGCTGCTGTCATTTTGGGTAAGAAAACACACAGAGTTATGCTCGCTTACGCTTACTCAAGTGTGGTCTCTTGGGAAAGAAATAAGCACTGGCTTTTGGCAGGTTTATCTGCTTTTAGCCAATAAGAAATGGTTTCTGCAGTGATGTGCATTGGACAAAGGTGGTTTGGGGAGACTTAGTGTCAAAACCAGCAG
>NW_012150186.1:3184003-3191001 GCF_000956105.1 Propithecus coquereli | reverse complement strand
GGCTTGAGAGAGAAAAGTTTATTTTAAAAGTTAACCTATTAGTTAATTTTTAGTATGAAAATTTAATTTTATAATTCAGATAAAATGTATAAATAACAATATGGCAAGCACTATTCTAATATTATGAAAGTTGGAGGGTTGAAGAGCAACACTGAGCATTTGATACCAATGATGGCAGTTTCTGTTGCTTTAAAAAAAATAGATTGATCTATATTTGAACTGATGTGGCATTTATTCATGACACCAAGCTGGGTTTGATGTGACACACCTCGCTCCTTCCTGCACCAATCCAGGCTCCCAGACATGGTGGCTTCTCTGATTTTGCTACAACATGGTTGTATCCTACCCTTTAGGGAAAAAAAGAAATTAAGAGCATGAAAAAAACAGGGAATCATTTCAAAACATCTACATTTATATTCAGAGATTCTAGATGTCAACAAAAGTGTTTTGATGCATTTTTATCTCAGAGTAAATCAGTGAAATGAAATCAATGTATTCTCATACTATTACTGTAAGTGACAATTAATTAAAGGATTAGTTAAAAGAAAGAAACAGATACAGTGATTAAGCTGATGAGTTTTTTTTTAAATTTCAACATCCCAGGTAAGGTGGTGGTACTACTTGTTCAGTTTTTTCCCTTCGTCTTTGTGTGATGCTTGTTTTTATGAAGAGTAGGAATGTAAATCAATACTGTAGTTGAGTCCCTTAACATCCTGGCAAGAGAGTGCAGTACCATGACCAGCCTTTGGGGGCGGGGAAGGGTGCACTTGAACAAACAACCAGGCTGCTGAGAGGGCAAGAGATCAGATGGGTACCCTTGCCACTGGCAGTAAGGATGACAGCTAATTTAATAAACTCTCCCACATACGATGTTCACAGCTAAGTGGTAAGTACACATAAACATCAATAATAGTCATTAGAAATCCAGCTATTCCATGGTGATAATTGGCTTTAAGAATTCAAAGCAGATTATTTAGATTTTGAGAAATGGTATTGTAAACACAAGGAATACCACATGTTATTGGTGGGCTCCTTAGCCAAAGATTTCAGAGTACAAACGTTAATCTGGTGAAGTCATTTAAAATCACGTTTAAAAACCTGTGTTTCCTACTCTCCCCAGTTGCTCCAATATTGTATTCTGTCCTTGGCCGCAAGCTGTGCAGGGCATGTAAGATAGCAGTTAGCATATGTGCTTGGAAGTAATGTAGACCTGGGTTTGCCTTCTGCTTCCACTTTACTTTATGACCTTGACATATAAGCTGTCTTGGTCCTAGAATAATAATACCCATATAAGGTTTTGTAGACTAAAATGAGTAAAAATAAATACAGTTCTTTGCTTAGGAACTAGCACTCTAAGTGCTCACTTAATGGCACTATTACTATTATGTGCTCTTTATGTGTCCAAGCATTATGTCTAAATTCATTAACATGTAAGATCTTAAGGGCAAGACTTATGCCTTGATCTTCTCTATAGTACTTCGCACATTGCTAATAGTTTATACATTTTATTGAGATTAATTGAATTAGAAATTGTAGCCATAGGTAGAACCATTCCCCAGTTTTGATGACCCTGAGTGAAATAAATTCATGCCTTTCTTTGTATAAAGGCTCTGTGGGTGAGGGCGGGGCCTTCTGACCAAATTGAAAAGAAGATGACGACTGAGGAAGAGACTAATACCTCTACTGCAATGGCTGTACTGATGAGTGTCCTGGTTCAAGGCACAGTTCATTCCATCTGTTGTGAATCTAGGGAGAACCAGCACAATGGAGAAGCTGGCTGTGTTTCTATAGTAATCTCAGGGCACAGAAATAGTGAAATAGTTCAACATGCTCTGTTCAGTTGACACTACATGCTGGTTCATGCTTTCAGGTTGTGGGACAGTTGGAATTTGTGCAAGAGAGGTGGACCTGTGGGATAAAATGACCCCAGTACACAGCTTCTCCCCTCTGTCCCCGAAAAGAACCACACCTGAAGGTGAAAGTTGAATAGTGACTCTTCTAAATAACCAATGCAGGCAATGAGTCATAAAGCAATCTCATACCCAAGTAGGCAAAACAAGATCAGATTAAAGATAAAGCATTTGGGGATTTGAAAGGAACCGAGGAACTTTTGAAAAGAAATGATAATTCCAAAGCAATATATTTCTCTTGCTGTTATCGATTCTTTTTTGAGAAGTTCAGTACTAAAGACTTTTTTTTTCTAGTAGTGGGAGAGAGCAACTTTTTGTGAGAGGAAAGAGATGAAGAGGGAGAGATGGAAAGGACATTAAAAATCTTTTGCACTGTAGCCAGAATTCCTTGCTTTCCAAAGTTCTGTGAAAATGGTGAAAAGTGATTTTCATTTGTGGGAAAAGAGGGAGGATAATAGGGAATGATTTGTTGAAGACTATTCTGGGAGAGTGTAATATTTCCATTTAGGAAAATCAACTTGCAAATTGTAAGTTCTGAAGTTGCAAATACCTTTGAAAACTTTGCTAGAAAACCTACATCAAGTATATTCTATAGATTTTGCCTTAAACTGGTTTCGTGTGTGTTCTTATGTTGTACTTTTGAGGGAACTACATGTTATAAGAAGATGCATTAAATAAAGGACAGACACGCAATTTTAAAATTCACATTACAATTCAGTGATCTTAATATTTTCCCCTAAGCTTTCTGAGAAGAAGACAGGCTTGAGAGAGAAAAGTTTATTTTAAAAGTTAACCTATTAGTTAATTTTTAGTATGAAAATTTAATTTTATAATTCAGATAAAATGTATAAATAACAATATGGCAAGCACTATTCTACCAATCACCCATATTAAGCAACATAATATTACCCATAGTTGAAAGCTCTGAGGAACCCTTCTTAAACAAATTCCCTTCCCTACTTTCAAAATGCAACATCTGTCCTGAATTTGATAGGTCACATTATTTTTCATATTAAAGAGCTATTAGACACTTTTCCAAAAATATATATTAAGTACACACTTTGGCTGATAGGAGCACAATAACCTGCAGAAATGTTTGTATCTTGCTCTAAATCACCAAGTAAAATCCATATTGTGAGTTTCTTGTCTATAGCAGGCATGTGGCACAAATAACAAAGGAATGTATATGCTGTGTCTGAGATTAGTGGATTACGATAGTAAACATGTGTTTTGCAAAAGGCCCTCTTAACTTCAGACCCCCATTAGATCTCATTTAGTTGGCAGAATGATCGTAAGAGAATTGGGTGACTGTTCATTGACTTTTGAGGTTTTTCCATCATTGAGTAGTTATTTTGCAATTTCATGTGATTTTGCCCTTTTAGCCCTGTCCCTAGTCTTCTTCATGGCTGCATAGTTTATTTCCAGTACTGTGCTTTAGATTAATTGAGATAATATGTAAAAAGAGTTTAGGAAACTGTACTACATGAAATGAATACTCTTATAATTTCTCTGTTACTGAGAAAGGTGCCAGAAATTTAAGAGGTACTGGTTAAAGGATGATGGAAAAAAATCTCCAAGCAGGCTTTGCAAACCAGTTGTTACACATGAAGGACTTAGTTCTAGATTTTTAGAGTTCTATAGCTAGAAGGAATTTTCAAGACAGTCCGGTTCATCCTGTTTATTTAAAGATGTGTAATTTAAGGTATAGGGAAGTTAAATAAACTGCTCAAAATTGTGCAAGATCATTCAGGAAGATTCAGATGAAAACCAGAGTTCCAGCCCCTCATCATTGCTCTTCCTCTTCCCTGCTTCCCTATCCCAGAAAGGGAAGGCAGGGTGGGAAATCTAGATTTTGACCATGGCCCATGGAGGTGCAAACACCTTCACCTGTTGTTAAAGTAATGCTTTTGTGTCACTTGGCCAGGCAGCACCAAACAAAACAGCTTTCTTCGTCATCAAAATTTTCCAAGTTGAGCTTTCTTTTATTTCTATTTCAAACAAAATCGTCTCTCTTATCCTAGTACCACCAAGTATGTCCTTAGAACTTCTTTGTATTTATTGTAATCTGTGAATATTGTGTTTTACAGCTTGTAAATTAGATATAGAATTGAATACCCAGGCAGAGCACAGAGTGTTAAAAATGTTCAACTCCAGTGGGGAACCAGCGAGCGGTTAAGGCCTGGTGCATATAATGTTAATATTACATTAAGTATGGTGTTATTGCACGAGATGCTTATTGTTAATGTCTGTGGGGAGGATCCGTTCCAAAGATTTCAATTTCAATAAACAGATTACGCAGTTCCACCATATACAATTAGGGAGGTGGTAATGAAATGGTTATAAAGTCCCTTGTGGGTCTGTCATCTTTTTTTAAATTTCGTAAATAACATCAGAAGCATTCTAGAGGGAAGTGCTTATGCATTTATTTATTATTGATTTTTTAAAAATACATTTAACATTACTAGTTATTGCAAATCCAGTCTCAGAGAGTTGAAGAAGATAAACTGTTTCTAGATTATTAAATGCTGAATGTATAGGGAATTGTGAAGTGATATCCTTCATATAAATATATTAAATATTAATGAATCGTGATTGTAAGAAATTAATTTACAGCTACATTTACTTGGCAAATAAAACCATTTTCAGGTTTTGCCTTTTTGTTGCACACAATACATGTTTTAAATACATCCCTGTCACTAATGGTTTGGATGACTACAAGTGCTTCTGTCTTACAGCTGAACCATGTACACCCGCAGAGAATCAAATGGGTTTAACGTACACTCTTTTAACAGGCAACTTATTGTTGGAGGGATGACTTCAATAAGCTGCCAAAGTTTTGAGGGATCCCTAAATGGTTAACTGTCATTCCTTCTGTGGACTATAATAAAGCAATAAAAATGAATGCCGGATGGTGAGCAGCAAATACATCTCCTTGGAGTAAGATGCTTAATATAGTAGACAAAAATTCAGGATGCTGGCCATTCATTCAGGAAGCCGTACTGCAGGGGAAAGGGCAGGGGTTTGAAGCAGACTGTCTGGATTCCATTTATTCCAACCTTCAGTTTCTTCATCTGTAGAAATGAGAGGAATAATAATATATTCTTTCTAAGGTGTTATAGGGATTAAAGCAATAGCACACATTAAGCACAAAACATAGTATGTTGATCATAGTGCTCAATAATTGTTAGCGATTTTTAGAAAGCATTCTTCATTTGCTCATGCATTCACTAAGTAATTATGAAATATCCTATTTGGCAGGACTGAGGATATACACTGGTGAATAGTAGTCCTCAAGTTTCATAGATTTTGCCAAATTTTTAGATATGATTGAGGACTATCAAGGAATTTAGATACTTGTAATAGATTTTTCAGAGAGGCAGACCCAATAGAGAGAGAGATATGAGAGTGAACTTATTAGGGGAGTTGGCTCACATGATTATGGAGCCTGAGAAGTCTCACTACAGGTTGTCTACAAGCTGGAGAACCAGGGAGACTGGGAGCACAGTTCAGCTCATGTCCAAATGTTTCAGAACCAGGGAGCCAGTGGTGTAACTCTCAGTCTGAGGCTGAAGGCTCAGTGCAATTCCCAGAGTCCAAAGGCCAGAGAACCCAGTGTTCTGATGTCCAAGGACAAGAGAAGAAGGATGTCCCATCTCCAGAAGGCAGAGAGAGAAAATTCACCTTTTCTCTGTCTCTTTGTTCTATCTGGACCCTCAGCCATTTGGATGGCTCCCACCCAGGTTGGGTGAGGACAGGTCTTCCTTACTCAAGAGGTCCACTGATTCAAATGCCAGTCTCTTCTGGAAACACCCACACAGACATCCCCAGAAATAGAGCTTTGCCAGCTATCTGGATATCCCTTAATCCAGCCAAGTTGACACCTGAAATTAACCATCACAGATACTCTCCTCCAGTGTTACATTGTTACTCTTATAGGGTTATATTCTTGTCTTCTGTTCTCTGTTTTATGTTTTACTGGCACTTTATAATTGCATGAAGATATAACAAGTGCTTTTTCTTTCTCTGTCTTCCCTAATCCATTCTTCAACGCTCATCCAAGAAGAGGTATTTCACAGAAATCTCCCCCAAATCTAAGCACTGTGGAACACCTGAATATAATTAACCCATTCACAATTTATTGTCCAAAGACTTACACTTTTATAGCTTTGACTACCATCTTTAATTCCTACATGGTCTTATTTAAGGGTTGGAATGTATGTACCTTTCTGTTTGGTAAACACATAAAGACATAAACATATCTAGCTCAATCCAGATAATTATTGCATACCTACTCTATGCAAGGCACTGCAAGAAAACCATGTATAGAACAGATACTAAAGACTAATGGACAAAAAACATATGAAAAAATGCTCAACACCTCTAATCATCAGAGAAATACAAATCAAAACCACAATGAGATATCTCTTAACTCCAGTGAGAATAGCCTTTATCAGAAAGTCCCAAAACAAATGTTAGCGTGGTTGTGGAAAGATAGGAAAACTCATACACTGCTGGCGGGACTACAAACTAGTACAACCTCTGTGGAAAACAATATGGAGATACCTTAAAGAGATACAAGAACTGTAAAGAACTACCATTTGATCCAGCAATCCCATTACTGGGCATCTACCCCAAGGAAAAAAAGACATTCTATAAAAAAGACATCTGCACTAGAATGTTTATAGCAGCACAATTCACAATTGCAAAGATGTGGAAACAACCCAAGTGCCCATCAATACATGGGTGGATTAATAAAATGTGGTATATGTATACCATGGAGTACTATTCAATCACAAAAAACAGTGGTGATCTAGCACTTCTCGTATTATCCTGGATAGAGCTGGAGCCCATTCTACTAAGTTAAGTATCACAAGATTGGAAAAACAAGCACCACATGTACTCACCATCAAATTGTTATTAATTGATCAACACCTATGTGCATATATAGTAGTAACATTCATTGGGTGTTGGGCAGGTGGGAGGGGGGAGGAGAGGATGGGTATATACATGCCTAATGAGTGTGGAGCGCACCGTCTGGGGGATGGACATGCTCGAAGCTCTGACTCAGGTGGGGCAAGGGCAATATAC
>NW_012150186.1:3175396-3183653 GCF_000956105.1 Propithecus coquereli | reverse complement strand
GAGGAGAGGGGAGAAGAATGAGGTGAAGAGAGGAATAAGGAGGGGAGGGAAGATTGCAAAACGTCTACTTAAACCTGTCAGAAAGGAGAGGGTTGACCTGTGGTTCTCCACCAGAAAGACTTCCCAGAATCTTTGGATGGCATGGACAATTTAAATAAGCCAGTCCGCACTCTTGAGATTCTGATACAGCATGAGAGGCCTGCCGTGCTAATTCTTGGTGTCCCTGAGTGGAATGAGCAAGGAAGACTAAAAGTAGGAGTAAAGGAAGTATCAGGAAACACAGGAGAGGACAATGTCCCAAGGGCTGAGAGAGAGAGGGTTTCTGAGGGAGGCTGTGGCTAGTGTGGGGCACATGGCACAGTCCCTAGCACGTAGTCAACACTTAATAAATTCTAGTTATTAAAATATTCATAAATTCTGTATGGAGCATCCAGGAAGATGAAGACTGCGAAAAGGCAAATGGACTCTATAATTTTAGTAAACCGGTGGTGGAAGGCTTCTTCCAGAGTTCAGGTGGGAGTAGTTTACAGGAAATGTCCCTCCAGTCCTTCCTGCACTTTTCTGTCCCATCAGAACTCTCCAGGTGCCTTCTAACACAGTGTCTCCAGCTGGCCTCTCCGCGTGGAGTCTCTGCCCCAGCGCACAACTCCCCACCCTGGTTGCCTCATCCATGGCAAACACTTCAGCTAGCTAAAGAGACGGCATTGTGTATGCTGCCTTGGGGCCACTGCTTCTTCACTGGTACCTCATATTCATCTAACACTGGCCTCACATCTTCCTGCTGCCAGACTTTGGCTCCAGCCCATTGCACGTCCCTTAGTTGAAACCCTGCCTCTACAACAAGCCCTCTTTTAAAATCAGCATATTTCACAAAGACTTTGTTGATTAATCCTTTGGAATTGGTTTCTTCCTCGCACTTGCCTCTATGTTCTTAAAACACGTATAATATCCTAAATTGCATGATAGTTATGAAGGTGTAAATCTCCTTGCTAGATTCAGGCCCCTTAAGGGGAGTGCCTGATGTGTTGTAAGTAACCGGAGGATACTTTTTGTCAGAGACTTGGTGAGAACATTATCTTTTTGTTGTGCCTTCTTCAGTGCCTAACACAGTGTTTTGCACATATTAGCTGCTCGTTAAATAGATGTTGAATTGAAGTTGTGGCAGTCATCGATATCTCTTGTTAACCTTTTAGTCTTCATACTTTGTGCACGAAGCAGTAATGAATTCTAATGAAAGCTCTGCGTCAGACTCTCAGAGCTGTGAGTGCCTAGGAGAAGCAAATGCAAAAGGCTAAGTGCCGGAGAGAAGATTCACCACATCTTAGTTATCTATTCCAGTCTATCACCTATTCCAGGCACCATCTATTCCTAACTGCAATCTCTTAGACTCTTCCTTTTCTCTTTGATTCTCCTCTTTTCTCTTTCTTTTCACTGCTAGGATGTACCTTCACAAATCTTTTGATAGGGAGACGGGTCAATGCCTTACACTTCATGTAGTGCTTTATCTTTTCAGGAGAACATTCACATGCATCTCATTGAAACTGATATGCTGCTTGAGTCACTTCGGTCTGCCTTCAGTATATTTCTTTGTTCTAACTCAGTCTCATTTCTGCAAAGGTCAGTAGAATTGTAGTACTAAAATTTGGTATTTCCCAGTTTTCAATCTGCCAAAGACAGCTGTATGACAGATATGTTGGTACAGGTATTAACCCTGCCAGACAGATCCATGTTGGTGTCTTTGTTTTATAGATGAGAAAATAGGAGCCCAGAGAGGTCAAGCGATTTGCTCAAGGTAGCTGACTTCAGAATGGGCCCACTAGACTGATGAGGTACCTTTCAAATCCTCAGAACCAAGCCATGTGGGTATTGCTTGGCTGACGGCCGCACTGGTCAGTGACAGGTGTCTGTCTCCCAAAATTTCAGGATACAAAAGCAGTGCTATGGAAACCAGGGAAGAACATCAGGGGGCAAAATGATGAGGAATACAGGAAGAAATAAATAGATCATGCAAGACAGGAGGTAGACTGCTCTATACCTGCGTAAGCCCATTTTGCCATGATATTTGGGGACTAAGAATTGGGTATCTTCTTACGTGACAGCATCCCATGTGGTGTACTGGTCATCTTCTTCAATGTTCATTTAACCTGCATGGTGCCGTGATGCTATCCTTCGAACAGAAAATAATGCACTTGACCCACCATTCATCATGACACATGCTTTGGACGGTTTTTTCTATTTGTGTGGATGCCTTTCTGCTGATCCATCTATACCCTCTCATGGAGTTTCCATGGTGACCAGGAGGCATTTTATAAGACACATGGTGAGGGCCGTGGATACAGTCTGTTCCTGTGGAGCACGAGAAGCTAAGTGCATATAGCAAGAGAGAAAAGTGGTAAATGAAACCATGTGATATTGTGAAAAGAGCTCAAGTGGGGAGAGACAGGAAGCATGCAAGTAAGATTTAGTGAGGAGTGTTATAAGTAGTTAGGACTTTTGTTTGCATTTTAATTTCTAACAATGGGTGCTCTGTAGAAAAGTGGTACGTGTTCACTAAGCAGGCCTAGTTGCATGCCGACTTGAGAAGGTTTTATCACTGGTAGTCCTAGTTGTTCTATGTCAGTAAATACAATGAAATTCTCCTTCTTCCAAATAATCCAGTTTCAAGGGAATAGGTCTTAACTTCTGTTTCCTTCACACAATGAGGTCTCGTGGTACCTGAATTTTGTTTTTTCCAAGACAAGATAGTCTCCATTTAGCAAGTCAGATACATTGTCACAATGCAAATTTGATATCTCTCCTGTGGAGCCATGTTGTCCAAAGTGTGTTCCACGGAGCACCACTTCAGCAAGGTGTTTATAAGTAACATGCAAAACTAGTTCTGTGGTCAAAAACGTTAGACGTAAACAAAGTTAAACAATCTGGCTTTCTCAGAGCTACTATGCCATCGTACTGGTAAATTTTAATACGCTATTGTGCCGGTAAATTGCTAAAGGGGGATAGTATTCAGTGTTTCCCAGACTTTTTAATAAATAAAACATTTTCCCTAGAACATACCATATCATACCATATCACTCAGAAAAGGAAGGCATTGGGTGATTGCTCTTTCAGAGCCTGGGTTTTCTAGGCACGTATGACATCATTTGTCATTTGCTGTGTCATTAAAGGGAAGACGGGGGCAGGAAGCAAAGTAGCACCTTGCAACCGTGTGTCTCTCCTATTTCCCCACACTCTGTAGAATCACTGTAATACTGTGACAGCACTGTGCTTAGCTGTCTGAAATCTGTCTTTAACCGGCTGCCAGTATGTGTTTAACCCCTTTTTCTTAATCAGAGACAATTATAAATGCAATGTGTCAGAGAGGGTATGATCAAAGAGAATCTGACAGAGGTGAAGTGAATATCAAGCCCTGATCCACTCAAGGAAGTTGACTGGACAATTAATTAGACGGTTTCTAAAAAGCTCCCAAGAATCACATCTACACCATCAGTATTGACTCAGAGGATCTGCTTTAATTCCTGCATTTGAATCTCTAGTGGAGATTAAAAAAAAAAAAAAAAAACACTGCCCATTGGAGCTAACTAAAGGTGTGGAGGGGAAGTTTCTGGGAGCATGTGGAAGTGACAGCACAGAGAACGAGGCATTATGAGGCACTGTCTTAGTGGGAAATGTTCTCGGTACAGACAGCCTTGGGACTGGTCCCTGCTTTGACATATATGAGGCGACTTTGACCAAGTCCCTTAAAACCGCTTTTGGTTTCAGTTTTATCTTTAAAATATAATAGTTAAAGCAATCCTGCTACTGGATATATTTCCAGTGGAAATGAAATCAGTATGTCAAAGAGATACCTGCACTCCCATGTTGATTGAAACATTATTCACAATAACCAAATAATGAAAGCCAACTAAGTGTCCATCAAGAGATAAGTGGGTAAAGAAAATGTGGTACATAAACACAATGGAATACTATTCAACCTTTAAAAAACACAGGAAATTCTATCATTTGTAACAACACTGATGAACCAGGAGGACATTATGTTATGTGAAATAAGTCAGACACAGGTTACCAGAGGCTGGGGTAGGGGTGAGGGGTGGGGATTGGGCAGATGTTGTTCAAAAGATGCAAAATTTCAGTTAAACAGGAGAAATAAGTTCAACAGATCTATTGTACAACATGGTGACCATAGCTAATAACAATGTATTGTATACTTGAAAATTGCTAGGAGAGTAAATTTAAAGTGCTCTCACCACAGAGAAATGATTACTATGTGAAACAATGCACATGTTAATTAGCTTGATTTAGCCATTCCACAATGTGCACATATTTCAAAATATCATGTTGCACACCATAAATATATACAATTTTATTGGTCAGTTAAAAAAAATAAATAGGCTGGGGGCAGTGGCTCACATCTGTAATCCCAGCACTTTGGGAGGCCAAGGCAGAAGGATCCCTGAGGCCAGAAGTTCAAGACCAGCCTGGGCAACATAGAGACACCCTGTCCCTATAAAAAAAAAAAAAATTAGTGGGCCTGGTGGCATGTGCCTGTAGTCCCAGCTACTTGGGAGGCTAAGGTGGAAGGAACACTTGAGCCCGGGAGTTTGAGGTTACAGTAAGCTATGATGACACCACTGCACTCCAGCTTGGGCAACAGAGTGAGACTCTGTCTCTAAAAAAATGAACCAATTAGTTAATTAGTTAAAGTAATTTTCAAATACAGTGGTTAAACCATTGATTTTTTTTCACCATTTTTTCCTTCCAACATCCATGCTTTTTCAAATGAAATTGTTTCTATACAGCAGATAAAGGCATACTTTCTAGGATTAAAGTGGGGCTCAGAGTTCCCCCTACTTTGCCACCCTGTCTCTCACTGTGACCTACAGGCAGGACTCTGTGGAGCAGAGTATGAATCCATTGCTCCCCAAGGTCCCTGTTAGCAATAAGACTCTGTGCTTGCAAAGTCCCGATTTGTGATGGTTGCAGTGTCAGATGGGAAGGGACACCATGGAGACATTCGCCATCCACAGCTGCTAGCGGCCATCAGTGTTGGCACTGCATCAAGGCAGAGTTCACGAAAAGCGTTGTGTATAAGCCTGGTCCAGGGTAGGGGAAGCCAGGGACAGGGCATGTTGGCCTCACAAGTGTATACCAAGGAGGGAATGCGGATGAGAAGGAAAAGCTAAAATCAACTTCTCCTGAAGTTACAGGTAGATGTCTATCAACAATTTCGTGTCTGAAAGTTATTTCTTTAGGGAAGGCTCTTTACAGAGATGTTGATCCTCTTGTAAACCAGCTAAGTCTTTTTCACTTTAGTTCACGCCATTCCCAAGTCCACATTAGGTGCATTAGGAACGGTCCCGCTCTTCCTTCCCGTTAACATTAACTACCGTGCCACCCATTATTTCTATTTCTTTGAAGTCATCCTTGGCCTCTATTTAAATTATGCAAAGGGTTTGTGTTTTCTGAGATCACAACTTCACTAGGATCAATGATTGTGTCGTACTTCCCGGGGGATTACAGCCCGCCCTGACTGGCAGCGCACTGTTTTCATAGGGCTTTTCCATCCTGACTGTAATCTAATGTCCTTGATTAAAAGGCAGCCACACTCCACCCGCCCCTCATAAAGTGGTGTCCCAAAGGGGACTAACCCCTCCTTCATTTGTCAACCCTTTCAAGCCAGGCTGTGGCTGTGTGTTTGGTGTGTTTAACAGGATGAAAACTCATTGAACTTGAGGACCGGAGAAGAAGATCTTCAGGATTATATAATTTACCCTATTCCATCCCATTTTGTATGAGTGAATAGAGAACAGGGACATTTGCCTGCAGAGGCAGAGGTGAGAAAAGTGACAATGCCAACATTTATAAGCCTTTATAAGCCTTTGTGGTATACCAAGCACAGTGGACATATGTGATAGTGCTTTGCATAGTATCGTGTTTAACTTCCTAATAACACTAGCAGGAGGGAATTAGTAGTCTTACCTTGTGAATGAGAAACTTGAGGGCCCCAGAGCTTAGATAACTTGTCCAAGTTTACAAGTTTACATGACCAGTTACGAGGAGTGGCTGCACTGGACTGAAGCCCTTCTGTCTGGCTGGGAGCATATCCCTCCTCTCACCCACCTGTGCCCATTCCATTGCCTGTAGCTGTGGTACTTAGCCTTTTTTTTTTTTTAACATTCTCAGCATATTCTAGTGTACTATCATTGTTGATGGCTCACCAGTTTTAAAAATGCGATGTCCACTAAAACATTAACAACAAACAAACAACCTTTCTATAGCATTAGCTCTGCTCCCCTGGCAAGTCGTGTTGCTATCTCAACAGGGCTGCCCTATGCCCAAATGATGCTCTCTCTTATGGATGCAGATAGCTCCTACACACCCTATTAAATAGGAATTCTGATTTCACATTTATCTGCTACCTCCTACTCACAGTTATCCCATTTTACTTTAAATCCTTGGACTTCTCCGCTCAAAGTTCTAACAGACATCACCGTCAATGTCTCTTCAGTTGTAAGACAAGTAAATGATACATTAATCAAAACTTGGCAGCCCACCCTGTAAAGGTTTG
Organism: Propithecus coquereli; assembly: GCF_000956105.1. NCBI lineage: Eukaryota > Metazoa > Chordata > Mammalia > Primates > Indriidae > Propithecus > Propithecus coquereli. Next base: position 3,177,088 of record NW_012150186.1, on the reverse strand, counting down.
CCGTGTACTCATAGACCACAGTATACCCATTGAGGACTGAAAGGGATTCAATCCCAAGTTAATGAACCCTGCTTGAGCATTCCTCATACCATACCTTTAGCAGAATTCATGTGCCTTAGTAGTTTCATTTCTCCTCTGTATCAGACAGACTAGTTATTTCCTTTTCTTCTTGTACCTCTGGCACTAAGACCATACCCCTGCATTATTTATTGATTTTAAAATGACTTTTATTTATTAGTAACAGTATTTGTGTCCCAGTCACCAAGAAAACAATAACTAAATTGCTTTTTGACTGTTTCAAAAATGTATTTAATTTAAATAAGTATTTCTTAAGCACCTGAAATACATCTTGGACTATGCTAAGCATTATGGAAGAGGGCAAAGAAGTATAATGCATGATCTTTGCTCTCAAGTACATTATCGTCTTCATAAAAATGCAGAATTGATTCCCATGAAACAGTTTAACAAACTGAGTGCACAAATAATCATATGGACTCTAAATGTTCAAAGTTGTTAAGGGGAAAAAAGATCTATGGGTTATAGGAACTTGACTTGAACCTCAAATGTTGGGTTAGATTCTGACAAATGGAAAAAGGGAATTTAGGGTCTGGAGATGGCAGGGACAGAGAGAGGCAACAGATAGGGGACATTGGAGCAAGGGGAGTCGAGAGCCAGCAGGAAGAACAATTAGGATCTTATTATGGTAATGCAGGCATGATGTAGAGAAAATCTGCAAGGACAGTGACTGTGCAAATAGAATGGGAAGGATGCAAGTAACGTTGCTAAAAGAAGTAAAACAGGTCCCATTTATTTATTTTTGTTGTTGCTGTGATTGCTTTTGAGGTCGTCTTCATAAATTCTATAATCTATAATAAAGACATCTGAACTCAAATGTTTATAGGAGCACAATTCACAATTGCAAAGACATGGAAACAACCCAAGTGCCCATCAATATATAAGTGGATTAATAAAATGTGGTATATGTATACCATAGAGTACTACTCAGCCATTAAAAAAATGGTGAACTACCTTTTGTATTACCCTGGATGGAGCTGGAGCCCATTCTCCTAAGTGAAGTATCACAAGAATGGAAAAACAAGCCCCACATGTACTTGCCATTAAATTGGTACTAACTGATCAACACTCATGTGCACATATGGAAATAACATTTACTGGGTGTGGGGCAGGTGGGAGGCGGGAGGAGGGGATAGGTAAATTTACACCTAACGGGTGCGGTGTACACTGTCTGGGGGTTGAGCATGCTTGTAGCTCTGACTTGGGTGGTGCAAACGCAATATATGTAAACAAAGCATTTGTATCCCCATAATACTCTGAAATTAAAAAAAAGAAAGAGAAACAGATGTATTAAGCAAAAAAAGAAGAAGTAAAACAGATGCAGATGATTAGTTAGTTATAAGATGAAAGGCATGAAGTGTAACTGGCTGCAAGGTTTCAAACCTTGGGAAGAATCCTGAATTTTGAGGGAGAAATCCAGTTTTTATTACGAATCCAGTTGATACCCCAAGCTGTAATAAAAGCTTTACATTCATTAATACACTCACTCCACAGGTTGCATTGAAAGTCAGATATGAATGTAGAATCTTCACTCTATATAGGAGCATTCCCAGGCTTCTTTCAGTTTACACGAGTGACAGAGCTGAGACCCAGCAAAGAACCCTCTAGCTCCAAAGC
>NW_012150186.1:3172785-3173121 GCF_000956105.1 Propithecus coquereli | reverse complement strand
TGTAATTCCTAATACGAGACAGTGGAAAATTGCTAGCACAATTGAGAGTTGTTAACACAATAGAAAGGACACGGAAGGAAAACCTGATGTGTCTCTCCTGCTTTTTTTTTTGTCCCCACTGCCATTTTCTGAGAGGATAAAATGAGATGACATTGGGAAGAAAACTACCACACCAGAGCCAGCAGTGATTGCTGCTTTGAATGCCGCACAGCTGCGCGGTGTGGCCAGATTGATCCATTTCAAAGCAGTGGTCATTATATTGTGTTTTACTCTGGAAGTGCAGTGCTTTCTGTTTCCTGAGTCGTCTGTTGTGATGGATGGCAGGATGCCCCACCT
>NW_012150186.1:3172384-3172735 GCF_000956105.1 Propithecus coquereli | reverse complement strand
TTGGAGAGATGAAGCCAACTCCCCAACCCCAAATCAACCACAGGCAGAAGCTTCTTTAAATTAGAAGCTTCTAATTAACTTGATTTACCTTTTTTATATTACAAAGAAATGAGAGCCAGATAGGCCAGATAGTTTATAAGTATAAAAGTGAGAACTCTGGAAGGATATAAACAGTGACATTGGTGTTTCCAAGCCTGGGATGAGAGGATGATGGGAGATGATTAAACGGAAATGATTCTTATACTGCCCCTGTTTATTTATATCTTTTGCCTATTTTTCTATTAGGTTATCTTTTTATTGATATACAGGCAAGGTTATATTTTATGAATGTTAATGCTCTGAATATTATAT
>NW_012150186.1:3169074-3170984 GCF_000956105.1 Propithecus coquereli | reverse complement strand
AAAGCAGTGGTCATTATATTGTGTTTTACTCTGGAAGTGCAGTGCTTTCTGTTTCCTGAGTCGTCTGTTGTGATGGATGGCAGGATGCCCCACCTCGGTACATTACTTTATGTTTAACAATCCTGCATCATGGAATTAACTGAGTCGTACATTTCAATAGTATCCGAAACAAAGTCTGGACTAAGAAAAGAATGTAAATTATGGGAGAGGAAGTTTGAACAGTAGGAAAGAGTCTCATTTTGTTCAAAAAACTCTGCTTACAATCTGGTTGGATCCAGCATCTAATTTTTACACCTTTATTTTAATGCCTGCTGACTTTTATTCACAGAAGAAAACTAGCCTTTAAAGAGTTAACTTAAAGCCCCCTTTAATTTTTCTCCTTTATTACTTTAATACTTTAAAGCTATTATACTTTGAGAATGAAATTCTTTGGGGGAAGAATTGTTATGCTTGTTAAGCACATGCACAAGACACGCCCATAAAGCCTCAGCACTCTCTCCCTCCCCCAAACAACAACAAATGAACAAAACATGGCTAAAGGGAATAGAGAGTTTAAAAGTTTCAAATGTAAAAATATGATTTCTGTGTTCTTGGGCCTAGCATAGATGCATGGTCAGATTGTGAGTAAATACACCTAGAATTTCTGCCACACTCACTTAACATTTAACCTGTAATAGTCTATAGAACAATCAATGTCCAGCATGGAATAACAAATATTTGTTGAATGACTGGATAAATTAATGAAATAAAGGTGAGTACTTAGAATAAGATATCCATATGTTTTACAATAAAATTGTTTTCCATAAAATATTATATCATATTCTGTGAATATAAAATTGAATCAAAAGGTAAAATATCCTACTGGTTGCTGTTTTTGTTTAGTCTCTGCATACTTCTATTGCTTACTATACTTTGAACTTCGCATATTGGAGAGTTAGGTTGGTAAAAATGCATATTCTTATATTTTGTCCATATTTTTCAAAGGGAAAAATGATGTAAAAAATTAGAAAACACCCCAAATCTCTTGCAAACTACATGCTATATCTAGACTGTAATAATAATGTTATTTAAGCCATCAGGCCTAGGTACTGCAAATGCATTCATATGGCTAGGAGAACTAAAAAGTTGCCAATTTCTTGGCTTTGAACAGCGTAATTAGGCAATATTACAATATCGTTATATATATTTAATCATAGGCTAGAAACAATAGATACAGAAGATAGACCAAGACCTATGTAATCCTCGTTTAACTGATCCAAGAATCTGCATGTTCCTAAAAAATTATTAATCATTTTAAATGACAGCAAATATAGAACAAAAATCTGAATTGATTTGAAAATGCAGTGGGGAAATTATAGTTCATAATTTATTGTATATTTTTAAATAGTTAGAAGAGAAGAATTCTAATGTTCCCAACACAAAGAAAAGGTAAATGTTTGAGGTGACAAATATGCTAATTACCTTGATTTGATCATTGCACATTGTACACATGTATGAAAATACCACCTGTACCCCATAATATGTACACCCATGATATATCAATAAAAAATCAGAATTGAAATGGAGTTCATGTATATCTTAGATGCATTTTGAAATATATATTTATCCTATAAGTTCTGCTATAAAATACTGCTATAAGTTCTATAAAATTATTAAATAGAAATTAAACAATTTTCCTTAGTGGAAATGTTTTAGTAGTTGTATTTAAAGACAGAATATCCGACTTTTAAATGTTGGGGCACATTTTAATTTGGGAAACAAATAATCTGTAAATTATAAGACGTCTATCATTTGGAGTTAGATTTTTCTTAGACATTTTTAACAAGCATCTCTCAGTATTATCTGTGTTCCCAAAATATTGAGTCAAAAAGGAAGAAAAAGAGGCTGTTGGATAAAAAGAAAAAAAGACG
>NW_012150186.1:3127243-3167996 GCF_000956105.1 Propithecus coquereli | reverse complement strand
CCTCGGCCTCCCAGAGTGCTAGGATTACAGGCGTGAGCCACCGCAGCTGGCCTGAAGGTAAATTCTTAACTAAAATATTATTATTTTTCAAGACATTTGCGACCCAGAAAGCATAGGGAAATTACACTTGAAGATCAATTACTACTCACCCCACCTCTACGTTTCAGAAAATTCAAGACAGAAATTACCAGAGGCCTGTCTCTTCAGGGTTCTTTGTGATACTGTAGAGAAGTGCTATCCAACAGAAATATGATATGGGCCACAAATGCAAGCCCCAGATGTAATTTAAAATTTTCTTGTAGCCACATTTAAAAAGTAAAAATAAAAGAAAAGAGAGGAAATAAATTTTAATAATATACTGAATGCAATATATCCCAAATATTATCATTTCAACCACCAATCAATATAAAAAATTACTAATGAGATATTTTATAGATTTTTTTTTCATACTAAGTGTTGGAAATCAGCGTGTGCATTCTATACTTAAAGCACATCTCTATTCAGTCTGGCTACATTTTAAGGTCTCAGTAGCTAATTGTAGCCAGTTGCTACCATATTGGGGAGTGCAGCTGTAGAGAGATAGCATAGTAGTTAGGAAGGCAGATTCCATCTGGAGTTTGAGCTAGCTCTGTCACTTACTAGCTAACCTCAAACAAGTTACTTAACTTCTCTATGCTTCAGTTTGCCTATCTGTAAAATGGGAATAATAATAGTATAATAACTGCTCTGTAGAGTTGATGTAGGGATTGATGAGATAATCTATGGAGTAAGTGCTCAATAAATGTCCTGTGTAGACATCTTGAAAAAGTGATCCCATTCTAACTTAACCAATTACTTCTAGTATCCTATAATCTTCCCCTTTTATCTTTTTCCCTAAGAATGAATTATTTAGAAGATAATTATTGTTACATTCTGGAGAAAGGGACTAGCACTTCACTCAAAGGCTGGATGCCCAAAGCAACATAGAATTATATGTCTCTTTGTTATTTTTTATCTGTATTGATGATGGCTCATTTTGGTCCTGCTGTAACAGAGGTGCAGTATTTCCTCTTGGCCTGTTGGATGACATGGTCCAGTGTCCTCCAAGAGGGGTCTAGTCTCCTCCTCCCTACTGTAGAGGGAAACGCAGGTTCTTAGCACAGTGACATACTCTGCCTGGTGGCTGTCACAGTAGTTTGCATGAGTTACTTAGTGGAGATTTAGGCTTATTCTGCCTCTCTTCTCAATTTCTGATACTCCAGCTTCCGCACGGAGCTGAGACAGAGATGACTGAAAAGAGCCTGGCGCAGATTTCTGAGCCAGAGAGTTGCTTTTCACGCTGATTTAAGGGTACGTGTATCGATGCTTCTGCCAGATGGAGGGAGAGACCTGTGTGTGGGAAACGTGAACGGAGAAGCCCCCTTCTGTTGACCCTGGAGGTGGGCTCAATTCCTTCCAGCAGAAGGACCCTGGCTACGGTCACGATCCCTTTGCACTCAGAGACTGTGATGGATAATGCTATGTACAAGAACTCTTGCTGACCAGCAGGCAGGCCCTTTCCAGGCAGAATGAAGTTGAAAAAAAAAACAAAAATAAAAAAAACTGGAACCGCTTGCTGAATTTGAAGATCACTACAAAGTGTGAATTCTTGTTGGCTGCCACTTCTCTGTATTGGCTCTTGAGTACTAAAAATTAGTTAGATCATAATATTTTAAAATTCTGGATGTAATCAGGACTGTTTGTAAGGGTGACCTTAAAAAACCATGACCAGCTGTACCTGATTTTCATTGTACTCATGTATTCCTGTGATCTCTTTATTTTCATTGTATTTAGTGCTTGAAACACCTACAAACTTATCTGCAGTCACTTGTGTCTTTTCCTTCTGTCCAAGTGGAAGAGAGGTCCTATTCTGGTCAACCCCCGGTCCCACGTCCACCATTCCCTCCTTCCTTCACCCCACTGGTTGTCCTTTCCATCCTTAGTCTTCGACCCAGTGGCTCGTGATGGGCTCTTTCATGTCTGTTCTTACATCAGCTCAAGTCCTTCACATCTTCCTGGACCCCGCGTCCTCTCCGTTACTGCCCGATCTCTCTCTTCCCTGTCATAGCCTGGCACTCAGAAGAACTGGTCTTACTTGCAGCATCCCTTCCCCGATCCCGACATGCTCCGCAAGTCCCTGTGATCCGGATTCTGCCCACTGCTGCAGTGACACTGCTCTCGCCTAGGTCAGCGATGCACTCCTTGTAACGCCAGCCCACGGACACTTTTTATTCCTCTTACACGATCTCTCTGCAGTGTTTGATGCTGTCGTCTATTCCCTCCATCATCCAATGACGTTTCCCTTGGTTTGTGATGCTACACTATCTCGTGTGTGCATGTGTGTTTGTGTGTGTGTGTGGTTTCTGCTACCTCTTTGGTTGATTAGGTCCTCTTCCTCTGTCGATCCCTTGAATAGATGCTCTCTTTTTCTCATAGGTTCACTCCCATGGCTTTAATGGTATTAAACACTGATAACTCTACACTCTGTATTTTGATGCAAAATCTTTCTTCTGTCTTCCACAACATGCTTCCAATTTTCTACTAGATGCTTTCACTCAGATGTCCCAACAGGCACCTCAAACTAAGCATGTCCAAAACTTAGTGCATCAGTGTAGAGTGACCACATATTTTATTGTCCAAACCAGGTCATTTTTGAAAAAGGTTCATTACTAGTAATTAGGGCATAAACAGCAACTGTTCCAGGAAAACCAGGACACACGTGTAGGGTCAGCTCATCCCACAGGCACAGCAGACGCAGTGCTCAGAGACCAGGATACATTTAGGGGCCCATGAAAATACTTTAATTTTGTTTAAAATCAGAAGAAAAATAAATGTAATAATAATAAATATAATAATGAATCCAGTCTGGATTATCTGTTTTTATACCAATGCAGTTGTAAGTATAATTTTAAATTTTCTTTTTTTTAATGGAAGAAGGGGCTCACAAAGGCAAATGTGTCTGGGGGACCACAAAAATCCTAATGTGGCCTTGCACGTGGCCGCCCTTAACACACAGCTCTCCAGACATGCTTCCTGTCTTGATTTCTTTGTCTCGTGGGCTGGTGTTCTCATCGTCCACGCAAAGACCCCACCCTGGAAACCTGGGCATCATCCTTGACTCCCCTCCACCCCAGAGAGATTACCTGTCACTTAACAGTCCCCTAAGCTTCTGTTTCTATCTAGGCAGTCCCGTGGCTGCCTTTATCTTAGATTAATCAGCAAGTCAAAGAAGCAGATTTTGCCAAAGGTTTTCTCATTTTTCTTCTTGCCTTTTTCCTTGATTGTGTTCTTTTCTTCTTCCTTAATTTTCAGCATCCTTTTATTGGCTAGCAACAAAGTGTTTATTTCTGCCAAAGGACCACCACTGGTCTGCAGGCCCTTCCCCATGCAGGACTCAGTCTCCTCTCTCACCTGCCGTGGGTTTATCTGCGGATGTGACAAGGAGCATCTCTCACCATTTCAACATTCTGTGATTGCATTTCTCTCTTTGTCAGAGACAATGAACATGGCTTAACTGGCAAGGCAGCCCCACGTTTTTCTAGATTATTCTTAATGTTTGGTTTTGAGAGAAATTGCAGCTGTAAGGAATGTTAATTTTATCTTTGATGTTACAAATAATGAGAATGAGAATTCTGGACAGTGCCCGCACATAGTCTGCATGCATGTTACTCAATGCCCTCGTGAAGTCCCCTGTGTTATCACATTGCATCTTGTGAATTTCCATCTGCTCCCTAGATTGGACCAAAGAGGTGACTCCAGGGGAGACAGGATGAGAGGGAAAGCCTTTCCCTTCTGCTATGGTTTGGATATGGTTTGTGTGGCCCCACCAAGTCTCATGTTGAAATGTGATCCCCAGTGTTGGAGGTGGGACCTGATGGGAGGTGTTTGGGCCATCGTGGGGGCAGATCCCTCATGAACTGCTTTGTACCATTCTCCCAGGAATGAGTGAGTTCTCACTCTGAGGTCCCAAGAGAACTGGTTGTTGAAAAGATCCTGGCACCTCCCCTTCCCTCCACCCCTGCCACCTTGCTTCCTCTCTTGTCATGTGATCTGCACATACCAGTTTCCCTTCATCTTCCACCATGAGTAGAAGCTTCCTGAGGCCTTCACCAGATACAAATGCTGGCACCATGCTTCTTGCACAGCCTGCAGAAACTTGAACCAAATAATCCTATTTTCTGTATAAAGTACCCAGTCTCAGATATTCCTTTACAGCAACATAGAGGGACTAAGACGGCTTCCAGAAGTATGCTTCCTGGATCATCACTGCTCTACAGATGTCTAACTGATTGTAACTTTGATATCCTGCCTTGAAATGTTTTTCATTCATAAATGAGCATAGAAAAAAAGAAAAGGTAAAAATAAAACACACACATATAAACATACACCCTACATCTTGTGTTAGCAACAAATAATACATATTTGAATTCCAGAACATCGAAGTTTTCCAAATACCGTTGAAAACATAGTAATAAAAGAGCTCATAACATTAAACATAAGGAATAAATCAGTATGCCCTTCCTCCGTTTAAAACCAGGAACACATTGGTCAATAAGCATAATTAAAAACCAATTTCATCAACATTGGAAAGAATGGACTTTTCTTTAGAAAAAAATGACCATAGAAGCCACAGAATTCTTCTGCAGCTTCATGGCTTACTCTTTAACCAGCCTATCCTCTCTATACCATGGCTCATTCAGTTTTAAACACTTTTTCCGTTCTTCAAATACAAGGCACAGTTAACTGCATTTGCTCACAGTTTATTTTTAGAACGAGGATTGGTCAGTATGGGGATCCACATGTATAAGTCCGTGTCTACCTTTCAATGTATTGGGCCCTGGCACACTAGTCTTTGTCTCCCCCCGTTCAGAAACTCAGGACTCCCCAAGTCCTGCCTGCACACATAGCTCAAGGCAGGGATATAAAATCTCTTTCAGCCCCCATGACAACCGTGATCAAGCAGGATTACCTGTGTTAGAAGAATTCTGAGGGTGAGCGTCAGGATTGACTAGCAGTCTGCCATGGGCGTCGTAGGGGAGGGGAAGATCAAGTGTGGCTGACTTGCAGTCTCTGGAATCAGAATACCCGGATGAGACAATCCAAGGGTTTGGAAAGAAGAGAAAGAAGAATGCCTTCTTTGGGTTGCATTTCATCTATTTGGATGAAACAGAGGTCCTGTCTTAATCAGAGGTTGGCAGTGTCCTTCCAAACCCTTTATGTGGGAAGGGTTGATGTGGCCTAAGAACTTGAGCTGTAGGTTCCTGTAGTTCTCTGTAAGCTTGGACTCTGATAGTCTGACACCATGAAATATGAAATTTGCAGTTTTTCTTTCTTCTAAGATTTTTTTAACATTCTCAAGTTAGGTGTCACACAGTCATACTTTCGATATATCATTATAACCTAAGAAGTTATTTTATCAATGCTACAATTTAAAATTAATGATTTATCTGAATAGAAAGTTTTTAATCTGCATCATACTTCTCCTGCTGTAAATCTGTGTTAACAAACATAAATTTATAATTGTAAATTGTATTTCATGTAGCTCTACCTATATAAGGTTTTTCCCAAGTTTTAAAACTCTCTCTTTGTCCAAATATAATAAGTTTACTATTCCCCATTTTTATATGCCTTACTCTCCCCTGAATATCCTACAAGAGTTTCTGTTCTATATACCCCTGTTGAATAAAAAGTATTTATTGAGTTTGACATTCTGTAGCAGTGGTCCCTAATCTTTTCGGCACCAGGGACTGATTTTATGGAAGACAATTTTTCCATAGACTGGGAGTGGGGGCAGAAAGGATGGTTTTGGGATGATTCGAGTGCATTACATTTCTTGTGTAGTCATACCTTTCTGCCAATGGTAATCTGTATTTGCAGCCGCTCCCCAGTGCTAGCATCACCGCCTCCGCTCGACCTCAGATCATCAGGCATTAGATTCTCATAAGGAGCACACAACCTAGATCCCTCACATGCACAGTTTACAGTAGGGTTCATGCTCCTGTGAGAATGCAATGTCACTGCTGATCTGACAGGAGGCAGAGCTCAGGCAGTGACGTGAGCGATGGGGAGTGGCTTTGCTTGCTCGCAGCTCACCTCCTGCTGTGCAGCCCAGTTCCTAACAGGCCATGGACCAATACCAGTCAGCAGCCTGGGGATTGGGGAACCACTGTTCTATAGTTTCATCATAACAGTAGTCTTTATTTTCTAAATATTATAAAATTGTATAAGTATAATAAAAATCATGTTAAAAATTATAATACTAAATATATTTTTACAACTACCTATGCAGAAACTCTCGCAATTGGAAAGCATAGCCTACTCCATAAAGAATATATTGTTTTAAAATTTAATAAGCTGTCATTTTGGCATCTACAAACCTTGTGATCTTGGTAAATGTGAGTCTGTCCATTAAAAAAAGCTCCACCTTGTGAACCAACAGAATCATTCTAATCAAGTTCAGAGAAAGTAAAGCTGAAAAACAGACCCTGGACTATGGTGGCCTTACCAAAAATAGGGGCCCTGAAGGCGCTGCTTGGCAGGGAACCAACTTGCCTCCTTTCTAGGTCCTGACCTCCACACGGGCCCTCTGGCCTCTCAGTCATACTCATCTGTGTCCTCTCTCGACTGCCAGTTTCCCTTCTGCTCGTTGGCCATGGTGAAAGAAGGCCAGCCCTTTCACAGATATCTCCATCTGATCAGAGCGTTTCTTTCTGTGCCCAAGGCAGGCTGATCAGGCATGTGTCTGGGGGCAGGGCATTCTCAGCTGAGTTTTGTAGGTGAGTAAATGCCGCTTTTCCATAATTAGAGAGACAGGGTGGTTTTTAAATCAGCTATAGGGTCTGCTCTGGAACTCTTCTAGAAACCTATGTTTCCAGGGTGCTGAGCTCCGGATAGCAGGAGTTATGACTGCGTTATGATAATATGGTTATATTCCACTTTATTATAACATTATCAGTCAGTGAATAAAACTTAAGTCCCTGCTACTGTGTTGAGACTATTGTCTTAAGTGCCATGGAATGATCCCAAAAGACCAGAGAGGATGCTCCTCCACTTCATCAGTGAGCTGGAATAGTTTAACGCTTCAGAATATGCATGTTGGCACTACGCTGCCTGGGTTCAAATCCAAATTCGGCCACTTTTACTAGCTTGGGCCAAGTTATCTAACCTCCCAGGGCCTTGCTTTAGCTGTTTGTAAGATGCAGGTTATAGTGGTATCTCCCTCTCCCCTAGCTAGGGCTGTCAGGGACTAATCGAGTTAGTGTATGTCAATTGTATGGAAGAGTCTGGCACCTGATAAGCCCACTGTGAGTATTTGCCATTGTCATCATTATTGTGCGTGGGACTCGGAGAGATCCCCTTCCCCCGCCACCCACACACACAGCAGCACTGATTCTCAACCTCAGAAAGCACATGGGGACTGCAAAACACAAATCCTGATCCCTGGATCTGGAGTGGTCTGAGATCCTGTGGTTGCTGCTGGCCCAGAGAGCAGATGGAGGACGGTGTCTACAGAAAATATTATCAAGTGTGAAAAACTTCATGTGGCCCTGGTTATAATCACTCCTTGTCTACTGGAAAGTTCCCAGAGCCAGTGGGGAGTGAGGTGGATTCAGTTCTGGTCCTGACTGGCTGCATGTGATATCACTTAAGGCCCGCCACTTAAGCGTGCCGTATTTCATTTCTCCCATCTTCCAAATGGGGATAATAATACTTGCTCTACCTACTTCACAGGAGTGTTGTGAGGGTCAAATGAGAAAATGTATGTGAAAGCTCTTTGAAAAATTAAAAGTGCTGCCCAATTGTAAAGGGATCAATAGCGGAGAAGGAGGGGTGGGCCGGGGGATGTTTGGCTGGGAACAGAGAGCTCCTTGGAAAAGTGGATTCCGAGCAGATGCTTGAAGGAGGCTGGAGCGGCGGATCGGCTGCTATTCCAACACAGAGGTAACTGCTAATGGAGGCAACGGCACAAGGACAGAAGCAAGTAAGCCCAGGTGCGTGTCCACGCACGCAGAGAACCAAGGAAACTAATGTGCTTTCTCAGCGGAGGGTCGAGCCAGAAGAATTAACGAGATGTTAGATTTTCTTTTTAAGTGGAGAAAAAGAGCACGAAAGGTAAGGCAGAATACCCCACCTGAAATCTGCAAAGATAATAGAGAAACTATTTTACAAAGTACTTTCCATGTCACCCATTTAGCGAACGTCGCCATCTGCTTGCCAGGCACACGGTACAGATGAAGCCTGCACACGGCCACTAATTACTGTCTCCGCCAGGCCTCGTGGCCCCTAGGGATTAGCCTGGGATCCAAAGGCTGGATCCCAGGGCTGTATGGGAAACTGCAGCCTCATGTCTCTGCTGTTCCTTGGACATTTGTCTTCTTGGGTCAGAGATGGCTTCACAGTCGTATGATCAGTGCAGGCGCTCCGGGTCCCGAGCTCTGTGTTTAGTTTAACATTCTGCTGTCACTGTCTTGAAATGCTTGATAATACAAGGGACCCAGCATGTTCATTTTGCACTGGGCCCCAGTACTGGCTTTGTTTTCCCTCCTCTCCTTACGGACTTACCCACAGCTGGCCCTCTGCCAACATTTCCCCATTGCCTTCCAGAACACCTTTTCATGAGAAACTGTTCCATCCATGGCTCTCGTTGACTATGCATCAGTGTCACCTGAGCACTTCAAATAATACTAATGTCTAAATCCCACCCCAGACAATTAGAACAGAATTATTGGAGCTGGGTCCCAGGCGGGTGTATGTATGTGAAGATGTGCACGTGACTCTAATGTGCATCTATTCCAGGGTTGAGAAAAACTCTCCTGTTTGCAGAAAGTATCTTCCGCCTCCTGGCTTTAACCACAACTTGGCTGTTGTTTGTGGACATGGCTTTCTTTGCAGTCCTTTCAGGTTGAGACCACTTATTTGTGTCCACCATGCACACCATGGCATCAGAAGGAGCTCAGGCTTGTCTCGTGCCCCAAGTGTTGCTAGCATACCATAACTTCTCCTGTATTCCTTTGAGAACCTTGCTCTTCCGTGATATACCACATCTCTTGCCCCATTCCTGTCCCTGAAAGCAATGTTCTTTGGCCACCTCAACTCTGGTGATCTCCACCTTCTCTGTGGACAAGATTTTCATACCTAAGCCTGCTATCACTCAGAACTCTTCCACTTCAAAAAGCATATGTTGAGTGCAGATTCTGAATCATCTCTCAGCCCTATCTTTGTTCCTACCACACCTATCCTCCCACCACAAATAAGCTAACATTCACTTGTTCTGGAGAATAGGACGTGAATACATCTTTTTGGGGAGCCATCATTCAACTTGCTACGTAACTCATGCAACTTCGCAGATTGGAGCTACAGAAAATTCGTGGTCTCCAACTTCTTCAACTAGCATTGTTACTTGTTCACAAAGAGCTAATGTTTCAACTCCTTTCTATGTCTGTCTAAAACATCACCAGCCACCCCTCTCAAACTCAAGCCATTCCCACCTCTCTCACTGCAGATGAGCGGGTCTCCTTCTTCCCTTAGAAAACTGAAGTTGCTAGCTAGCTTCTCCATCAGCTTCCTCTATACACACTCATTCTCTTTTCTTTGGGTCTTTCCTCCATTCTCTTTTCTTCATCTTCTTCCTCCAGAAGGATGATGTTTCCTTCTTCGTGCTCAAAACCAACTTCTCGTGTGAGCTCTGAATCTTCCCCTCCCACCTCCACCTCTTTTGGGGAATTTATTCCATTAGGAATACTGACTTTCTAGTATTTTTAACCTTGTCCTCTTAACTATCTCCTTCTACTCAAATTATAACAGGCTCTAGTATCTACCTCCTTAAAAACAACAAACATTTTACTCCACACTATCCTTTTCTGTTTTATAAACCAGAGGATTTCAAACTTTTTGACTTTATCTTATAGCACAAAACACATTTCACATTGTTTATGATATTGACATTATAAATGTCACATCGTAAATAATATTTATTGTTAATATATACTAAACAGTTATTTCCTGTCTTATTCTATTCCATTCTATTATATATTAATACTTTACTATTCTGTTTTTTTATTAAATGCTGGTTGCCACTCATGAAACTTATTTCACATCCCACTGATATACTATAACCCACAGTTTGAAAATCATTGATCTAATTCATCCTGCCTTGTTTAAACACATAGTGTATATGTCTCCACTTCCCATGCCTTTACCACTCACTGAAATGCAGTCTCCAGCCCCATTATTCCAATAAAACTGCTCATACTAGGGTTTATTCATGCAAATAATATTTTAAGTACCTAGTGTGTGTTAACATATTAACAAATCTGGTGGGTATCTTTCTCTTCTTCTCTTACTTGATCCCTCTAAATCATCTGGGATGACGAGTTATGCTGTCCTCCTGCAAGATCTCTGCTTCCATGGCCACTAGATGATTGTGAACTCTCTGGGCCTGATCTCATCTCGTTGAGTGTTTCTCCTCAGTTTAACTCCTGGGCCCCTCTTTTCTGCTGCAACTGTAAAGTGTTGGTATTCCCCGGAATTACATCCTTAGGTCATTGTTCTTCTAACCCACTTTTCCTCCGAGTTCATTCACTCTATGATGTCAAATACCACCCATTTGCTGATTGTTCCTGAGTCTGTCTCCACTTACCCTCAGTCCTTGAACATCTAGTGGTATCAACATCTCTACTGGAGTCCCTTAGGCACGTCATACTTATTATGTCCAAACGTGAACTTTTCATTCCAGCAAAAATACGGTGAGAAAAAATGATGTTTTCTGGAACCTGGGTTGGCGGCAATTGAAATATTCTCTAGACAAATAATTCTCACATTTTCTTAGCCCTGATGGTACCAAGAGTTCTTACAGACCACCTTCTCCTATAGCTTCCATTTGCCAAGGAGTGACTTTTAAGTTGGCATTGTTATTCATGATCAACAATAACGAATATAATTCCTTATTACTATAACATGGAACTTGCCTTGCAAATCTGGGTTACTATGTCATGCTCCAAACCAAGGTACAAACATTGTCATATTCTTAACACAAAACCACTAAGAATCAGCATTCCAACCACCTGATTAAGGTCCGTAAGTCCAGGCTGACACCTGCATTCCCCATCAAGTTTTGCAAATGCCAGGGGCCTCCTTTCCCAAGAGGCCCAGTTCTGTAGATAATAAAGGACAAAATCATGTATCTAGTCCATGGCAGAGGACAAGCTGGTCCATGCAAATGGGCCAAAAAATTGTGAACTTATTTGCACAGCAATAGAAAAATTATGAAGATTATAGTGACCCAACTGGTTAATTTTTTTCTTTTTCTCTATTTTCGTTATCTGTCCCCTCTCAGGTGCAGAAAACTTTGGATCGATGCCAATATGTTTAATTGGATTTTTTAAATAAGCACAAAAAATATCAAGTAGTTCTTTTAAGCTTTTTGAGTGAGCTCAACAAGGGCCAAATCAATTAAGCAAACTGCTTTAAAAAAATAACCTACCAACTCCAAACAAACCTCTTCCCTGTTTCAGAGATGGTATATGCCAAGGTTTAGGCAGAGCACATTTTTCCGGCTGAATTACCAGCTTCCCAACACTGGAGATTTAAAAGGGAAATGCTGACATAATCTCAGCCATGGTAGCAAGATGGTGCAGCTCTAATCCAGCAGGGCTGTTCTGACCGCAGTTATGGGACAATGAAACTCCGACCTGGAGCTCACCAGGATTGGCCCGAGCCTTGGGTGGGGCACTTACCCTAAAAATATCCCTGCTCTGACTTATAAAATAAGACATTTTTCTCTCCTCTTTGGTTTTCATAACTAAATGTGCATGAAATCTGAAACACAAAATGGGTGGAAGGTTTTCTTTTTCCCTTTGTTTGCACCTCTCCCCTCACCTACCATTTAACACACAGTAGCACAAAAGCCGTGTTTTCTTCTAAGCCGTAATATGTAACCAGAACAAACAGAGGACACAGGAAAGGTGGAGAAAAGTTAGATATATAAGCAAGAAAAAGTGAGTTATTGATTTTATTGACTGGTCTGTTAACTTCTGACATTGCAATAAAGTCTTATTTATTTGTATACAGAAGACTCAATTACATAGATACATATCATTTTAACAACTGGGTTATTTACAGGAGAATTGCAGCTTCATAAATAATATAGACCTGGAATTTCTCAGGCTGATGTTTATCCATTGTTACCTAAGGAAGTTGTGATGGCTGCAAGTACACTTCAGTGTGGAGTCATTAGAGCAGTATTACAATAGCACGGGGAGAAGGGAGAAGGAGGGCAAAGGACAACAGCGTAGTAAGGACAGGAGTGCTCAGCCCAGCTAAGATATACGGCAAATAATACTGGGCTAATCAGACCCAGGACAGCGCTGCTGAATTGTCCTCCATCCTGCCACAGCGTGACAGCCAAGAAAGCTGTCAATGGAAACAGGTTCAAGATCCAGGTCTTTAAACTTCTGTTTCAATTGTGCAAGCCATTAGGATTATATTTCAGGGTTTGTTTTTTAAACGTGAAGAATATTTCTCAAAAGATGTTTTGTAAGAATAGGATCAAGTATTCCCAAGCATCTTCTTTCGACGGGGCAATGGAGGGAGACATCCTAGTGCTGCCCGAGTTCCCTAGAGTTTCCTAGAGCCTTGTTTGGTGAGTTCCTGAAACAATTATTTGTTTGACTATTAGTTTAGTGGGTAGCTTCCTTGCTCATCTGTAAGCCCCAGAGGTCCAGGGAACAAATTTGGTCATTATTCAGTAAATATTTGTTGAGAATGAGTAAATTAATTAAGTAATTAAAGATGTGACAGCATAGTATAATTTTTACGTATCCCTAACATCTCACAAAATACCCTCCATCTGGCAAGAACTTAATAAATATCATGTTGAATAAATGAATGAACAATTTTCTGATGAGGTGGCTAGATCTCATTGTCAGTAGCGAACTTGGAACTCAGACCCAGCACTTGGGATTCAGAATCCCCAAGCATAGAAAGGACCAGAGAGCCCCTGGCAGTCAAGTGCAGATAAAAGAAGCTGCAAGAAAATTTAACACAAACAGAATCCAGGCCCGTGCTCTGAGCAAGAATTTGCTACTTGGTTAAGAATGAGGGCTTTCACCACCTCCTTGGTGGCTGTTGTCTACCTGGTCCTTATTTATTTACTTGGCCCTTATTTATATATGTGCATATGTTTCACTTAGGACCTGAGTTCTTTCTGGACTCACATTCAGATGCCACCTCAGCCCATGGATAGATTCCTAGATACCAATTGAGCCATTTTTGTCCAAACCCACCACTGCCAGACATTGCTCTGAAAATGATACCTTCTACACCAGAAATTTAATTCCTTTCTTTCTTTTTCCTCCACCACTAACTTACAACTGCATGGATTTCTGTCCTTGGCTCTATGTCCCCTATGTCTGAGCCATGAGCAGTGCCTCTCATCCCCTGACTGGTAGAGCCTTTGCAAATCACTAGGGACATGCTATCAAGGTCTGTTCCATTCCTGGCTCTGTGTCCCTCTCCTGACACCCCTGTGGGCTCTACCTTGCCCCAGGAATTGACAGTGCTTGGGGCTCGTGCTCAGAATCTTGTCAGATCAAATAGCTGAGACCCAGGTTCCCAGGCATGCTGCCTGCTCTGTGCTCTGGAGCCCTGCTGGGGGTGACATACCTACTACTGGGGTCGCCAGGGTGGTCCCTGTCTCCCTCCAAATAGAAGATAACAGGTAACAATAAGAAAGTTCACATTTATTTAGTGTTTGCTACATGCCAGAAACTGTGATTATGCAATTTATTTATGTGGATTGGTGTATTTAATCTTCACTCTATGAGGGAGAAACCCTCTTTATTTCCACTGTACAGATGACATAGCCGAGCCCAGAAAGATTAAGCAACTTGCCAGAGGTCCCACATCGGGTAAGTGGTGGGGACAGGTGATTTGACTTCAGAGCCTGTGATCTTCATGCTAAGGCTCTAAGCGCTGGCTAGATTCCTTCTCTGGGGCTGGCATTTGCCAGGTGTCCTGATGGAGGCTGTGTCCTTGCTTGCCCGCTTCACCCCAAACCCTCACCACTCCATCTCCCGACTCAGCTTTCTGTCTCACAGTATGGGCTAAAGGTGGGGGCAACTGCTGGACTTCTCTCAGTGGCAGCGTTGGCAGGTCTTTACTGCCATGAGAGTGTAGGGTGGACAGGAGACAGGACAGAGCAGAGGCATGAGCTGTGCTTGTGGTCTGAGTGCCAGAGAGGGCCACTGAAGGGGACGAGGGGGACAGCTCTCTGCAGCCCTAAGGTGGAAGATTTGGGATTTGAGAGCTGCCGCCTCCAGTGTGAGGCAGAGAAACCAGGCAAAGGCAATTGAGAGATTTGCTTTTTGAGCATATTCGATTAGAAGGATGAATGTGAACTGAAATGTGAAGTTAGGAGGAACTGGAGCTTTCGAGGTGGGGAATGCTGGGTTTTGGGGGGCCTATGGGAGATGTGCTGTTTCAAAACACTGGACACAAGCTCAGAGGAGTTGTTAGATGTAGGCATCTAGATTTAGAAATTATCTGCATCCTCCAGTCTTCCTACATTTTTTTTTCATATGCCTGAATTCATGCTTAGATATTGTCCACGGGTCTTTGATTTTACAGGTTCCTCTAAAGCATCCTCTGTGGCCACAGTGATTTCTTTAATACGTCCTTTGTTCCTTCTTTATCATGATTATTTGTGATTGGACAATTGTGTGTCATTGTCATTTGTAATAATAATTGATAACAATAGCCAACATTTGTTGAGCATTTATTATGTGCCAGTCACAGAGTTGGGTTCTTTTTTATTCAGTAATCTGTTTAAATCTCACAACTGTGATGCAGGTGCTATTATTACCTCCATTTTTACAGTTGAAGAAATTTAAGATCAGAGAGGTTAAGTAACTTATTCAAAGTCACACAGGTAGTGCATGTGAACCAAAGATGGAAACACAAGTCAGTTTGACTCCAAACTGTCATCAGAATGTGGTTCTTTAAAAGACTCCTGTTCTCTTCTTTTTATGGGTTCTGGTTATGGGATCATGTGGATGATTTTCCCGAATTTTTCAGAATCTGATTTTCTAAAGTCTTAGACACATCTGACTCTGCCTCACATTCCCTTTCTTGATCAATAAGCCATCTAGGAATATCTGGTCACATTATCCCAAGGATGTTGTTACAACAACATGGCCCAATTGATCAGAATTAAATCTAGACTAAGAGTACCACTTTGCTTCCTAAACTCCTGAGGGATGAAGCTGTCAGATAGGCCAACCAGAAATTTATCAGATGTTCTGCTTTTAGCCAACACTTCCGGGAGAAATTCTTCATCACCAAACATTTTTCCAGTACAAAAATTGTATAATTAGCATTTGATAATATCATCCATATCTCCCATCTGATTAGAGGTTCATCGTATACCCTCAAATGAAACTTGTACTCTTTAACTGAGGAAGAGAAAAGCGGCCCCTGCCACCCAGGAGCTGGCCCGGTGCTCACAACCAGGCCTTGGTGTTGTCCTGCTGAACACAATCTCACAGGACATCAGCATCAGACAAGGTCACTCTGACCGTGACAGATCACGCAAAATTGGGAGCATTCCATAATCATTCCTGAGGGCAGACCCCAAAAAAATAACATTGTCAAAACCACAAATGGACCAAATAGTCACCCATCCTGGCTGATATGAGTGAATAGTGTTCTTTTACCAATTACAGCTTTAGCCTGGCTTCATTTTTCCTACCTACGGAAGAATTATTAAAATATTCAGGCCGGGCGCGGTGGCTCACGCCTGTAATCCTAGCTCTCTGGGAGGCCGAGGCGGGCGGATTGTTTGAGCTCAGGAGTTCGAGACCAGCCTGAGCAAGAGCGAGACCCCGTCTCTACTAAAATTAGAAAGAAATTAATTGGACAACTAAAAATATACAGAAAAAAAAAATTAGTCGGGCATGGTGGCGCATGGCTGTAGTCCCAGCTACTCGGGAGGCTGAGGCAGGAGGATCGCTTGAGCCCAGGAGTTTGAGGTTGCTGCGAGCTAGGATGACGCCACGGCACTCTAGCCCGGGCAACACAGTGAGACTCTGCCTCAAAAAAAAAAAAAAAAAAAAAATTCAGTCATGAAATTGTCCCACTTCCAGATAGCATCCAACCCAGAGTAAAGCTTCACTTCCTTGAACCCTTTCCAAAGTCACCTAATCCAAACTCAAATCCTGCAAATCATCCCTCTAACATCTTATGAGATGCTTCCCGGTTCCCCATGGTGTGCGTTCTCCCTCCTTTCATGAGTCTATAAATCAAAATTTCTTCAGCTACATGGTGGTCTGTAGCTGAAGTATACTGATATACCTGCCTATTCATTGTACACATTCATACATTTGCATATATTACATAGATTTGCATACAATGAAGTTTGAGATTGAAAAGAGCACAAGAATTTCACCAGACTAGGGATTGAATCTCAACTCCTCCTCCTTTCCTTAAAAAGAAAAAAGTTGTGAATTTGGATCAGTTACTTAAATTTTCTGAACTTTAATTCTAATATCAAAGGGTTGGTATGAAGATTAAATAAGATCACAGATGTAAATTTTCTAGTATGTTGCCAGACTCTCAGCTGATGCTCAATGACTGTTAGTTTCTTTCCTTGATCCCTTCTTGATTGAGTCTACTTCTTTTAAATAAGGCGTTTGATCTAACTGCTATATTCCATTCATAAATTCCAACTTACCAATTCTTAAAGAAATTTAGAAATTGTGTGTAAAATCTCCAGTTTATTCTATTGTCTATACTCTGTGCCGTAACTTACTGACCTATAAAGGCCAATGAGTACTGAATACCATATATTTTATTCATTCTAAGATAGAAAGCCCTTTCCCCCACATTTTAACGTGACATCTTAAAGGGAAAATTTGGGGATGAAAAATTTGGATGTGTCTTATAATCAGTGGCATGTCACGGTTTAATTGGCAGCTTTTTTTTTCTTTCTTAGTGGAACATAGAATATTCATGAAGTTTTACATTGATAGTATTTGAGATTTGATAAAATATGATATATATTTTTAAATTATTTGGACAGTTCTGCTATTTCACATTTTCACCATTGTGTTTAGGGATTTGGTCTGTTTCTTATTTCAATTCTGACCCCAAAATTCTAAAGTCAAGTGTAAAATCAAGAAGTAGATTTCTAAAATATGTGGACTTAAATAAAACCTATGAGTTATAATAAAAGTCCAAGTCATGTTTAGTAGGCATATTTATATAACATAAGCTCTACGCAAACCCCAAAATAAGTTATTATCATAAATGGGAATTGCTATGCAATTGATACTATATTGTAATGGAGTTAAAATAATGATAAAAAATAATCCGAACAAGTTCTGTGAAGCTTTTGTTCTATTTGACTTTAAGTGGAACAAAATCTTCAGAACAAGAGGACAACAAAATAATGCTTTGCTAAAAGGATAAAAGAATCTGACCTAAGTCTATTAGTGATATAACACTCTATGAATGCACTCAACTTAATAGCATCTTTTAGCAATAGATACTTTTTCAATTACGGTAATGCTAAGAAATAAATAGACTAAGTGAGAGAAAAATGGTCAGAAACACATGAATTAGACTAGTTGTTTAGCTGTGTGGTTTTTTTTATAGCTAACTCTTGGGGAGGAAAAAAAGAATCTAACCAACAATCTATTGATGGAACATTAATTTGAGTTTTCGTATTCTAGACCTACTTAATCTTAATAAGGATGCAATATTTTTTACCCCATCTCCGAAGAAGGTTTTGCAGCTCTTGGTAATTTGTTCGTAGTGAGTTGTGCAGCATCTTTCTCTTACTGAACACTTTTGTGTTGTCGTGCTGTTACAGAAGCTCCATTACTGTAAGGGGTTGCTAACTGGGTGTGATGCTACAATTTCATGCAATGCAATTCCTCTGGGGGTATTTCCTTTCTGTCCTTTGCTGAGTTCTAAATGACCCTACTTTCACCAATTTTGAGTTGCACGCAAGAGTGATTGCACACGCTACCCTTTTAGAGTATCTGTGTAGACATGCTTTTTATTTCCTCTTTAAGGGATTTAAAATTTTTATTCCCCTTATTTAAAAGTGGTGCTTTGGCTACTTTTGCAAAGTATGTGGTGTTCTGAGAGCAAATAACTGAAATGGATAGGCCAGACTCATCCACATGGATCCTCACAAATGGAAAAGTAAAGATATGGATATGGAAGGAAAAGGTGTTCAGGAAAATTGCCACAAATCACAGAGCAATAATATTGGGCTACGTTTGGCATCAGTTTTGTCGTGTTTTAAAAAAGGATAAATATGCTTCCCTTTAAGAACGTGGGACCAGCTCTTCCTGCTGTGAACCTTCGTAGGGAGTCCTGCCGCCAGGTTGCACGGGTGTCAAGTGGCGCAGGGCTATTACTGTGATTGAGAGTCTTCCTCCTGAACACTTTCCTTCTCGCGTTCTCACGCCTCCCCTGACTTTTGCAGGATAGGATTTAAGAATCTATTGCAAACGTCTGGTAAAAGTTAGGAGTTCTAGGCACATTTGTGCTTTTAGTACTACCCAAATAAAAAAAAAGGAGGGAAGGGAAGAAGAAGGAAGGAAGAAAAGAAGGAAGAAAGAGAAAGGAAACAAGAAAGAAATGAGGAAAGGAGAGAGGGATGAGGAAGAAAGAGAAGGAGGAAGGGAAGGAGTTACATACTCAAACCCAGTGTTTCTCACGCTGGGCATTTTGTTACAATGAAGATTCTGGTCATCTGGCTAGATTGGGACCTGATCGTCTGCCTTTCTAACAAGGCCCCAGGTGATGCCAATGCTGCTGGCTCAGGGAGCACACCTGGACTATGGAGACCATAAATTACTAAAGCGGTTGTTGTTTAGCTCATTATTAACATTATTTTAAAGATGATGGGGGTGCTTACTTCTTAGGAATTTGGCTAAGTCTGTCTAGGAAAAAAGATGGGGCATGGGGAAAGGGTGTCTGTGGTGGGACTCACCCTTCTCCATCCTCCCTTTCTCTTCCATTTCCCTTCCTCCAACATCCACTTTCCCAGACTGGGAAGCTGGAGTGCTCTGGAGCCAGGTTCCATTTGGCACAGAAGAAAATAGCTGAAAAAACACAATTTTTCTCATAGTGTTGTTGATTGATTGTGGTCTGTCTCCCTGAAATATTTGCATTTGATGCAGATTGTAGTGTAATTTTGGAGTCAAATAGAACTGGGTTCAGATCCTGGCTATTACTAAGTAACTGGGTAACCATAGGTGAGTTATTTAACCCATCTAAACCTCAGTTTCCACATCTGTAAAATGGAAATGATAATCCTGATAACCCTGGGTTTCTGTGAAGATTTAATGAGACAGTACTGAGCACAGTGGCTGGCACGTACTATTAATAAGTATTTCGTAAATGGTAGCTATTAGAAAATATTTGAGCCGTAGTAGTCCAGTGAGGTGAAGATGTGGGCCTTCCATCAATCAGAAAGCCCAGAGTACAGTCACCTCTCTGTCACTTCCTCATTGTATGCAACAGAGAGTGACTTAACCTCTATTTATTTATACAGTTTATATGTGCCAGTTGCCTGTATAAATGGATGTAATAATCAGAAACATCTAATAGGGCTCTTGTTAGGGTTGATAAAATAATATATACAAAGTAATTAATGTATAGCCTGGAACAAGGAATTTATGTATATAAAGGAAATTATATTGTTGTCTCTAAAAAAAGAGATTGAGGGAAAGAGGAATTATTTATTCAAAAGAAGAACCATTTTAGGAGCGTTTAGTCAGACACGTCCCGTGCCTAGAGGAATAAAAGGAAGGAGCATGCTGGCATTTCTCAAATCCTACCACATTGGTGGGAAACTCCCAAATGCTCTGGGACAGACCAGTGTCCATCTATGACAAAACAGTCATTGGTCAAATGCAAAGGGAAAAAGAAAAAGGGAAAGAAAGCACTGTGCTGTGAGGTTGAAAGACAGTGCTGTGAGGTTTTCATGAGGCTGAATTCCTTCCATTTAGAGGACTGTCCTTTAAGTTGAGAGGACATCCCTTGAGGGCGGGGGAAGGGCATTAAAATGCCTCTGTTATATGATAATGATAGTGCACGGCAGTTGAGAAAAGGTATTTTTGCTTGGCAAGATTAAATGTTGAGACCCTTCTTTCTATTCACCCAGTTATTAATGTTCTTCTCTAATTCGACTGCCCTGTGAAATCTCAAGGTCGGGGGAAGTCAGTGGTCTGTGGTTATCCAAGCACCTGCCCTTTGCAGTTCCTGGTGCAGCCACTGCAGATGGAGAACCACATGTTTGCTGTGCTGGAGATCTCCAAGATCTTGTACTGTTTGTATTATCAGAAGCGACTACCCCCAGAGGTCTTCGTTTTCAACTGAAATAATGATTTATCCTGTTGTAGCTCATGGTTAAATCATATCCTGAACATCAGATTATTAGCCTCCTTGCTGCTGAAGAGTTGCAGAGTTCAGACCTTTGGGAGGCATCTGCGGTCCTAGAAGAGAAGAGAGAAATGATATATCACCATAGTTTCCATGATAACTTTGGTCTGAGCCAGCAGTTTGGGCTCATGTCACCGTGACATACTATGTCTATTCAACCTCCATCTCCTTTTTGGGCTTTGGTTTCCAGATGTCTGCGTGGGGCTGCTCAGCTAAGAGTCTCAATAAACCGAAAACAGTTTATAAACTCATAATGAGACTTTCGGTGGGGCAGCCCTGTAGGTCTGTGGGGCTGCAAAGAGCCTTGCAGATATTAGATAACAAACCAGAGCGTTGCTGGAGGAGGCCTGGAGGGTGGGATATTGCAGAAGAACCACGGTGTCCCTGACTCCACCACTTGCACCCCATGGCTCCATAGCACAGGTGCTGGGTAAGAAGAAGTGGACTGGCTTCCCTCTCTTCAGCCTCCTTCACACCCCCAAACTCTCTCTCTCTTCACCTAAGCTAGTACCAAAATTTCAAAGATTATTTAACAGCTTTGACCATTCTTCAAGCACATTGAAAGTCTGCCTGTTTTACTGTGGGTGGGGTACCGGGAACATTTTATAGCTAGGCCAGTCATGCTGTCTTGAAGCGTCTAGATCACGGCCCCTTGTGGCCAAGCTTGGTGAGGACTTGGCGGCCGGTCAGGAGAGAAAGTCTGTGCTGTTAGTGAAAGCACAACCCTGTGGGAGAGGTGGATCTACAGCTGAGAAAAGGCCTGTGACATCTTTCATAGGCTTCCTCTTGCGAAGAATTCATGCCCTGTCTCTCCGTTACCAGGACAGATGACGAGAGCTTATAGAAAACAAAATAATATTTTATCTTAATTTTCTACCAGATGATACATTTATGTGACCATTCATAATGACATAAAATAGATGTGTTGATGATCTGTAGGTTTCATTTCTTGTTGGGGAAAAAAGCCACGCTTAAATTTCTCTGTAGGCGTAAATATCTTTATAATCTGCACTGATTTAGAAAGATGACTTTTTGAAGCAGTTGTAAGTTTAGGCACAATTTTCAAAATTTGAAGATCCTTGATGAGAGGTCCCTTGAGGGAAAACAAGTGACCCAGAATTGCAGGGGAACTGAGGCGATGGAAGCTAACAGGAGGCTGGAAGTGGGCAGGCAACTGCTGCGGCCTCAGAGGGTGCTGCACCCAGCAGAGCCCCACGCCTGGAATTTAATGCTCTGAGGTCACCGTCTTGAAATTCGTCCTAATTTATCTTTGAATTTGTGTTTTGTGAGCAAAGTCCAATGGAACAACTGAGCGTGGGGAGGGATACAGGGGGCTTGGAGCCACCTCACCACCATCAAGACAGGTTCCAGCCACTCCCTGCTCCTGGCGCTTCTGGATGCTTGAGTGGCTGTCACATGTTCCCTTATGCCCTTCTGAGGGAGCCTGGGTTCAGGTGAGGGGAAGCTCTGCATGCAACTCACAGGGTCTTCCTGCCCACTCTGACCCAAGTCTCAAACACGCCCCAGCAGAGAGGTTGCGATCTGTCAGGTTCACCCATCTTCAGTGGGTTGAGCTGGCGGCCCTGAGGAAGGGGAGATTGACTTCCCAGCCCGAGGCCAGGACCTCCATTTTCCCTCGGCACTGAGCCCCAAGAATTATATAATCTCACGGGCACAGGGTTGAGCAAGGGTGAGGCGTGAAAGGAGGCTCCGTAGATGGGCATGAGAGCATGGGATAGATACAAGCACATCACCCATGGAGCGCCAGGGCCCCGTCATTCAGTTAGGAGGAAAGACTTCATCCAGGGATGGAGTGTAATGATGAGGATGGCCCCTAGCAATGACCCGGTCAAAGGAAATGTTCATTTCCTGGGAGAAGTGTACCGAAATGAGCAATGCTTCTTAGATTAGAAAAAGCATTTTAAAAGTTAGACAAATCATTTTTGGGTGCCTTGAAATCTATGTCTAAATTGGTTCAGCTTACTTGGATAGATAATGCCGTCACTTTAAGAATGCCAACTCGATACAATGTAATAGACACCACCATACACACATACGTGTGTATTCACATTCCAAGGCAGAGCTGGCCTGCAGGAGACACAAAGTGATTTAGAGTCTTTGCCCCGAAAGAACTTGCACTCTTTTAGAGATAGCAGTACTCAAGGGATGGTACCTAACCCAAAGCTTTCTGACTCCAGTAGTATGTCATGGAATTTTGCTGAAGTGTGTTTGATGACTCTTTCTTTCATCTCTTTCCGAGAAGTAGTTACAAAACTTGAGACCTTTATTGGCCTGGATATCACAAGAATTGAGTTCTGCTGTCATTGGATGGATGTGGAAACAAATGACAAAAACATCGTTGGAGGAAGACTGAAGGGAGATTTAGTAAATTTTGATTAAAAAGTATCTTTAAAGTCTTCTATAGAACAGGTTAAATCTACATGTAGAACTGAAGCAATTATTGAGTCATTTTGTGGATACTACAAAAACACCTTCAGATAATCAAGTCCAAATAAGGGATTTATAAGGTTTCCTTTTGTGCTTTATCTAAATGTTTCCAATCTCCCTTTTACTGTTCATGTATAGATGCAGCCTTAAAATAAAGATTTAGAACCACTGAGGACCTAGACCCCTCACTCAAAGAAAACTGGACTTCCCTCTATTGGAGGCCAGTAGGTCACCCACTAGAAGAATAAAGGAATTTATTTTTCACATTAATGTCATTGAACATTCTCTCTTCTCCAGGCCTCAATGGGTGAAATTACAAGTACCTGACAAAGTAATTTGCAAAAACACAGATACCCTTATGTGAATTAATGAATGTTTGATTTTCAAGCATGGCTTGTAGAATCGGCCTTATTACTTTAGAGTCTCAAATGCTACTGGGAGTCTGTATAGTGTTCCACACATAAATATGTGTGTGACCAGTATCATAAAGAAATCCTAACTGGCAATAAAAAGTGGCAAACAGTGGCAGTGGCTCTGAAGGGATTTTTATAGACACGTCCCACTCCCTCCTTGGCATTTAGTAATCGTGAAGAAATTGAAAGAAAGGGAAGTTTAATTTAGAGGGGACTTCTGCCCTGCTTAGCTGGGGTTCACATGCCCAACATGAAATAATAATGCATTCAACTGCCGATCTTATAATAAGTAACCTTTGCATCTCCTCCCTCCCTGGTGAAAACTGCAAACAGTGGGTAAGCAAGGGATGAATACCAGAAAAAGCTGATGGAGCTCTGTGACCTTCATGTGATTATGTTTGCACTAATGCATAGAGGACAGAAACCCAAACTCTGTCTGAAGAACCCACGATTCATTAAAAATGCATTGGTCGTTAACAAGGGAATCTTAAGCGCTGTACGTTGGAGGGATGGGAGAGAGTGGAACTGGTGTATCTGAGAGAAGCAATTCATATTTGCAATTCTGTTTTCTTCTCAGTCTGCTGTGGTCATCATATCCTCTTGTGTGAGTAATGCTCAAGAAAGGAGGATATTCTCACAGGATTAAAGATGTTATATTTATTTCTTAAAATGACTTACTTGGTAGAGTCACTCCCAAAAGAGGGAGAAATTTGAAACTCTGTACAGGAGGGCACATCTGTTTTACTTTTAGAGCAGCAAAGAGGTGCTCAGCCTGGTTTGCCTTAGTTAATGAAAACCCGTTATATCAAAATAAAAAAAAAGAATTTGCAAAACAAGAATGAACTTGCTACGAGGAACACAGTGATGGTCATCAGTGATGGTCGTTCAGGAATTCTGAGCTTGAGCTGGGTGGAGCGGGTGGGACGTGGGAGGCTCAAACCCCAGGAAGGCACTGAAGGGAAAAGAATCAGGCTTGGGCTGTCACCCCTCTCAGCTCTGCGGGTAACCCCGTCCCTCCAGAGCAGAGGGATCTGCAGGCAGCTCTGGGGTTTTCAGATGTGAGATCAATCCAGGAATGATGGTGTTGAGTAGAAGAATGCCTCTGATGACCAGACCTTTTAACAGTTAAAAATAAGGTTTATCCAAGTGTACACTCCAAACTCCTAATCAGTCTTTCAATGTCTTCACCATTTATGACCTATCCTTTCCATAACAGATTCAAATCAGTGTTCCTTGTATTTGCAAAGAATTAACTTCTATTATATAGCTATTTTGAATGGCATATTATGATCTCTTTAAAAGCAGTTTTTATAGCCAGGCACCATGGCTCTATAATCCCAGCACTTTGGGAGGCAGGGGTGGAAGGATCACTTGAGCATTGCTTGAGCCCAGGAGTTTGAGATGAGCCTGGGCAACATAGTAAGACCCCAGCTCTGCAAAATTTTAAACAATTAGCCAGTGCGGTGGCATGCTCCTGTAGTCCTAGCTACTTGGGAGGCTGAGGTGGGAGGATCGCTTGAAGCCAAGAGTTGGAGGCTGCAATGCAATGAGCTATGATGATGCCACTGCACTCCAGCTGGGCGATAAGCAAGATCCCATCTCTTAAAAAAATCAGTTTTTACACTTCTTGAACTGCCTGTGAATAAATCACAATTACAAAATGGATGTATCTGAGATGGTGCTTCCCCTTGCTAAGCTAGAAGTTATCAGGATTATGATGGAAGAATGTTCCAGGTGAAGAAACTTGGCAACAAAGGGTAATGCCATCTGCAAGGGGCAACCCGTCTGCTGTCCCTAACATGGACTGTACGTAGCACCCTCAACATGAAGGAGAGTCAGACTTGCCTGGGCAGCACCTGAGCCACTGTGGGCTCCCTGTGGCCTTACATCACCGGTGTGATTTTATCAAACGTACACGTGAACTACCCTCTAGACGTCTATCAGTGGCCCTTGAGAGATGTGAACCTCTGTGTGTTCCAGAAGCCCCACACGTGATTCACAGGCCTAGTGAGGAACACTGGTCTAAGCCATGGTCTGTGTGAGAAATCGGACACTATTTGCCAGTATCTTTGTGCTGTATCTCCTGATTATGCTACCATGGACCAAAGGGAGCACCATATAGTTAAACACCTCACTTTGCAGGCTCTTAAAGACCTGTTTTGTTCAGTTCCAAACACTCATCTAATGGTGGCCAGTACACAGGTAGGGTCTGTGCACAGCGGCCAGCTAAGGCTGGGGTGTTAGGGAGGGTGCACTGCACACATAGGGACATGGGGACAGCAATATGTATTGAGTTGACTTGGGGGAGGTGACTATTATGGACATATTAAATAATGTTAAATATTTTTAGGTGAAATACAAATGAAATCTGGTTAAATAATAATCAAAAGAAACAGCACTTATGTGGCAAGCATGATCTGTTTCAAGAAATTTACATGTGTATTAGCTCATTTAATCCTCACAACAGCAACCCTATGAAACAGGTACTATTGTTATCCATGACTTTTACGAGAGAATGTACAAGAAAGCTGGAAAACAAGCCCAAGTTCACATACTTAGTTAAGGAGTAGGTCTAAATTTAAACACAGGCACATTAAAATTGAAAAGAGTCCTTGCGTTTAACCCTTACACCAAACCATTTTTAATATCTAAATTGAAGTTGATGTAGAATTTGCCAATAAACTAACAATTTAAAGATATTTTCAAGGTTTATTTTAAATAATAGTAAGCAGTCAAGTGCATGCCAATACCTACGTTAAAGGAATTATACGGCCACTGAATTAAAAGCCAAACCTCTATTTTTACTCAGTGAATATTCAAAAAATGTGAGTGAAATGCCTACATAAAGAGGTGAACCAGCAACACAGCCCCGTACCCACAGAGCGTACAGTTGCTGTCTAGAGCGCACAGGCTGTTAACACTTCAGAGCAGGCCTCAGAGAGCTTCCCTGGAGTTCCTTGGCTCCAGAGATACAAAGTTTCCTAGGCTCCCGGTCAGGAGAAACCCGCCCAACCCATTCACGTTTGTGTTTTCATATCTGAGCCCATGAAAATATCTAACCTCAAAATCTCTGCTAACGTTCAGCTAAGTGTTGCTTCCAATCTCTCCGAAACCCTTAGCCGACGTCATTTATTCATTCTGATGGCTGGATTCCCCCTCCGGCTCTGAGAAGGCCCATGACTCGGGAGCCACCTTCCGACCAGACAGATTAGTTTATGGTCCTCCAAGGTTATGCGTGATACATGTGTTTGGGGAAAATGGAGATGCCCATTAAGAAGAAACATTACTTCGTGATCCAGGCAGGAGAGCATACATAATCTCCTCGAGAGCCTGTGAAAGACTTCATTTTACACATGAAATTGTGTGGAATTGCCCTGGACTGCACTGAATGTGGTTTTTGAGAATAACCAGCCTCGGAACAAGCTGCTTGCTGAGCCCCAGTTAGGGCCTCAGAACGACAAAGAATAAACGTAAGCAAATGTAATCTGTGTAAAGCGGAGGGCACAGCGCACAATCTTGTTGACACAGTGCTTGCATGGGGCTGGTGCTAAACGCCGCAAGGGCTTGCATTAGGAACAGAGAGTCGGCATGAAAACAATATGAGACGGAAGAGCATGGTGTGGGATAGAAAGATTTTAAATTAAGAGATTAACTCTTTAATTGTTTAGAAGGTCTTTTCCGTTTTTCCATGCATCGTAAAACCCTCTTTTCACAGTCTGGCATGAAAACCCCATGCCTGGCACGTATGGGAAAGTAACCAAATTTTTTAAAACAGTGAATTTTTAGCCATTTGAGAATTTATCTAATCTGACAATTTGACCAAAAAGCATCATTTTGGGACCCTGTAAGCTCTTTGAAGTACATAAAGCTCTGCAAAATAGGAGTTGGGATTATAAGAAGAGACACAGTGAGATTTACTCTGCACGGTTCGAAATGCCCTGCTTTTCAAGCATAATAAGTAAATCACATATAAAAAATTTAGAAGAAAGATCTTCCGCACATTATGGGGAAATTGTTGGCATCTTATGATGGGTCATCTTACCCTTGTTATTAAGTGACAGCGATCATTAAAATGCCAAACATATTTTGACAGAATTCACTTTATAAAATGTCACCAAGTCTGTGTTTTTATTAGTTTGCTCGAAATCAATTTAGAAATTTCAATAGAATGCTTGTAAGTATTCCCCAAGCAATGTCCATTCCTGACTTTCTGCACCAAAAAAAATTACAAATTAATCAGATTTTCAGATTTCTGCATAATGGCTTTGCACGTTTATTACTTAATCCTATTATAAAATGCTGTTATGATTGACACATCTCGGTGGAGATAGAAGTCAATTGAATAATATGTAGCAGTCAATTTTATTTGTAGCTTAATGTGTTGAAGTATTTTTTCCACATTTCCATTATTTATAAGTCTGTCCCTTTGGAGAATATATAGAAGAATTTGTTTTAAATGAGCCAATAATACCCTCTTTAAAATTTATAAGTGTGACAGAATCATCTTTTTTTCTTGGTTGTCTATGGCATGCCAGTAAACAGGGTTTGAATTGTCTTCTGCTTGTTATTCATAGGACAAACATCAGGAAAGAGGATCTTGTTAAGGTTTGCTTGGAATTAAATTTCAACCACTCCATTAGAAAACACCAAGAAAACAAAAGCTACCAACTAGAAACCCTCAAAAATTGCCACTGGTTTTATTCGTTTGTTTGTTTATTTATGTATTTATTGTATCTGCCACTATCCTACCTAGTATGATTTGTCCTGAAACAAAGCACATAAGCACCCACAGAGAAACTCTAATGTGAAAAGGGTTTGAAAGATTTGCTGTTTGGGTGAAATTTCATTTTTCATGCTTTGGTGTCCTCCAGGATTCTAGCAAAGGTAGTAAGTCATGTTCTGTGCTTGGGATTCCTACTGTTTCAGTTAGCACTCAGGAAACTTGCTTAGGGAGATCCATATTCTTTTGAGGACATTGCGTAAGGTGACATTGAAAAAGGCTTTGTTTTTAAGGAAAGCACATTCATAATCATAAGATTCTATGTCCAAAGCATGTATGGAGAAAGGGCTTAGGGTATGAAGGAGATGGGAGAAGCTATATTGAAGGATAACGTAGATGGACTTGGTCATGTCTGAGATGATGCTTTCTTTGGCTTTGGGAAACTAGATTAGCTGCTGCTCACCTGTGCATAAAGGTTGCAGTTTCCCACCCACAGGCCGTTCTGGCATACTCTACGCAAACTGATGTCCAATGCAAGTCTATTAGTGCAACTGATGATCATGCTACTTTTCCTGCTGTTGTAGCCTTCTATCTCAATGACTTGGACTGTCTTCAATGTCCCTTGGCATCTTTTACGCAGTTGATAAGTGATGCAAGCACTGTAGCTATTGATAAACCACTCTATCATATCATCTGTGCCTTAATGTTACATGACATCACAGGGAAATGGGGTCGTGTGCAGTTCCCAGGCTGGATCTGATATTAAGGGAGCACTTCTCTTTTGAATTCCAGGGGCCAGAGGAAACCCGGCACTCTCAGACCCAGGCACTCCTGACCAACACCAGGCCAGTCAGACACACCCCCCATTTCCAGTTGGGCCACAGGTCAGTATCTCTCAACTGCTTTCCATTAGGCTGCGCTTGGGACGGTTGAACCATATAAATAACCAAATAAATAATAATGAATTAAATCTAATTAACTCCAACACAGAAAAGATGGTGATAAATTTTTGTAGGAAAAGCTGTATGACTACATTATTTATTACATACCATCAAGAAAATATGTGTTTGCAAAACTCTTCTCTCTTCTTAAAGGTTTTAATCATTTGGAAACAAAATTATTTTTCTTAAAACCTACTACAACTGTGCTGTTGGTTACTATGCGGTTTTCTGGAAAGTGAAAATTTAATGACTTGAGTGTGAAGAAAATTAAGTTATTTCAACCTTACTATAGCCATTTTTGAAATACAAGATGTGATTTAATATAAAAAAGTTAATGCAATTTTAATGCAAGTTCAGCTTATTGGGTTTGACAATACTGTACATCACACATAGCTCCTGCATTAATAAAGAAATACATTCATTATTTTTTAAAGTCCAATATTTGTTTTTTGCAGCCTGGTGTGGGTTATATGGAGATGTAGAACACAATTATAAAAGGCCGGGTGTTTTTTTTTACCCCCGTCTTTTAGTATGAAGCCTTCAGAGTTCATCCTGCTTTTATGGAAAGAGAAGCTGTTACTCGGGACTTTCTCTTCCTTTTGTTGTCCTTGTTGCTGCTGGAAATTAATCACTTTCAGCACACTGAGGGCTCACCCAAGTTTAAAGCTTGGGTTGGTCTTGACGTTCTTATTCCAGTCTCCATCAAGTATCCTTCTGGCCTCAGATCCCATCGTCCATCACAGAGCACAGATAACTGTGCCCATGCACACGACCCTGGAGAGCTGGCTGCTGGCTCACGGAAGCCTAGAGAGAGTTTGCTCAGGAACCTCAGGAACGGGCTTCTTTGTGTCATACTCTTTATAATTTTACGCTTGTGATGTTGTATGTGGGTGTGTGTGTGTGTTTGTGTGTCTGCATGTGTGGTGTGTGCCATGCATCTGTGAACATACTGGGGCAATACGCTACTGCCTTCAAGTTGGGTAAGTAGCATGACAGACCCTGGGCTGTGAGGAGTGGGGGCCCTGTGACGAACTGGAGAATGCATGCCCTGCTTTGAGCCCATAAATCCAATTTTAAAAATGCTACAGGCCAAAAACCCCAAATCTGTGACTCGTGTGGTCTGAGTACTACTCATTTGTCTTCCCTCTTACTATAATGTCACTATTGGCAGTGATATCACACCAGGAATCTAAGGGCCAGCTTATAATTTTGCACTTATTCCAAAGTATGTTTATTTTGCTCTTTGGAGTAACCTCCTATTTTTAAATAGGGAAGTTACTTGGTGTGAATTTAGTAAAATGTACAAATGCATTAGGAGCCACGCCTCTGGGGTCTAGAGCAGCAGCGCTAAAACTAGGCTGTGTGGAGTTCTAGGGCATCTTCAGAGTCTCCTGGAAGGGACCTGGAGGGGACACTGTAGAGACTGGGCAAAGAGCAAGCTCAGCCCTCTCCACCCCTCCCCTCACTTTTTAAATAAAACAGCCCCACTTCTCTAAATCTGTTCCTTGTATTGGAAGGGGTGACAAGGCAGGGGTAAAACAGGGGCTCTGGGGCAGCCTGCCTGGACTTGAACTTGGATTCCCCCCTAAACCCCAACTAGATGTGGGACTTGGGTGAGTTACTAAGCTCTCTACACCTCATTGGCATAATAACTACAGCATTAGAGTAGTGCCTGGCTGGCAGGTATCGGGTACCATGCTTATGTTTAATCACTTTTTCCTTTATAGAATCATGCCACATTAAAAAAAAAAAAACTTGAAACCCCCAGATAAGAGTTTTGCATTAGTTCTTCTAGATGAAAATGGATATGGATTATTATGTTCTACACAGCTCCCACAGGGTAGCTAGAAAAGTCCTGGATCAAGGACTCTAAAATCTAACGACTCTTGCAGTCATCTGGCCTGTCCAAGGGCAGAAATCCTTCCTACTTCGGCCTGGTGGGGAACTCACACCCCACACTCACACAAGTGTAGCCCCAGGTGGCTGCCTTTCTACATCAGGGAATGGCTATTGTATCCACAGTGGACATAAGTGTATGTTTTTATAATACCATTTTAATTGGGCAAAGAATGTTAGAGTAATAACAAAAGAACTTGTAAAAATATTTAAAATGTTATTCACATCAAATATTTTTATGTTTTATATTCCATTTTAGATCTTGTCATTGTACATATATAATTTTATCATTTTGATAATAACCATTCCAGTTTACTTACTAATTGTACAGTTTATTTTCTTATGTATTCTCATATTATAAACATTTTCTATTTTTCTAAAGAGGTGTCATAAATGATCCATTTCATGGATACGAAATATCTCATAGTTTTTTATAGTAGTATAACAAACTATTTTTCAACATTTATGTATTTTGAAACATAATGTATGTTTTCACACATTTATCTTTTTGCTTTTTAAACTACATCTGCAATCCATATCCTAGGAGTGTATTCTGAGTTAAAAAGGGATGAATATTTTTGTAGCTCTTGATAATGTATTTCCAAATTGCTTTCCAAAAGGGTTATGCCAGCATGTATGTCCTCCAGCCATAGATCTGCATAATGGCATCAATACAGACTTCCTAGCATCGAGTAAATTTTTTATGTTATTTTTGTTAATTTAATAGTTGAAAGTAGTATTTCGTTCTTCTTTTTGAACCAAAAAATCCCACTGATCCCAAAGAGTTCTTTCTGGAAAAACACAGAATAAATTAGCTGAGACCTTCAAATATAGGAGGATAGGATCAAATGGAAATTCATTGGAAGAATAATATGTAAGTGTAAAGTATTACTTATAAAGGTATTTGAGCTTCTCAGAGGAAGTCCAAGCTAAATGAAAGTTTCCAAAAGTTTCCAAAGAAATAAATGAAATGTGATTTCCATTTTTTTCCAACCAATTTTTTATTCTGGGATAGAGGTTGTTTGTTTTTTTTTTTTTAATGCTACTTTTTCAGGAACTTTCTGACCCTACTTAAATGGAAGGAAGATGCTTTTAAAGCCCATGTCTTGGTTCCGCTGGAAAGTGAGCTGGGTTTGTCTGTTTCGTTGCAGCCGCTTCTGACGGCACAGCAGTTAGCTTCTGCTGTGGCCGGCGTAATGCCGGGAGGCCCCCCAGCCCTCAACCAGCCGATCCTCATCCCCTTCAACATGGCCGGACAGCTAGGGGGTCAGCAAGGACTGGTCCTCACACTGCCAACAGCGAATCTCACCAACATCCAAGGGCTGGTAGCAGCAGCTGCAGCTGGAGGCATTATGACTCTGCCATTGCAAAATTTACAAGGTAATCCATTGTGTCCGTGTGCCATGTAGGGCTCTACCCACTGGCCAGTGTGCTCTGAAAAAAAGTCCCCTCGATGGTCAATGTGGTTCAGAGTTGCTGCCATCAGAAAGGCCACAGAAGGCTTCTGTAGGAAGCAAAGTTTCCAGTTGTCTGTGAATCCCGAGGTTGCTCCAGCCACAGGAGTTATCAGTCCTCATTTCCTAACATGGATATTGAAAACTTTCAGGTATTCTGGAAGCATTTATGAGCAATCATTGCATGACACATCAAAAACTTAAAAGTAAAATCACTGCGTTGTTATTTGAAGACCTGAGTTATAATTTCACCAGTTTTTCAGTTTGGCCACGTGTAAAGAAAGGTTACACATTATTTGCTTGAATGTGAAGTGGCTGGAACACCTCACATACAAGACATCATTAGGAATAATTAATCAATGATGATTTTGCTTACTAAGTATATTTTAGTTATAATTATTTAATAAAAATTTTATTATTTGAGCTCATATTTTGTAATGAGAAAAATAGACTTGTATATTGAGCCACATGGGCATATAACATGAATCAGACTCTAATTTTACTCAGGAAGGGTATTTGTCTTGATATTATGAAGGTTTTGACTTTTCTTTAAAAGATTTGATAACACTGACAGATTGATTTACAAAAGATTCTGTCAGAGGAAGAATTATTATGGTGGAAAATGGCCTGAATATAAATAGGGTGCCTACTAAGAAGAAAATAAATTTATTTTAGACTAGTCAAAGATGTTTGTTTTCTTCATTTATATAAACAATAACAATTAAATTCTTTGCAGAATGTGGGCTCAGCTGAGTAAGTTATCAGAATAACAATCTAAAATACTTTTTCAGTTGGTCAACTGTCAGGGCTTCATATAATTTATTTAATTGGTCAGAGCATCATACGGACTAAGAAACAAACCAAGTAAGAACTGGTTAACTCCTGACCTGAACTTCTTTCTGTGCTTATGTTCCACTATCCCACCCATTGTTGCCACTTCTTGACTTTCATTTTAATGTTTAAAACAAAGTCTCTCTTGTACCATTAAATTGTGCCAAGAAACCTGCCGTTCATAAATCATGCATGTCCAGGATACGCTAATGCACAAACTTTGCTTGTTTCAAATTTGAGAGTGCCTGGGAAGCCAGGATCTCAAGATTAAGCAAATAAAACAGAAATACACAAGGTGAAAGCAGAAGCAACAAAGTGTAGGGAGAGGCTTTTTAATGTAGGTAGATGATGAAATCTTAATGAAGAAATGGGCATTATCAAAATGCAACCTTCCATTTGGAACATTTGCGCTTATGGGAATATTGAATATTATAAATAAACATAAGCTTGCAGAGCTCCTAGGCCACAAATTAATCCTGCTTGGTTAAGATGGATGCCAAAGTCAGAGTCAAAAATACCAGGCTTGTTATATTTTTATTATGGTGTAGTATTCTTTGGATTTTAGTACTTGTTATATTAAGGAACTAAAAATTGGTGACTGGTCCAACGTGGAATTCTTCCATCAAGATTTTCTCTTTCTGTTTTTTGTAAATATCAAACCTACATACTAGTTTATAGTTTCGTATTTGGTTCTTCCTGGCACCTTTGGTTTCAGAAAATGAATCCCAGGGTTTTGTGGGCTAAGTAGGGGCAACAGAAATGCTGGCTCTTTTTATCCCTTGGTGTTTCTGACACAATTTCACCATCAGCATTATCTCCCCCTTTGTCTTCATCTTTGAAATTCCATGATGTTGGAGGGGAGGTGACAAGGTCATTAAAATAAAACACCTCCCAGTTGCAAGTCAGCTGGTTACAGGAAAAGCTTCCTAATTAGTTCTAACATCAAGCCCCTCCCTCAATGCCTTCGTCTCTAATATTGTTATGAATGAATCCCAATTCCTAAATCACTGTCGGGATCCAGGAAAGATCCACCTTCTGGTTTCCTTGGGCTTTTCTGTCTCTTATTTCCCACATGATTTCTTCACCACCTAGACCTTACTAGTCTTAAAAGTAAAGTGACCAGCCATCCTGGCTTGCTGGAGACTGGGGAGGTTTCCCGGGACACGGGACTTTCAGTGTTAAAATGAGGAAAGTCCCAGGCAAACCAGGAAGAGCTGGTCACCCTGCAAGAAGTCCAAGAGCAATGAGGATGGTAACCAGGGAAGCCTCATATCTCCAAGTGCCCAAGATCAATGTCCACCACCTGAAGGGCAAAGCCAGCGGTCATCTTGTGACTCATCTGCCAGCAGCCAACCCAAGGCTGGTCCTCCACCTTTAGGCGACCTACTTCAGTCTTTGACAATCCCCAGGCAGCATCTGTGGCTTGTGTAGCTTCCCAGGTTTTATTGCAGAAGGTAGTGGAACTCTTGTGGTGGTGGTGGATGGCTGGCAAGCTGGAAATTCACTTGCAGGGGTCCTGGCCGACTTCGAGATTGAGCCAGTCCTCAAGATGTCTTCAGGTCTCATCTTCTCTTAAGGGTGGCAGTCTTTTAAAATGACTGGTAAGTCTGGCCACCTATAACAGACACCCCACTTTTTCCAGTGACTTTATAAAACAGATTTGGTTGGTCCATGTGAGGGGGAGGAATTTAAGCGTTACACGCCTAGTCGGAAGTAGAGCTTGTTTCCCTGTGATGTGCTTGGTCCTGGACTGTTCTCCTTTTCCTCACTGAGAAATGTTAAGCTTTTATTCATAAAATAACTGGAGTTTTCTCCAACCTTCTCCTACTCAGCCTTTCACCCTGTCTGTTCTTCTAAATCAAAAGCTACAAATTTGCTAAAAATAAAGAAAAAAAAAGAGTTGCTGATATCAGTTTCTTAATGGCTTGAAATTCAGGGATAAGTTTTCAAATATTTTCCTTTTCTCAATCACTGAAGTGATTGAGAGCCATTCATTTATATCCCCTATCAAGTAACACGGAATAGCTCTCAGCGCCTCGGAGGCCATGATTCACACATGTATTTTAATGAGCTCTCATGACACGATGTTACACTGAGAGCAGCTCTTCTCCACTCAGACAGCGGGGGTCGGATCACAATCTCCTCTCGAAACATGGTCCCCAGACTGGCGGGGCGGCATCAGCATCTCATGAGAGCTTACTGGAAATATAGCAGCTCAGGCTCCAGCCCAGCCCCACTGAACAGAATCTGCATTTTTTAGAAGATCCCCAGGCAATCCCTATGCACATTAAAGTTTAACAAATGCTGATCCAGAGAGATTTTACAACATCCCTTTGGCAACGCCCTCTGTTATAGTCTGTTGAGGCTGCCATAACGAAAATATGCTAGATTGAGTGGCTTTTAAACAGAGATTTTATTTCTCACAGTTCTGGAGACTGAGAAGTCTAAGGCCAAGTCAGAGACAGTTCTGGTGAGGGTCCACCTCACTAGTTCACAGAAGACATCCTCCCACTGAATCCTCACATGGCAGAAGCGACAAGGGAGTTCTCTGGGGTCCCTTTTAGAAAGGCACTAATCCCATCATGAAGGCTCCACTCTCATGACCTAATCAATCCCAAAGGCCCCACCTCCTAATACCATCTCCTTGGAGGTTAGGATTTCAGCATATGAATTTGGGGGGACATGTTCCACAGCCCACAGTATGTCCCAATATCTCCAGGAGGCTGCTCTGCCAGATTCTGAGAATCTCGTGGTGATGGCAGCCCCACGTGAAGGTGGTAACGCCCTCACTAGCTCTCCTGCTTTCGCCCACCACCCCAGGCCTCTGGGTGAGTATAATGACTGAAAGGAATAACTTATGTGGGAGCATTCTTATTTCTGTTAGGACATTCGACATTCGTGTCCCCAAGACCAAGAGGAGCTCTTCTGCATAATGGAAACATTCTTGATGCTCTAAGATACTACACAGTGAAACTTCGCACTGCTGATAAAGACCACGCTGCCCTGTAGAAAGCCTGTCTGTGTGGTGCGAGGGTCGCTGCCTCTTTCTCCTCAGATCTTACCTTGCTAGAAAGAGATTCTCTCCTGTCTTGTCAATGATGGGATGTTATTGTAAGGAGATACACAGGAGTGAGGAGTTAGAAATCTCACAGGATCCTAGGAGCAGCCCTATAGCCCAGCTTCGTTCCAACCTGGAACGAAATTTGGGTGTTAGAGGATCCAGAGAACCACTAAGCTGCAGGCTGCATCATCCTCTCCTCGGCGGCAGGCTGGTGTCTGTCCCCCATGCCTAGAATGACTAATACCTGTCTCCCGTCTTCTCCTGCTCCCTCCAGGACATTTCTCTACTCCATTGTTTGGCTTTTTGCTAACCCATAATTTCAGTTCGCTCATGTTCCATTTTGTCTCCTCTGAATATGGGCTTCTTTCCAACTTGAGTACCTACCAGGAACTCTCCATATCTCTCTATCTCCGTCACCTTCATCTTTATCCTTATCTCCATGTCTATCTAAGATTCAGACTATCCAAGAGAGAAATTACCTGTTGAGCTGAGCCTTTTTACTTTAGGCAACCTCATAAGTCACTAGCCAGACTGCAGACTGACCACCCCCATGCTGAGGTGTCCATTCCCATCCTGTCAGCCATAATGTGGGTGGGAAGAGGGCAGCTGGGACAATGCTGGGCCTCTCTCAGCAGCAGAAGGGGTGGTGGGTGTGGCAGGCTGTACATGGGCCTGTTCGCTGGGATCTGTGCGGCCAGTAGGACCTCCTATGAGCAAGGACTGAGAATGAGACAAACTCTGGACTCAGAAGATGCCAAGGGTGGAGTTTAGGTTCTGACTATTTTGACAGAAATCCTTGGGAGTTCTGACTGGAACTCAAGCCCAGAAACGCTCTCCTCACCATTCAGCTAAGACCTAGAAATGACCTACTCTTCAATGCCCTGTGTCCCTACGTGAAATAGGTAAAGCTTCGTGCCCTCCCTGTCTTCTAGGTACGTTCCACCATCACCTACGCTGGGTCCTTCCATCCCTGTGTCCTTCGGCCCACGCTTATAGGGCTTTGGTTTCAGGTGACTGTTAACAAGTCCCTACCTATAAAATAAGACTAATAATGACCATAAACCTCAAAGAAAAAAAATGACTATGGTCACTCTGTCACATACTGTCACATACTTCCAATTGTCTTATTATTTTGGAACACAGATAGCTACACTAAAATGCAGTGTGCAGTTGTCTTAGGGCGCAAACAGAGATTATCAGTTGATGTGGCAAAATAAAGTCCCCTTTATGGAACTCAGACAAATGTGTTGGGTTTTATGCTTTTTTTGAAACTTAGGCAGGATGTATAGATACATCCAGCCTCGACGTGAGTGACAACGGGCAGCAAAGGGATTCATCAGACGGTAGAGGTGAGTCTACCTTTAGGACAGACGATTCAGGTTAGTGACTTGTTCTCATAGCACAGGCCAGAATGACCTATTAATCACTGCAGGCAACATAAATGGAGAATATATATGTGCTATGTAGGAGATTTATATCAAAGTGTGAACATTCCAGTTAAATCAAGCATAACATTTAAATTAATGACCAAAAATACATTAGAGAGTGCTACTTAACCTGAACATGGAAAAGCAATTAGGTTCCAGGCAAGTTGAAAAATCAAGGCCAAGGATGATTTTCCTGCCCTTAGCTCTGGCAGGAAACCTGCCCTGGTTTTTTCTGTAAAGTCTGAACGTAGTAAAGTACATGGCAATAGTTTTGGAGTTAGGAATTTCATACACAAGTTACATCACACTTCCTTTTGTTTGTGGTGTTGTTGTTACCGTCACTGAGGTGTCATTTACATTCAAGAAAATGCATGGACCTTATGTGCTCAGTTCGATGAGTTTTGATAAATGCATAAACCATGCAGCCTCCATCCACCACAATCAATACATAAAATGTTTCATTATCTCCAAAGTGTTCTTTTGTGTCCCATTGCAGTCAATCCCCTCCCTCCAACCAGGTAATCCCTGTCTGCTTTTTGTCAGTATAGATTAATTTTGTTTGTTCTAGAACTTCATATAAACAGAGTCATAGAGTATGTGTTCCTTTATGTCTGGCTTTTCTTGCTCAGCATGTTTTTCAGATTCACCCATGTTGTTTTGCATATCAGTAGTTCCTT
The DNA here is from genome assembly GCF_000956105.1 of Propithecus coquereli. Classification (NCBI taxonomy): domain Eukaryota; kingdom Metazoa; phylum Chordata; class Mammalia; order Primates; family Indriidae; genus Propithecus; species Propithecus coquereli. The sequence continues at coordinate 3,129,656 of NW_012150186.1, read as the reverse complement.
TCTTTTAATTTCCAAGTAGTGTTTCATCTTACAAATGTGTCATGGTTTGTTTATCCACAGCCATTCCGATGCACATCAAATGGAGGTTCCTTGACTGGGTGTCTGTAGGGAAGCACCTTTGGCCACTGTTTTCCTTGGCTCCTGTAGCCCTGGGAGATTCTTCCCTATCATCTAGTATCTTCCATGGCCACATCTGATGAGGAAGTTGACTAATATACCTTTCTTGGGGGAGTGTCTCAGTCCATGTATGGCTTTGGAAGCTTTGAGTCTGAGGGTTTGTTTGAAGTTTCCAACAGTTAAAGATGTATAGCTCCTTTGGGAATACAGTTCTCTCAGAAAAGAGAACGCTTCTGATCTTTCTGTATCCAGCCGATTTCGCGCGCCAAAGTTTTTTCCAAGATGAACATCTTGAGTCTCATTTATTTTGCTTTCTCTTCCTCACACCCCTCTCTTTCAATTCACTCAGCCTTGGTGTGAGGGCACGCTGGCCTCCTTGGTGTTCTATGAATGTACTCGTAATCCAGGGCCTTTGCACAGACTGTTCCCTCTGCCTGAAGCACTCTGTCCCCAGAAAGCATCGAGCCTTTCTCCTTCCTCCTGCCCCACCACAGCACTCTGTCCCCCTTGCCTGCTTTCTTTATTTCCTTTTTCCCTAACAAAGTCTCGAGAATGTTTGAGTCTTTTTCTTTCTTCTTTTTTAAGCATTAGGGCGGTGGCAGCAGCACAGTGATGCTTGGCTCTGGTGCTATAGAGGAGAATCTCTGTGTATACTGTATTTATAGTGTGTATTCTTTGTGTCTGACTCTGTCCCTACAATGGAAGCCATGTGACAGGCATCTTTATTTGATTCAAGGACCAAGAATAGTGCCCAGCTGACTCATAAATGTGCTCAAGCATGGATAGATGGATGGATGGATGGGTTTTAAAGAGTTAGTAGGACTTTGTCAAATGAAGAGAAGTAAACAGTGTTCAACACAGAAAAAAATGCATGATGAGAACAGAATGTGTGGGTCCTATGAACGGTTTTGGCTGTTGTCCAAGATGGCAAGAAAGCAGACTACAGGAGCAGGAAGGGAGCAATACTGAGGACCTTATGTGCCTCTCTTGTATACAAGAATGGCCATCACAGGGCCTGATGTTAGAGATGAACCTACCTAAAGACAATGCAATCATGCTATGATGTTTTCATGGATATATGTTTGCATTTACATATTTATGCCTGGCTAATTCCAAGGAATTGAAGCAGCTTGTAATATAAGATGCATGAAAGACCAAAAGCTTTTTATTAGAAAAAGAAAAACATCTAGATGAAGGTTTGGAATTAGAGGACAAACCAAAATTATATATCGAGTTACATAGTTTTAATTACTTGACAGTAAGAAGAACCATAACGGTTTGACAAGAAACAGATTTATTTTTGTTTTCCACTAACGTGAAGTTTATTCATTTGTTCAACAAATATTTACTGAACTTTCATAGTATATGAGGCTGTGACCTGGACTTGGGCTATAGCAGTAAACAAAGAGAGTCCCTTGAGGCATTTACATTCCCTAGTGGAGGAATAAAGTAGGTGACAGTGGTGAAGGGTAGCACAGATGGGGACATGATGTTTTATGCCAGGTCATCAGTCATGGTCTCTATACCACATGGAGACCCAAAGGACACAAGGGACTAAGCTGCACAATATTTGGGGGAAGAGTGTCCCAGAGGGAAGTCCTAAGTGCTAAGCACAAAATCACAGCGCCGTCCTACAACAAAGATGTGTTTCTTTGCTTATTTATGTTACATGTTGGCGGCAGGTGGGCAGCGACTCTGCTGCACATCTTCTCCATTCTAGGATGCAGGCTGAAGGAGCAGCCCCTACCTGGGATATGCCCTTCTCATTGCAGCAGGAGCAGAGAAGGGCAGAACCACAATGGCTCTTAAAGCTTTGGCTCAGGGGCAGTTCGTGTCACTTCCAGTCACATGTTGGTGGCTGGGCAAGTCGCCTGGTCAAGCCTGCTGCCAGAGACATGGGGGAGGAAGATAAACAATCCTAAAGGGAGGAAGAAGGGACATGGAAACCATATAACAAGGTGCTACTTTGTTCAACAGCCATTGCATTGAAGATACACTGCATGAGTATTTGACTTAAGTGACCTTTAAGATTCCTTCCAACACTGAGATTCTATAATTCCATTAGGTGAACCCATTAGGTTGTATGGACTATCCATGTGGTTCCTTGTAACACACACATGAAGGATTTCTTAAAGTTGCAGGATTCAAATGATAAATGTGAAAATGGATGATAAATATCTAAAACAATTGGAGACTATTTAAAACAGCAAATGAAATATAAAAGCATTATTTAATTTATGTAACATTCAGGAGAAAGCAAAATTATAGAGACAGAAAGCAGATCCATGGTTGCCAG
>NW_012150186.1:3126077-3126973 GCF_000956105.1 Propithecus coquereli | reverse complement strand
TGTCTGGCTTTTCTTGCTCAGCATGTTTTTCAGATTCACCCATGTTGTTTTGCATATCAGTAGTTCCTTTCTTTTAATTTCCAAGTAGTGTTTCATCTTACAAATGTGTCATGGTTTGTTTATCCACAGCCATTCCGATGCACATCAAATGGAGGTTCCTTGACTGGGTGTCTGTAGGGAAGCACCTTTGGCCACTGTTTTCCTTGGCTCCTGTAGCCCTGGGAGATTCTTCCCTATCATCTAGTATCTTCCATGGCCACATCTGATGAGGAAGTTGACTAATATACCTTTCTTGGGGGAGTGTCTCAGTCCATGTATGGCTTTGGAAGCTTTGAGTCTGAGGGTTTGTTTGAAGTTTCCAACAGTTAAAGATGTATAGCTCCTTTGGGAATACAGTTCTCTCAGAAAAGAGAACGCTTCTGATCTTTCTGTATCCAGCCGATTTTGCGCGCCAAAGTTTTTTCCAAGATGAACATCTTGAGTCTCATTTATTTTGCTTTCTCTTCCTCACACCCCTCTCTTTCAATTCACTCAGCCTTGGTGTGAGGGCACGCTGGCCTCCTTGGTGTTCTATGAATGTACTCGTAATCCAGGGCCTTTGCACAGACTGTTCCCTCTGCCTGAAGCACTCTGTCCCCAGAAAGCATCGAGCCTTTCTCCTTCCTCCTGCCCCACCACAGCACTCTGTCCCCCTTGCCTGCTTTCTTTATTTCCTTTTTCCCTAACAAAGTCTCGAGAATGTTTGAGTCTTTTTCTTTCTTCTTTTTTAAGCATTTTGGATTGTGCCTGCTGTAGGCATCAAGGGCGGTGGCAGCAGCACAGTGATGCTTGGCTCTGGTGCTATAGAGGAGAATCTCTGTGTATACTGTATTTATAGTGTGTATTCTTTGTGTCTG
>NW_012150186.1:3118293-3124482 GCF_000956105.1 Propithecus coquereli | reverse complement strand
ATTTATGTAACATTCAGGAGAAAGCAAAATTATAGAGACAGAAAGCAGATCCATGGTTGCCAGGATGGGGTTGCAGGTGACTATAAAGGGGCACAGGGAATTTGGGGGCTGATGCAGCTGTTCTCTACCTTGATCATGGTGGTGGTTAGATGGCTGTTTGTGTTTGTCAAATTTGTGCAAAAAGGGGAGAATTTTACTGTATGTTAAATATACCTCAATTTTTCATTAAAAAAAGGTAAAAGGTAAGTGGATGCTATTGTGCTTAATAAAATACCAACTTATTTTAAAACATAAAAAATGTGTGCATACCAAACTGCTAATGAAATTAAAACCAGGAAAAGCTTCATGGAAATGAGAAACTCAAGTTCTCCCATTAAAGAGTGTTTTGGGCTCCATTTCTTAGATATAGTAGCTAACACTAAAGTAATAAAGATTTCAAATACACATAATTCCATCCAGTTGTTTAAAAGAAGCCCAAACACACATGTACACACACACACACACACACACACACACACATACACACCCCACAGAGATAGGAAATGATAAAAGATAAATACTATGCACTACAAACTTACTGGTAAGCACTAGACAGTGAGAGATTATAGATGATTGTATTTCTTCTTATTATTTGAATATTCTTAAGTTTCTACATTATTTTTATTTTAAAATCAGAATGCTTTCTATTCGTTAAGGTGGAAGATCATATTAAAACATCATTACTTAAGTCTATGGGTCTGCTTTCTTGACCTTCTAAACATCTTTTTTTAAAAAAGCAACTCTCAAAGTACATTAATTCTCAAATTCAAAACAATACAACCCCAAAGCAAGTCTATGCATTCATTATGTATGAACAATATTTAAATTAATAAAATTGTCTTTAAATGTGCTTGATTTTGTTGATCGAAGGAGAAATTACTAGCAGAGAGTGGTGGGTTGGGGTGGGAAATGTACTAAACGGTCTGGTACCATTCCTAAAGAGGACAACAAGTAGGTGACCATGTGCACTACTTTTCCTTGTGGTTTACTTCTGTGCTATTCTCGTAGTGACCACACTCAGAAAGTTGCATCCCCAGTGGCGTCATCAGCATGAGAGCAAAGATCTGTTACCACTCACGGAAAAGGGCAATGCAGTAGCTACAACTGAAATGAGAAGACAGGACTCTGGCTCTTGGTATGCAACGATACGTGGCTTGCTGTCACAAAGTCCAATATTAAAAATACCTAGTGCATAAATTCATATTTGCAGTGTTACTCAGAAGAGCCCCACGTGACATGCCATACAATAATACCAAATCCACCATAAAGAAGTTATGAAAAGTAGTTGCGATGTGTCTTACTTTGGCAGTTTTTCAAACCTCCGTATCTCCAATGCTTCAGACTTTTTATTTAAAATACCTGGAGAGCCTGTTCTGCAGTACATTATCCTTGAAGCGGGCGTCACTGAGTCACTGGGGCATGGATTAAACTGGAAGCACATGAATGAGGAATATGACTAGTATACTGTGTATTTAAGAGATACTGTCAATGGAATAAAGCATTGTCAAAGGATAATGGTTTCCAGCTGCCACATAAATGTCAAAGCAAAGCCAAAGCATTTATTTTCAAAGCAAAAGGCAGGAAAGTAATGTGATCCCCAGTTTGCACATAATAAGGCTGTAAATCCATCAGGGCTTTCAATGGCATCTAGCAGTGTGTCTACACTAGGATATGCAAACTGGCTTAGATTCCAAGGCAGCCACCAGAGTTGGCAAAAGGGAGTAGCTTATTTCCAAGATGGCTGCTACTAGAATGTCCCTGATGCCTCCAAAAGGAAAAGACTGTGTTTGAAATTCTTCTCAATCTTACTCCATTACCATGGATGAAAGGGAACTAGGCTGACTTGCTCACCTTTCCTCTGGAACCAAAATAAAGAGAACTTCTTATCTAAGAGAAGTGTTGGGGGGCAGGGAGTGGGGGAGATGTTGAAAATAAGGAAATGGAAGATGGTTCCCAATTCCTCTCTTCCCACTCTTTAGAGAATGGAGAGCTAATGCTGTCCAAGAAAACCGTGTCTTCTCTTATGTGTGCAGATTCCCAGTGAGAGGTCACAGCTATTATTTCTCAGTTCCCTCTAGGGAAAAGCTAAACCTCATTTCCCCCCATGAATTGTGCCCAAAGATTGACTGACTGATTCACAAGTACTTCCATCTGCTCTTTGCCAGGCACCGTAGGGGACGTTCCAATCTAGTTAGGAGGCTATTGCGGCAATCCAGGGAGAAGGGGGCCTGGTGGCAGAGGGGGAGAGCAGAGGACTGATTTAGGAGACATTAAAAGATGGGTTTGATAAGACTTGGTGATGGGTTAAATGTAGAAGGATAAGAGAAAAGAGAGGGAAGGTCATTAGCTCAGTTTGACACTATTAGTTCAAGTTTATTGTGGAATATTTAAATGGAGATACCAGTAACCAGTTGATAATACATGTATCTGGAACTCAGAAGGGGATTTGTGCTGGTGATCCCGGTGTAGAAAAAGCATAAACCTATATGACCGAAGCCAAGGAGGGAGGAGATTTCGGGGGAAGAGGTCAGGGAAGGAATACCACTGTCCAAGTCCTTGACAAGGAAGGGGCAGGCACGGTAGAGGGTGAGGGAGAGCCCCCAACAGGTCTGATCATTCTGCACCAGGTTGTGCTGGGCTCCTGTGATTCCCTCTGTGTTTGGATTCTCTTTCATGGACATAATCTATGCATTCATGTTGGTGTTTTTGATTGTTGCTTACCCCTTATATAGTGAGTGAAACGAGAAGGAACCAAAGAAAAGAAAAAGCATCTCTCAGTTTGCTTTTTAATCTTCTAAGAACATGCCAGGTTTCCATGTATAAAGAAGCTATTTTAAGAGCATGTACATAAAAGCTTCAACAGTGTTTGCTCTTTTGCTGAAAAGTAACTCAATTGATTTAAATCTATTATTTAAAAAAAGGAGTTATAGCCTTAAAATCTCAAAATGAAAATGTTTGAGTCCTTTTTCTTCTTCCTTTCTTCTTTTTTTAAGAACCTTTGGTTCATGCCTACTATAGTAATATGGGGCAGTGGAAGTAGCATAATATCTGTGCTTGGTAAAAACTGTAGTTTAATAAAGTTTTAATTTTTTGCAATGATTTGCCTTGGAAAATTATGTTTTGTCATAAGCAAAATTAATCTCTGGAAAACATTTGGTTCCCTGTTAACCTTTTTCTTTGGTTTAGTGTTATCATCTCCCAACTGTGCTTACCGAGTTTATAGCCAAAACTAAAAAAATAAAAGAGAACATAGTATGCTTGCCATTTGTCACTGGATTAGGATTAGCACAAATACACAGGTCCATTAACACATTTTTATGCATCTCAGTTCCCCTGTGTGCCATTATTTTAGAAATTCTTAGCAGAATATATGTATATTTATATATATATATTCAACATTTGACATAAGATAATTTGAGTTTGCTGTGTTTGGAAAATAACTCACATGGGAGAAAGTTGCATTAAATAAATAATAGAGATAAAATTTATACTTCCATATATTTCAAAGCCAATGCTGCTAACTTACAAGGGAATGGTAACATGAAGACACAGTGCTATAATTTGATTGATTTGTTTTGACAGCAGGCAAATAATTGAGAGTGAAAGGTGTCAGCACAGATGAAATATTGTATAAGCCACATTCAGAAGGCAACCCTGGCAGCAACAGCAACTGGAGTTTTATTTCCTTTGATTTGGTACTGTTACTCACTCCCAGTATACCATGAAACCATGAAAGGTGCACAACTTTCCCAACTAGGGAGACTTTTATGGAGAGGACAGAAATAGGAGTTTGTCAAATAGTTGAACAATGGATGTAGACAAAAGGATCTATGATGGCACTAGCACACCAGGTTGAATTATATCAGTTTTTTCCTTTATTTTGCAACTTGCTGCTCTCATGCATTTTGTCTCGTTTTTAAGTGATTCTGGGTCAGAGAAAATAAGAGAGCCCATTTTCCAGCCCCTTGACAAGACATGGGCAAAAAAAAGGGGTGTGTGTGACACCATTTCTGGGCCCAGATAAGGCATTTATACAACTGAAAACCCAAGTGCCTGGTAAAATAAGATCTGAGGTGTTTGGTTAACATAGAAGCTAAGTGGTCAGGAGAGGATTAATTAGGACAAAGCCTCTGCACTTACGCAAACATTGAGCATGGTGGTTAATAGACTGGGCTGTGAATCACACCGACCAGGTTTAATTCCAGCCATTCTGCTTGCTGGCTACGTGACATGGACAAGGCACTCTGGTTTCTGACACTCACGTTCCTCAGCTATTTTTTAGGGTTGTTTCAAAAATTAAATGTGATACCGCATGGAACATGCACAGCATGGTGCCGGATATGTAGTACTTAGTAAGTACACAATGAGTGATGGTTACTTTCATCATTTAGAGTTGCAGAGTTCAACATGGTAGCTATGAGCCATATGTGGCTGTTGGGCATTTGAAATGCAGCTAGTACAGAAATGCTGTAAGTGTAAAATCCATATAAAGGCAAAATATCTCATTAATATTTTATATTGATAACATGTTGAAATGATATTTTGGATATATTGGGTTAAATATGACACATTATTAAAATTAATTTCAGTGCTTCCTTTTTTACTTTTCAAAATATGGACACCAGAAAATTTTAAATTACGTGTGTGGCTCACATTTGTGGCTCACATCATGTTTATCTTGGATAGCACTCGCCTAGAGGACCTGCCTAAATCTCATATGCATATGGCACAAGTTAAAAGCTGTGTTCATTTAAAAATAAAAAGAGTAGTTAGAGTACATTTAAATTATGGACCCTCAAGCAGAAAATCACAAAGGATCCACTTTGGTAACAAAAATTAGAAAACATTTTGTAAGTTCTGTGCTGTAGTTTAGGAACTACTTGGGATTTTTATCTATACAGAGAGAAAAAAGATGCAATTTTATGAGCAATTACCATTGATCAGAATCTAAAATTATCTTTCTGAAAAATTATAAATACTTTTTGCTTTGAAATGTTTGAAATACAGAGGAATTACATGCTTCAACTGAATTTTTAATATTTTTTAAGACAATATAAAGCAAGAAGGACAAAATGTTAGAATGTGAGACAACAGTGTGATGAGTACAGAGGTATTAGATATGTTATTCACAGTAGTTGTATTTATGGTTTAAATATTTCAAAATTAAAAATATTAAGAATTTTTTAACACTTTCCTTCAGAATTTTACTTCCATATCCTTAATGAGTTAAAAAAAATACCATTTTTTTTTCTGAAATTAAGAAATTTCTTAACTCATTTGCAATCCTTGTTGGTTACGTATTTTCAGGACTAAAGTTTAGCTGAATAAACCCTTGGGCATCCACACAGAATTCGGTTTGTCTAATAAGAACCATAAGCAATGCTATCACTGAAGAATATCCCAGAGGGAATGCTAGAGCACAACAAGAGACATATTTTTTACGGGCCTGTTGCTTTCTTGGTAAAAGTTTCCCAATAATTCCACTAAGGATTTTGCAAATTTCTGGAAGTTCCAGAAAAAAACTTTAAATGTACTACCAAATCCAATTGAATGTTTGAAAATTTTGGGACTTATCTGCTAAGAACTGGTTATTCAGACCGATCTACTTAGGAAAATTGACAAAAAGAAGAGGAAGAGACCTTCCCATGACAAAATTGTCGTAAAATATACACACATAAAATTTGCCATCTTAACTATTTTTAAGCATACAGTTCTGTGGCATTAAGTATGCCCACATTGTTGTGCCACCATCACCACCATCTCTAGAATTTTGTCATCTTTCCCAACTGAAACACTGTACCCATTAAAACATAACTCCCATTACTCTCTACTCCAGCCCCTGGCAACCATGGTTTTACTTTCTGTCTTTATGAATTTGACTACATTGAGTACTTTATAAAATTGCAATCATATAGTGTCTGTCCTTTAGTGACTGGCTTATTAGTTCACTGAGCATAATGTTATCAAGGTTTATCCATTTATAACATGTGTCAGAATTTTCTTCATTTTTAAGACTACATATCTCATTGTCTGTATATCCCACATTATGTTTATCCGTTAATTTGTCCATGGACACTTGGGTTGCTTCCACCTTTTGCCTATTGTGAATAATAGTGCTACAAACATGGATGTACAAATATCTGTTGGTTT
>NW_012150186.1:2977767-3116862 GCF_000956105.1 Propithecus coquereli | reverse complement strand
CAAGCTTGAAAATACAATTTATTGGTCACGAGAGTAATAATATTATGAAATACAAACAAAAAAACAATCACCACTTCTGGAAAAATAACCCATACCAGTTGATTAGCCCCCAGAATGCCTGCAATGACTGACAGCACATTCCCTCACACAGTAGGCTCAGAATAAGAACATGCCCACCCACCACCACACAGCTTTCCAGAAATTCAGGAGGACCCTCAGTAAATGTGACTGAGTCTGTAAGTGAGATTTTCTCTGTGAAAACTGGGACAGCATTTCATGTCAGTGCTTGCCTCCTAAATGTTCCAGAACATCATGTGACCTTGTGATTAACTGATTTACAATTATCTACCAACTGTATTTTTAAAATGAGAATTCTAAATACTTCTCAGCTGAAATATTTCGCTATTATTTTCACATAAAAATATCATCTATGAATTTAAAATACAAAACAAAACTTTAAACCACTTTGAATTTCAAAACTCTTAGTAGAAATCAGGAATATTATCAAACACAAAAATATATTCAATTCAGAATATCATTAAAATAATAAACTTTTAGTCAAGAAGCTAAAAGTCAAAAAGAAGCCTGTTTTATAATGATTTTGCGGGGTTCAAAACTGCCCAACTGTCCCCCAACTTAAAGTTGTTTAAATGGGATATGTTACATTCTCTTAACAAAAGCACAAGATGGTCTTTTCTGGCTGAATATTTGTGAGAGTACCTTAATGTACTGAGATGGAATTCCTTCATCCTCCACCAAAGTGGGTTTCCATCAAGGTGAACTTTCCACATCCACAGCACCCACAGAATTATCAGGTATAAAAGAGACTTTAGCTAAAATTTGAACTATAATTTTATTCTTAAAAACGAGACCATATAGCCACATGCTGTGCATGCAATAGATGTGTATATATGTGTGCGTGTTCTTTAGCAAATGTGCTGTACTTTATGCTGGTGTAAAATGTCATATTCGTTAATTTTGTCATGACAAATGTTTGACCACATGTGATTTCATGCCTTAAAAATACGTCTGCATTTCAGGGGAAAAATAGGATGCCTCAGATCTCATGCCAGATTTTAATGTAGAATTAATTCCTTTAAAAAAGAGGTTTTTTAAAAAAAACAACATTTTTCTAATGTACATTAAGGATGTCGGAGAGTTCACTGAAGCATATGCTCTGAGCTTTCAGGAGCAATCTGTAGTCAGGCATTTTAAATGAAAATTGATTTGTGATTTACATGGTCAGTGGAAAGAAAATTAACTTATGGAAGGTTGTAATGAAATATTAGACAAGTAAAAAAGTAGATGGTGATCTAGTGGAACTAAAAGTCCCATCTGGAAGAATTCTGTGACATTTTTACATTTATCTGTGTTCTGCATGAGTTGTAATGTTAGTGGTAATTTTATGGGACTGAACTGAAATGAAAAGGGTGTTATCACAGATTGCCTACAATATAGGATTGTGTTCAGTGGAGAGGCCTGTATCCTTTTCTCCATTTTCCTATAATATGACTCATTGCACTTTTTTCAGCTACTGTTGTTGAATGCATTCAGCCTTTTACTTGAGGTTATTAAAGAAGAACATCAAATGCTCACAAATACAATCTAACTGCACATTTAAAAGCAACACTGAGGCTCTTCCCGAGTTCTGCATTGTTTTGGTAATGTTCAAGAAAGAACCTTCAAAATGTACACGAAAGAAGCAAGTGCATCAAATGTAAAGCTTGTATTTTAAGACAATTTTTTTGTCTCAAAAGTATGATTAACACCTCACCAAAACCTAGAACATGCTAGCAGAATGGTAAATTTGTATCTTCCTAAAAATGGGTCATTCAGAAGTTGCCTGTTTTTTACCCTTTTTATTCCAATTTTGTAAAAGCAATCACAATTTTTTTTCTGTGGTCAGAGAAGAATGTTCTAGGGAAGAACATTCCTTTCCTGTTTGATATAAAAGAAACGTCTGTCATATTTCAGTAGTAATGAGCTGATGTGAATTTTCAAAGGGGAATGAGTAGTGGGCTTAATTCCACAGACTATTCTTTTTCCCTCTACATTTACTATATTTGACAGATGGTCATGACTTTTAGAAGTATATAATTTCTAAATTACTGCACCTTAAATATTTGATAAAATTTAAATACTTTGGCCCTGTACTAAAGCATAAGCGGTAAAATTATTTGCCTTAGAATTTCAACATCCAATTCTGTCTCTTTTCTTTTCTCTCCTTTCATCTCTTTCTCCATGAACCACAGCTGAATATAGGTAGAACTTCTAAAAGAATTCTGAATATTAAGGTCTTTGGCTAAACTGATACTTGTACTGTATTTAAATAAATCTGCTAAATGTGGGAAATCTTACTTTTAGAATAGTTTGGATTGTCCTTTTTTATTTTCAATTATTTTCATCAAGTATTTTTAATTTGTGAAGTCTTCTCATTTTTATTATTCTCACCATTTTCTCTAATAAGAAAATTTCTAGTTATTTCGTAAGTTAAAATTGTATCATATTTATTTCACCCAGAGTGGCAGCTTTCTCTCTGTCTAATGGTGCTTCTCAAGTGGGACTGGCCATTAGCCTCACCTGGGAGCTTTGTAAAAAATACCAATTCTTAGGCCCCATCACAGAGTTCTGATTTAGTGGATCCAGGGTACTTCCTGACATTGGTACCAATAAAAACTCCCTGGTTGAGTTTAATGTGCAGCCAGAATTGAGACCACAGCTCTGTAAGAACAGCCACAGGGACACCCTGCATGAAGCTACTCTTTTTCAGGTGTGGAAGGAGAGGAGGCAGGGTTGGGTTGGTGGGACTGGATTCTCCCCTGCCTTGCCAGAGGATACAACTCTCCTTTTGCCTATATGCAGTTTTTAGGTTCCAGAAATAATTATTTGATCCACAGTATTTGGATTTGTGTATTTAACCTAAATATGTATACAAACAGTTTATAAGAGAATTCTGCATTATTTATTTAATTGCATTTTCAAATCAAAGGTTCAAAATATACTTTGAATCCATTGATTTTTATGTTTGATAGGACAGATGCTGTCCCAATTTAAAATAAAATATTTAAAAACTTGCTCTTGAGAGCTGGCTAGAAGTATCTGATTTTGTAGGCACAGGCTGGCCTTTTACTTCCATCCTTTGGACTTGGTTTTCAGTTGTTTTGTTCAAGTGGAAAACAAATAACCCTCCCACCAACATGTCCTCTAACGTCAGAACCAAGACTGTAGCGGTGGGTGCTGACGTAGCATTTAAACGACCATTTGACATCCATCCCTCCTGTCATTTCTGCTGCGCATTCGGTTCATAACATTTCTAGGGAAAAGGTCACAGATCTGTCACCAGCAGTGTTTGTGGCACTCAGAAAATAAAACGGGGTGGCTAATGATAGCTGGGGCAGCCCGCCTAATCACAGGATGCCGCTGAGGTCAATATTCCCTATTGGCTTTCCGTCCCGTCCATCCGAAACAATATACCGTAGTAAATGTAATCAGTAAGTGGTCGCAAATGAATCTTTTGGAGACATCAGCATTACAGAAACAAGAGATTCAGGAGGAGATGCTAAGTGGGATCTTTTGGGTTGTAATTGCAGCCCTGGGAATAATTGCCTTAATTAATAGCTGCTAAACCTGGGACCCTTGCTCCCAGACTCGTGGATGAGTTCGCAATTGCTGTTCTGGGAATGTCTTTTGGACTCTGCAGAGAGTGTCAGAGGGGTAAACGGACCCTGGGGACCAGGCTCAGGCGCTGAGAGCCTCCTGACTCCATCTTTTCCAAACCACAAGTACATCCCTGGTGATCAGATGGCCATCTCCATAGACCACAAAGTAGTGAGCAGCGGCGGTCGCGGAATAGGCTGAGGAGATCCATTTCAGCACTAAGTTCCTGCTTAGTAAAGAGAGTCTTAAATCTATCCTGCTTCCGGTGGATTGATAGCTCTGGTTAGAAGACAGCAGCCCTCCTGACATTTGCTGGTGAATATATAAAGAGCTGGAGAGAGAGAAAATAATAGGACAGCTTTTGTTTGTGTATTCTCCAGCCCTACTTCAGTAGACGGTCCTTAAGAGCTGACAGAGCTCTCACTGGAAGGGCCAGCCACAGGCAAAGCTGTGACAAGTTTGTTTCAGACCCCTCACTTGTCATGGAAGTCACCCTCTCGCCTCCTCACCTGCCATCAACTGTCCGGCCGCTCTGCCTCTGCTGCTCAGTCCAGACCTCCTCTCAGAAAGGTCCTAGTGCACTTCCTCATCCTGAGGTATAATTTCCCAGCAATGCTTCCAGAAACATTTACAGGAAAGCGAAGGCTTGAGCCGGCCATCAGTTAACTGGATTTGGGAATTAGTTTGGAAGGGAGAGAAACCTCCTTCACCTCCTAGCCTCATCCTGTGGCCATCACTAATAAGATATTATTAATAGTTACCGAGGCCAGGATGTCATCATCGATTCATTGATTGGTTTACTGACTGTATAAGCCGATGTATGAACAACCACTGCTGATCAAAGTTTTCTCAGCAATGATCCAGATGTTATCAACACAGACGATGTCATCCGCATGGAAAGCGTATGTGTTAGAGAAGCAGGCAGGCCTCTTATGATAGTGTAAGTATCTCTTTGTTACCTTGCGGTCTTTGCCGGAAGCAATGTGTGTGTCCTGGACATTGTGAGAGAAGGAGAGGCACTAACTCAAACGTTGGAGGAGCTCAATGTCGGTATACTGACTCGAATGCAGTTCATATTTGTCGAGGACGTACTAAACGCTGCGCACTCCCAAAACTCATCTTGCTTACTTGTCACAAGCACCCTGTAACAGCCTTTATCCTCCTCACTGTTCACCGTAGCTAAGGCACAAATGTGATTAAGAGATTTTTCCCAAAGTAATACAACTAAGTAGCAGCAGAACGTGAATTTGAACTTCAGCTGTCTGGCTGAGACACGCCGTCCCTTCTGCTGCTGCAGTAATTGGGGAATCATGTTTACCTGCACCAGTTTGGAAGATTCAAAGTGGCTCCCACAAGCTTTATAAAAAGTCCAAGACAGCATGGTTTGGTTAATAATTTTGGTATCCTGAGATAGTAGTAGGTGCTCAGTAAAACTTGATAAACTGAATTGATTAACTGGACAACCTCATGCTTCTGAATATAGCATTTCTCCTTCCCACAGCAAGGGAATAATTTGCAAGTAAATCCAGAAAGAGAGAAAATCATAAGGGGTCTAATGGATTATCAGAATTGATTCAGATGGTTTCTGCCATCTTAAAATAAACAAACAAAGGGAGAATGGCAAGTTAGTACTAGTCAATGTATTCAATGTGGCTTTCTTGGGTGTCTGATGGATATTATTGCTAAAATTTTAATTAGAATACAAGCCCCCAGCCCCAAATAAGTCTGTGTGCTAATAGAGTAATAAGGTGCTAGACAAAGGATTAGCACAAGAGTTCTCAACTGGAGAATTCCTTCCGCCCACCCCCAGGGGACACCTAGCAATGTCTAAAAACATTTCTTGTTGTCACCACTGGGGGGCGGTGATGCTACTGGCATCTAGAAAGAAGAGACCAGGGCTGCCGCTAAACATCCTTTGAGGCACAGACAGGACAGCCCCACAACAAAAAATTGTCCAGCCACAATGGCAATTGTGCTGGGATTGAGAAACCTTAGATTAGAGAACTAATGTCAGGGGTAAAAAAATGACAAAGGGTAAAGAAGCCCGATTGAATTTACAATCTGAAAGTGAAAGTGTGTTCTGGCTAGAAATTGCCATAAGGAAAGTGTCCTAATATTGTTAGCTTGATTGAAAAATTGTTTCAGTATTCTTCAGAGTTTAATAGGATTGGTTTTATAATAAATTTCAAGCAGAGATGGAGTTAAATTCCAGGAAAACAGCAATGATAACAGGTGGCATTTTGGGACCACCTACTGTATGCCAAGTATTTAATTTATGCTTTATACATATCATATTTAATCATCACAACTCTATAGAATAGGTACAATTATATCCTTTTATATATGATGAAATTTTGGCTGTAAGAAATCGATGGGATGGCAGAGATATTTCTGTGATCACCATACCTCATTTCCTTTTTCTGCTGGACACACAGACCATATTTTCGATCCCTTCTTCAGTTAAGGGGGCTCTGTGACTGATCCCGGCCAATGGAATGTGGGTGCCGTGAGGTATATGTTCTTCCAGGACGGTATCCTAAAAATTTAACCTGCTCAATCCCCTGCGTGTTCTGTTTTCCCTCAGAAGCAGAGTATCCAGTGGAGGACTGAGGGACCCTAGGGAATGCCCTGGATCTCTGAATGGCTGTGTGGAGCAGACCCCCCGCTGCCCCTCACTGAACATTGCTGTGAAAGGAAAAAAAATTATATTTAGCCACTAAGAAATTGGAGTCGTTTCTCAGAGTAGTTGGCATGCCCTGGTTAATACATGCAGCTTTAGGTAAGCTGGAATCTGAATCCATATTTTTCTGATCCCAAAGCCCCTATTCATGACTACAACATTGTGTTACAAATAAATGATTATTAACCTTTTCAAAACAAGTACAAATTATTTTCAAAGAATAGTTGTAAAAAGGTGTCCATAATTTTCTCTGTGTTTCTTCTGCATACAAAGTCAAAGCATGTAATTATCACTGAATTTTCTCGTTACAAAAACATAAATTATACAAATATGTCCCTGAAGTATATAAATATTCAACAATTTTAGAAACAGATAAAAATGTATGATTTTTATGATGATCATATGAACAGACACTGTTCTTGACATGTTCTTCAGATATTATTAATAATTAGATGCTTATTAGCTGTTCTTTGCAAGCACAAAGCACAGGTAAATAAATTGCAAATATTTTGTTAAAAAAATGGAGAGAAGATAACCAAATGCTGCTTATCTGTTCCTATTCCAAATCAAAATAAAATGCTGACTCTTGCTGAATGATCAAGATTACCACCTAGAAAGACAATCATTGCACTCCTAAGCTAGAGAACAAAGGGGGTTGCCTCTAAGAAGGCTAAGACTCATGGTCACTAGGTTGAGAACTTTTTAATAGAAAACATCCTGCTTTATAAGAATGTGTATACCTCCCTCCAGCAGATAGGAGGTATTCAAATACTTATTAAGTGAACCTAAATGATCCTGTATTATTACAATTATAAGTGCTAACCAGAATAAACACATACTGGAACTGAAATTGTTGGTAGATTTCCTTTTACTTCTTGCTACCAATGATTGTATTGAACTCGATATATCAAGCAGATATTATTGCAGTAGCAATCATTTAATGTTTCCATGACATGCTAAGATCAGAAGTAGTATGGCCTGTGTCATTTGCCTGAAATAATGCACATGCTAAAGGCAAGGAATCTTCTGTGTGGGATCAATTTCCATGGCATTAAACTAAGGACTTGCCCATGAAATGAAGTTTTGTGCTCTCTCAAGGATATCTACAGAATTTCTTGACTCTGTGTGTAATATTTCCATTCTTTCTGGGATGAGTTTTTTGTTTTTTAAGCTTTTAAGCTTCTTGTCAATAATATTTTAACTTAATGTAGATCACATTGTAGCCTATTATATATTTAAGGCGTTTTCTTATAAATAATGTGCAATTTATTCATCAGATGTTTTATTAACTGCCTAACTTGTGCTATGCTCAGGAGTACCACTTATCCCGCACCTCAGGCCACATTCTCAATATTATAATATTCTAACATGAGAATACAGAGGTGTAGTTTGGTGGGAAGAGTAGACCTGAAAACAGTTAATTTGCAAAATAATTTGACAGAATATGGACATAAAATGGGAGCTAAAGAAATGGTGGTGTTATCTGTCTTAAAAAAAGTATTTCTACTAAGTAGTATCCAATCTGAATTTAGGATTTGGTTTTTCTCAAAATTATCATTAACTGCCTTCTAAATTAAGTAATTAAGTTGCTAATATTTTCAATAATTTAGTTAATTTTTTTTTTTTTTTAAGAAATAAGTTACTGCAAACCTTCTTGCACTGCTATATTTTCATTCTCTGGAATTTGTAGGTAGGGTCCATCCGAAACTCCATCTCCTCACCTCCCTCATTGCACAGAGGAGGAGTCCTGTCCAGGGGGCTGGGGGTGATGATCTAGGTTATAGAAAGCTGGAACTGGGACCTGGGCCTCTTCCTCTCTTCCTGGGCTCCCTCCACAAGGCTACACTACTAACGCGAGTGGCCAGAGTTCTGTGATCATTTGCCAGCCCCCAGAAGAACGCGGGCATGTGAGTGTCACCCCACATAATGTGGTTCCATTACTGAACTTCCTGGTGGCTCATTTTCTCCTGCACAGCAGATTCTTTAAAAAAAACGTAAAACCTGATCACTTTAATTATATCAATCCGTCTGCTAGGTTGTCCCCTCTTGTGTTTTCCAGGCTCCTGGTTGTGAAATCAGAGCACGGGGATATTTTCTCTGAGACTTTTCATTAAACAGTATTCCACACGGAGAAAGGCATTGTTGAATCTTTAATGTTCTGCTACCAATATCTATATAGGCCTCCTGTCCTGCTTGTTCTAGCATAAATTTCACGGAGACTACATCTTTAGTACATATAGACTAAGCATACAGCGCCTGAAGAGCCCCATCCAGTGGACAGTAAGCCCAGGATATTGTCATTTCTCTGTTAGACAAAATGCATGTTTCCCTTTTAACGATAAATTGGTCTATTCAGATATTGAATAGGACGGTACTCTTAGGATTCCTTATGATTAAAATTAGATTATTGAAGGAAAAAAGAGTCTGGATGGAAATATTTTCTCACCTCTGATCAGCACTTGGGTGCTTTCAGTGCTGCCCCCTGGGGTAGTTCTCGCTGTATTCCAAGTGAACCTGCCCTGCTCCCCCGACGCATTCCAGAGAACACGGTGTGAATGGTGCCTCCTGGCATTGTGCAATGCCGTGGGCCTGGGTACTCTTAAGCCTTAGCCTCTATGAGTTTTGATGTGCAGAAGAGTAATTTTGATCAGTTATTGGATTTAGTGATTTTTTTCAGGTGAAGACAAAATGCATCCATGTTGCCATGTGTTTATCTCTGAAAAGGAGGCTGAGAGTAAAGGAACGAGATCACAGTGTGGTGCTTTTGGAAATTCACTTTTCTTTGCGGTCTACTTTGTCTGTTGGCTGCTTCATATGCAACCAATGTCTAGGTACAAAAGTATCTTTTATTCCAATGATACCACAGACCCCCTCTTCATATAAACTATTTAATCAAGACTTTTCAAAAAATTTATTTTTTGAAATGTCAATTTTCTTGCCAACACATCGAATTTCCCATGCATCAGTGCCATTGTTCCAATCTAGTTCTGTTACACATAATGTTTTTCTAGAAGTAAAACTATCCAGATAGGGCATCAGCCAACAAAATAACTTTTTGCCAGACCGCTAGCTAAATAAGCTGTCTTGTGCATTCCTCCCCAGGCTTGGCTTTCTCTGTGTGTTCTGAAGCTGATTCTTTCATTCTAATCTAACAAAACAACTGCCTTCTCACTTTTTAGTTCATGCATTTGTAATGCCTTGTAGATCCCGGCTCTGCTGTCTTTTGGAGGCTAAACTCTACACCACCAAGGCGGTGACTCTGGGTCAGCCCCTTACGTTCTAGGATTTGCTACATTTACCTTCCTAATTAATATTACACTGTCTTTCCCTTTCCTCACTGTCTAAATACCTGCTGCTCACGTGTTCATCTTTCTTAGTAGCCTGCCTTTATCTGACCCAGATCTATAGCTACTCATTTTTAGAAAAGGAGGAGGAAGCAATGAAGGCAATATGATAGATGTATCTGGGCAGATCATAATAAAAATACCTCCCAAATATCAAGTACCGTGCTCAGGGCTTTCCATATATTATCTCATTCATACACATAATGATTTTGTGTACTGTCTTCATTTTGCATACAAGGTCATACAGCAGGTAGATGGTGGTACTGAGATTAAAGCCAAAGTCTCCCTGCCTCCACCCCTGTGCCACCCTTCCCCTTTTCCCTCCAGCATGCTGGGCTTTCTCCCCCGAGAACCAAAGTTTCAGCCTATTTCCCCTCTGAGGTCCTTGATGTTGACAAGATCTCAGTCTAGATCAGATTGCACTTTATCCCATTACTCCCTGTGCATTGTCTCCACTGAGCTTTTTAACATACAGGGAGCCCTTCCTTAGAATAGCTGTCACCCAGACCTATTGTAATTTATACCTATTGACACTACGCTGCAGATAATTCACCCTTGCGAGCTGTCACTTTCCACTGTCACCAGAAACAGCTAGCAAACGGAAATCGTATGCATGGTGCCCATCAACAGAGGATCTTGGTGTCACCCGATGCAAACACACATGGAAGAAAATGAGTCTGTACCTCTTGGATCACAGAGATGTCTCCTTTCCAAGCGAGAGCATCGTTTGATGACTTTGAGGGAGCCCGAAAATGAAAGGAATAACTCCTAAGATATGATCATTATTGAACTAGAATACTGAACAGGTGCATCTACATTTTCTGGGACTTCGCTCCAGTAGATCTTTTATTCTTGGGTTAAGTAGCAAGATGCAATTGCATTCCAAGAAACTATTAACATAATATGTACTGAAAACCATACTGCCCTGCCCGTTTCCTTTGAGGGGCTCAAAGATAAGAATCAGAGGACCACGGGATTTTTTTAAACGAAACACACTTCAGAAACTATTTGTTCCCACCTTCCATCTCGCAATTAAAGAAATTGAGGTGCAGAAACATTAAGGGATTCACTCAAGGTTAAAAGGGGCAAAGACTCCTCAAAGAATATAACTAAAGTGTCTCTCAAATTAATATTATAACTGTTATATACACTTCTGTACCTGTTACTTTTCTCTGTTTCCCTGGTGTTGATAATAATGGAAACTTATTCCTGTCTTCACATGATGTTTGCATTTCTTTCCTCATCCTTATGGTTTGAAATAGTTAAAGCATCAGCCCCAACCAATATGCACTTGAATTTGAAATTTGCTGTATGATGCTGCTGCTTTTCATTTTTTACCATTTCACACCTTGTCCGCATCTTGAGCAAGCTTGTAAGTTTCCAGTGCATACATTTCTTGTGATGATATATTGTCCTGGTGGAAAATTTCATTTACTGGCTGTGCCCTTTGCTGAACCTGTTGCTAGTCAGGGAACATGATAAGCGTATAAGTAGCATGCTACTTCATTTATCATACATCGTTTTAGACACTCAAATATCTCATATGCAATTCTGCATTCTGCACAAAGGGGAGCTACTCAACTCACAGAAAAAAAAGATCTTCAAATAAATTGTCAGTTTATGATATATAAATGTATCCTCTTAATAAAAATTAATCACAGTTAATACTAAATCTGTAAGTACCTTTTATTTTTTTTATAACCCTGCTAACCACATGCTATCAAACACTAAGGGAAAGAATCTGGCTTTTGTGATTTGGTGTATAAGAAAATTGGAAGACATAAAAATGCTGTCTATTTTCAATAATTGAATTACATTGTGAAATAAATCAGGGCATTGGGAATCTCGGCAGTGTCTCAAGGGCTGCCTGTGCCACACTTCTCACACGGGGAAGTGCCTCAGCATTTTCCTCCGATTGCCTTCAGTGGAAACTGCTCAAAGTCAAAGCCAACACTTGGAGAAGTTTGAGTTAGGCCAGAGAGAGAAGGAGCGCATCACGAATGGAAAGCAAGGAAAACAAAGATCTAAGTGTCTGTTTTAGAAAGTCTTTTTTTTTTTTTTTAAGGGTTATTTTCTGAGACTGCTCCAGGAGGTCAGGCCTACCTTATTTCAGTAACTTTTCATGTATCGATTCCTGCTTTTCCCCTGCCTGTCATTACAATGTTTTATTAGCACCCATGTTTTATGTGTAACATAAAAAATCTACATTCTGTCAGAATGGGGCCCTCGAAATTTTGAAAGTGAAACTTGATTTTCATTAAACACGGCTTAGACTAATTAGGACCTTTCTCAAAGGAATTGTGAACATGAAATACAGCTAACAATTATGTGTTCTCTGTCTCTCTCTCTTTACGGTCTAGGAAGTACTTTAGCCAAGTGGAATCCATACAGACAGACAAGGACTACTGGCCCTTATATAAGGATGTAAATATAGATAGAAGCCTGGGCATTTTTATTTATGTAGGGCTATTGTCTGTCAGAAACAATAGTGGTGCCATGGTGTATGTCAGCAGCAACTTGCTTAAATGCACCTACGTGTGACTTAGCTAGGCCCTGCCTTGCAGGGGGCATTTTCACAAAAGGAGAGATGCCTCTCAAATGAAAACTCACTTTTTTTTTATAAAGAAGAATGTCCCTTTCTGAAATATAGGATTAGGATGCAGAATTTACATGTAACATCACTTCTGGCCACTGAAAAATACCTAGACTAAATATATAGGAACAACCATTTGATTTTCTCCATTTTTGTGTTGATAAAACTGTCTCTAGGCCTTGGTTCTCCCACTCTTTGGATCACAAAGTCTTTGAGATGCTAATGAAAGCTATGGATCTTCGCTATGGAAAAACACGCATGCCCTGAAACACACAGATGTCTGTATATATTATAATTTCAGGGGTATGAATGCTTAGCCAATATCTGTTTCCTCTCCTTTCTCAGACTAACCTACCAGAAAGCAAAGTCCTCCTCTAGAAAGCAGAGCTTGGCAAACCCCAGCCTGCTGACCAAATCTCACTCACCACCTGTTTTTCTAAATAAAGATTTATTGGGATACAGCCATACCCATTTGTTGACCTCTTATTTGTGGCTGCTTTCGTGCTACAATGGTAGAGTTGAATAGTTGTGATAAAGATTATATAGCTTCCGAAACCAAAAATATTTGCTATCTGGCCCTTTATGGAAAAAGTTTGCCAACCCCTGCTCTGGGGCTGTTCACACAAGTCAAGATCATTCGCAGGCTGGCTCCTTTCATCCCGTTGGAGGAATCTGCTTATCCCCACTGGGACGGTGCCCTGTTTGGAGGTTGGGTCCGGGGTAGATACTGACATTTGGTGGTGGTAAGTTCTGTAGTTCAGACTCCAGCTCTAAGCTGGAATCAACTCAAATGTCCATCAAGAGAAAAGTGGGTGAATATATTATGGTATAGTATTTGTACAGCCAAATAGTGCTCAATAATAACAAGAATGAGCTGTTGCTACACATAGTCATATGGATCCAGCAAAGAAAGCCAGATACAGAAGGGTACATACTGTACAGTCACACTTATGTAAAGTTCTAGAACATGCAAGACTAATTCATGGTGATCCAAGTCAGAACAGTAAGGGAGAAGGTGGTCCCTAGGAAGGGGTACGAGGGAAACCTCTGGGCTGCTGAAGTGTTCTATAGCTTCATCACTGAGCTCAAGGTGATAGTTACATATGTAAAAATTTTTCGAGCTAATTGTTTGAAATTAGTGTACATTTTTCACTTGGTATTTTATATCTGAAGTGAGACAGTATGAGAGAATCAGAGAGAGAGAGAGAGAGAAACAGACAGACAGACAAGAGAATGCTCTGAGCTAAGGTTGCCAAGTTTCAAATCCTGCTTATCCACCACTAAGTTATACGACTTGGGGCAGCTGTCTTCATGGTGTCTCAGTTTCCTCAACTGCAGAATGGCCAAATGGTTGAGTAGGTCTAACCTGCCTCATCTATAATTCCAAAATCCAGAAAATATCTGAAAAGCAAAGGTGTTTTCATAATTCATTTAGCAGAAAAACTGACCTTAACTTGTATTGGGATATTTATGGTTTTTATTTATTCCACTTAGTATGAAAAGTTATAGTAATTAATGTTCTTGCAGAAATATTAATGTTCTGGAATGCTGCCCTAGACCATACTGACAGTGTCATGATGTCGGGAATACATCTTCCATATTAACTTTCTAAAATATGAAAAATTTCTGAGTTCTAAAACATCTAGACCAAGGTCATCAGGTAAGAGATTGTAGACGTACACCTGCCTCATGGAGTTTATGAGAATTAAATAAAGTAACACCTGAAGAGCACTTGGAACAATGCCTGTCCTATGCAAAGCACTCAACAAAGGTTAATATTATTAATTGTGGTCTCTGCCCCCACTCCAAGGAAGCTTGTGACTACTTTTTCCTTAGGGCCAGTGGACACCAATTATGAAAACTATCATAAGTCAAATTTCTAAAGACCATAGTCTATAAAATTTCCCTTGGGCAAACTGTATGAGAAAGAAGTGGAAAACTGTGGCTTCGTGGAGGGGGTGAAGCCCTGAATTCTCTATCACCTTGGAAAACTTTACAGCTAGGACTTTCTTAAGAGAGGCTGTTTGCTGTCACATGTCGAAGTGGACACTCCTTCCACTGAGACCAGAAATAGCTAAGTATTCTTGAACAGGGTATGAGGGTTTCTCTGAAGAACCAGAAAAGGAGTTTCGTCTAGTGCTGATTCTGCGTGAGTTTAAAAAATACACTATTTCCAGCATTCCTGCTGGGAGTGTGTATTTGAAGTACTCCACTGTCCCCGACATCTCTGCCTGTGCTGGGATTAAGGAGGCAGTAAGCAGGGAGATTCCCCCAAATCAGAACAAGGGAAGGAAAAATTAATGAGAGAAGCAAATCACATAAACGATCTTTCAAGAGGATTTTCAGCATCTGAAAATAATCAAAAGAAGAGGCCTCTCTGCTTTAGTAGAGAGGGGTAATGGCTCTGAGCACCAAATTCTGGTTCTTGCTTTTGCTACTACTGGCTGGGTGACCTCGGACAAGCCACTAAAACCCTTTGTGCCTCAGTTACCTCATTCATAAAATGAAGGGATCTTATAAATTGGAAGTTGATTTCTAATATAACTTTCAATGCTGTGAGTTCTAATTGTTCCAATTCGGAAAGGCTGGGAACCAGTTCTTACCTATCACTTCAAACTCCTGCATATGACATGACCTGAGAATCTACACAATGAGGAACTTTACAAAATACTTGTTGATTTAAAATACAACCTTGTTTTGTTCACTTCAGCATCCTCAGTATCTAAAATAGTGCCTGGCACAAAGTAGTTTCTCAAAAAGTATTGTTGAATGAATGAATGACTATTTTAATTACAGATCTGTTACTGAGGCAGCAAGTTTCTTTGATAAATAAATACTAATGAAGTTTATGTTATTTAATGACTCTTGGAAGTAATGGATAGGATATTTTCAGCCATACAGAAAACGATAGCTCAAGATTATTTACAGTGAAAATGTCTTATCTCTTATAACAAAAATTCAAGAGGTAGACAGCATCTTTATTGGTTTCTTCAGGGTTTAACGGTGTCACTTAAGGCCCGGGTTTCTTCCTTGTTCTGCTCTGCCAATCGGGCAGATTAGCCTTCTTGTAGCTGGCTCACCTCGTGGTTGCAAAAGGGCTGCTGCCTGTGCAGGTGTCATGTTGGGATTCTCTTAGAAAGAAAGAAGTAGAGGAATAGGTTTACATAGTCAACTAATAGTGATCACTCCAGAATTAACTATCTGGTTAATAAATACCTGTTCAATAAATAAAAGAACAAATAAATGAACAAAGGGAGAAACAAATGGCATAAAGATAAAAAGTCAAGTGTAAAAATGCCAGATGAATGATTCAGAGAATAAGTGCCAGGGGAGTTTTCTGGAGACGTCGCCGTGGACTGGTGTCAGTCCCAAGCAGGAAGGGGCTGCAGAGATAATGGCGCATGACCTGGACTTGGACGGTTTGGATATGGGTAAGAGCTGGTGAAGGCATTCATTTGTGGGGACAATTTGATCCAATGCTGGGAAGTAGAAACACATACAACATATATTGGTGGCAAAGGGGACATTGAATGAAGAGAGGAGAGGTCAAGAGGGGACAGTAATTAAGGATCAATTTGGAAGAATAGATTTTACCACAAGGCTAATTGACTAGACTTTATTCTATTGGTAATGGGAAGAATTTTTTAAGTTAGATTTAGTGAGCTATACTTTACATAAAGCAAAACCCACCCCTTTTAGTTTGCAGTTCCATGAGTTTTGACAAACACACAGTGCCGGTGTAACTACCACCACAATCAGTACAGAGGACTGTTCCCGAATGTTCCCTCAGGCCTCTTTGGAATTAACCCCTCCTTGACCACCACCCCTAGCAACCACTGATCTGCTTTCTGTCTCTATAGTTTTGCCTTTTCCTGAATGTCATATGTAGCCTTTTGAGTCTGGCTCCTTTCACTTAGCATGTACATTTGAGATCCATCCTTGTTGTATGTAGCGGCAGTTAGTTCCTTTTTATTTGAGTAGGCTTTCATTATTTGGATATATCACAGTTTGTTTATTCATTTGCCAGTTGAAGGATATTTGGATGGTTTCCCTTTTTTTGGCAATTATGAATAAAGCCACCACAAACATTTGCATATAAGTTTTTCTGTGAACCTAAGTTTTTATTTCTTTTGGGTAAATATTTAGGATTGGGATTACTGGCTTGTATGGTAAGTGTGTGTCAACCGCCAAACAGTTTTCTAAAGTGGTTGGACCACTTTGTAATCCCATTGGTGAAGGATGAGCATTCCAGTTACTCCACATTCTTGTCAGCATTTGGTGTTGTCAGTTTTGGGTTTGCTTTTTTCTTTCTTCCTTTTTATTTGCTTTTTTTGTTGTTGTTTAGCCATTCAAATAAGTTTGCAGTGGTGGTATCTCATTATGGCTTTAATTTTCATTTCTCTAATGACTAATTAGAAAATGTTGAATATCTTCCTTATACTTATTTGCTTCCTATATATCTTCTTTGGTAAAGTCTCTAAACAGAAAGATTTTAATTTTCTTTTTAATTCTTATCAGGTTATGATAATATCAAAGCTTTAGAAAGTCTGGTCTGGATCTGGAATAAGGGTGTTAGTGATGTGAAAATCAGATAGGAATTTCCCTACTGCATAAACCAAGTTCAAGGTGATGAGAGAGGTAGTATATCTATGACTAAATAGTATATTTGCCCTAAAAAATAGATTTTGAACATAGAAAACACCTTGCTCTGTGCCTGCTAGTCAGTATACTGAAAATGATTACTACCATTTATGATGCACCCAGACACATGCAGGCACACGTGTGCACTTCACAGGTATGAATCTTCACACCCCCCTGCCACAGTGTTCTAGTTCTCTTCTCTGCTTCTCATACAAGGAAACTGAGGTACAGAGAGAAAAATCACTCACTTATGATCATATAGCTAGTAAGTGGCATCTAGGGGATTTGAACTCTAGTCATCTGTCTCTATAACCCCCACACGACACTGCCTTTATAGAAGCACCTCCATTAATGTTTGTTGAATTAGATGAATTAAAAACTATAAAAAAATCACCAGAAATACCTCTTTCCTAGTTTTGGTTCTTAGAATCAAAACTGGTTTGACAAAGGCATCAAATGTAACTCTTCTCAATGATACATAGCACATATGCCATATTATTTGGACAGTAACAAAATGCCAATGTTCTTCCTTATTTATTCAATTGGATCAAGAGTGGTGGACCCCAAATGTAGTAGACTATAGGGTTCATTATCCATTTTCCTGTGATTCTTTCTCAAATCTGTCACTCTGCTGATGGAAAGGAGAGGACCACTAAAGACAGGCTGCTGTAGGGAGACACCTGCACCCCTTAGCCAGAGCATATTTCAGCCATCTCCTCACTCAGCCAGATGTGAGCTCTTTTCATTCTCCACAGCAATGGAAGACCCAGCATCACTGCCTGGGAACAATTACACCCCTCGAGGGCATGGGAGCACCCACCTTTGAAACCGCTCCTGCAGAGCCAGAAGGATGAGGAGAAACAAACAAAAAATACAACAAAAAAGCCTTTATCCTTCTTCATTTCTTAGCTCAGCTATAGGAGAGTTATTTTGCTGCGTACTCCCAAGAAGAGATAAGAGGTGCTAATTGTAGAATCAGTAATTTAGTGTAGGAACCAAGTCAATGTGTGCTACTAGATCAAATTGAACACATTTTTAGAGATCTTAAATCGTAAGGGTGTGAAAAGCCCACTTTATCCGGATAGTATGCTAATCCCCAGAAATCCATTTGATCCCTCAGTCAGTCAGGAAACTGAGAATCTGCCTTTTTCCCCCACTGGGTACCTTCTTTGAAACAGGTATGTGATACTGTGATCTAGCAAAGATTTACATGTGGGCAACGAAGGGGTGGGAGGTTATGCAAAGGTATCAGGCCTATTTTTGGTACCAGAAAGTTTGCAGGTCATCGGTACCAGACCCACAGCATCAGTCTTCAACTTCTCAAAACAAGATGCTGGTTGAGGGAGGAGACTTGAGGAAACTTTTTGATCAAAAAGGTAACAGCATTTGATAAATTTCCATTAATGACTTAATCTTTCCCTAGTAATGTCCTTTACAAGATTAGAGATAGGTTTCCTCGCAGGAAAAATTACTGTATTTCCAGATGAAGTAAGACTATGAAGTAGAAAAAAAGAGAAATACAATTAAAACTTCACATTAAAAAACCAAGTTTGTGATGAGACAATACAATAAATTTCAACCACTGTCATTTACTTTAGATTGTGATGTGTCTGTCTGAGACATAGGCATATTTTAAATTGCTTCTAAAAGGAAGACAGAAAACAACATCTTACTACCCCCAACACATGCCCATACTACAAAAAATGTCATTACTACACCTTTTGGTGAACTGTTGGAAACAGTCTGATTCTATGGCAAGAGCTGAGTGTTGGCCGGGCGCGGTGGCTCACGCCTATAATCCTAGCTCTCTGGGAGGCCGAGGCGGGCAGATTGTTTGAGGTAAGGAGTTCGAAACCAACCTGAGCAAGAGCGAGACCTTGTCTCTACTAAAAATAGAAAGAAATTAGCTGGACAATTAAAAATATATAGAAAAAATTAGCCAGACATGGTGGTGCATGCCTATAGTCCCAGCTACTCGGGAGGCTGAGGCAGGAGGATCACTTGAGTCCAGGAGTTTGAGGTTGCTGTGAGCTAGGCTGACACCATGGCACTCTAGCCCGGGCAACAGAGCAAGACTCTGTCTCAAAAAAAAAAAAAAAAAAAGAGCTGAGTGTTGGTACCACTTGTGTGACCACAATGGATTCCCTTCTCTTGAGGGTGAATTTCCTCATCTATAAAGTGAGCATATGAATATTGATACTTAGGGTTGTCGTTGTGAAGATTAGATACATTAACATGTTGGAAATACCTGAAGTAGGTATTAACTTACTGGTATTTACTGGTAGTTCCTTTTTCTTAAAATCATACTATCATGAAATCCCAAGGAATCCCGTAAACTAATCATTCATTTCTATATGTACACGTGCACATGCATGTGCACACACACACTTCATACAAGATGTATGGTATTAATACAGAAAGATCATAACCTAAGGTTGTCTACTCTATCAGGACCCAAATTTCAAGCCAGGTGTTAAAATCATTAGCGGAATCAACCGTCTCCAACTCAGAGGACTTAAACTTGCCATCAGGTTCTCCCTAGTACTACTTTGCAGCTGCTCCTTACCTAGAAATGATTCTTCTATTAAAAAGGATTTGCTTTATAAAAATTCTATATTTTAATGAGCCAGAAGTCAGTAGCAGCCACAGATACTCCAAATGGCTTTTACTATTTCCAAAGGGATTTTTGGAATCTCTGAACTTCACAACAGCCCATGAAAAAAGGGCTGAAGATGTCCAAATTCTATAACCTTGTAGTTATTATGTAGAAATAATGTGGGGCTTAGATAATGAATTACTAAAGTTAAGAATTTTGTTGAGTGTGTTACTCTCAAGCAAAGCTAAATTCTACTTTAGTTCTGTAAATCATGGAAATAAACATCTTTAAAGGTTAAACCTGCTTGGGGAAAATATATGGACCTGCTTTAAGATCTTGGGTTGAAGATAATATCAAAATTAATTTATTCAAAGGTGAAAACAGTTTCATAAAACTTGAGCCAGGTGGAACTTTCGTGAGGACTTCTCAGTTCTCTAGCTCAGAATCCTGAGAAGTGCAAATGATACATGATTATCTAACCCTCCAATTTTGTACCTAGTCATGGGGATCTCTTCATTCTGCTTATCAGTTAGTCTCACTGGGAAAATATTAGCCAAGTCATTAGCCCAAGAGGTCATAGCAATATCTACCCCTTTGAAAGAAATCTTTCCTTGTGACTTGGTTTTTGATCAATTTTTCACCTTCCCCTTAAACCTATTAACAAGTAACTACTGTCTGTGACACATCCTTCAGTTGGTTGAACAGTCTTTTAATTCCATGTGCTGGATTAGGATTAAACACTTATGCCTGTCACTTTTCCTCTAGGAGGAGCTCAGTTTTTGCAGGAAATGGTGTTATCACCCCAGCAAAAACCTTAGTTGTCCCCAGTACATATCAGACAGGACTGCACATTGTTCCAGCTCAATTTTCAGTAGAGGGACCAATGGGGAAGCAATCCTTAAAAAACAGAAGGAAAACCAAATAATTTAACCAAGAAGATCATGGCTCTGATGCATTTTGTTGCTGCCTTCTCCACTATTTCCAACCCTTTTTCTAAAAACATGGTGAAGGGAACGAAGTTCAGATGGCATTTTGAGTTAAGCACTAGATAGATGGAGAAGAAACTGAAATATTATTCATGATTCAGCCTCTTCCCTTTCCTCCCACTGAGCATTTCAGAGAGCTGCATATCAGGGGGTCTTGGGGACACTGCTAAGAAATAAACAAACAAGACTTAACCTTGTTCTAAAGTGAAACCAAGGCTTTTCTGCCACCTGCTACCACCTTTTGAAATTTTCTCATTGCAATGACATTGGTCAATCTTTAGGAATAGCATCAATGTAGTAGTGTTTGCATTCCATCAGCAAATATGTTCTGAGTCCCTCCTATGTGCTGGGCATTGTCATGGACACTGGGATAGGGACAAGAAAGACCTGGTTTCTGAGGGAACATTCTTGTGGGAGGGCAGTCATTCAGTGAATGGCATGCACAGATGGCATATCCTTACAAATTGTAAGGATTAGTACTACAAAGAAGTACTACAAAGAACTACAAAATTAGTGCTACAAAGAAGGAAAACACGGAGTCAGGATAGAGAAAATAAAGGGTGCATAGCTTAGATGGAGATGGTTTAGATTGACCCCCCTCCTGAAAGTGACATTTAAGGAACACTAATGAGAGATATTTCCTAGTGGTTAAGCCATGCTACCTGGTATTGGGTGTCAACTTCAGCCCTCATTTGACTTTAGGCAAGTTAGTTAACCTGTCTGAGCCCTGGTTCCCTCATGTACAATTGGGATGACCAAACAACCTATCTGTCTCATGAAATTCATAAGATGACTCTGAGAATGAACTAATTCCTGTAGATGGTTTAATAAATATTATCTGTCATCACCATCCTCATCATTGATGGTGTTAT
This sequence comes from Propithecus coquereli, assembly GCF_000956105.1. Classification (NCBI taxonomy): domain Eukaryota; kingdom Metazoa; phylum Chordata; class Mammalia; order Primates; family Indriidae; genus Propithecus; species Propithecus coquereli. The sequence continues at coordinate 3,095,493 of NW_012150186.1, read as the reverse complement.
TGCCAGTAGTAATAGCACTAGTAAATTGAGGCCCTTAGAATCTCATGAATCAAGATAATTTTTCTCACTCTGTTTCCTTAGTCAATTGTTCCATGGATGTTTCTAGCCAAAAAGAGAGAGCAATTGAAAGTCTTCTCTTTGCTCAGATTTGAGACACATTCCAGCTCACCTAAATCCAAGATACTTTTTTTTTTTTTTTTACTTTGTAAAGTAAAGAACAAACAAGTTTTCAATGCTCTTCACAGTCCAAGCTCTATGTTAGGTGCCTTCTCATAGAATGTTACCATTTAACACATTGACGGCCACACTAGAAAAAAAAAATTCCTTGAGGCCACGGTGTTTTATTATGAAAATAGAATCAGAACTTCAAGAACAAAATGAACCTTTGTAATTTAATGAAAAATTTGTTATTTTTTTTAGTGTTTTCTGTGCATGAGTTATATGCGACTTGAAAAATAGTTCTCTAGGATCCCAAGGTAAAGAGACGGGTGAGTTATATGCTTCACAAAGCCCCAGGCTCAAAACTAGTGTGAGTTAAATACAACTCACATGGCAGTTAATGTGTTAATTCACAACCATTGTTGGTTAAGAGGTGATTATTAGGTTACGTATGATGCCCTTACCCTCCCATACGTAACCTAATCATCTGTACCCCCATAACATGCTGAAATAAAAAAAAAAGAGGTGATTATTTCCTCTCTACAGATGAAGAAATGGAGGCTCAGAGAGGCTCAAGAAATTTTCTTAATGTCATGCAGCTAATAAATGGCAGAGAAGGATTCAGACTGAGGACTTTCAACCTCAAGTCCAATACTCTTTCTACTCCAATGTAGTCCCTGAGACATCAGCCTATTCATTGATATACCCAGTACCCATCAATACCTATTTAGTGATCACACTCACTGTCATAAGAGACCATGAAGGAATCCCAGAAACCACACACTTCCCAAGGCTAACACTTCAACCAAAACCAAGATGTCACAGACTTTTAAGTTAATGGTCACCTGTAACACTATATTCCAGGGCAGCTAGTAGGTGTGATCTCTGTCAGAGTCTGGAAGCGTCTGCTGTTTTCTGAGCATCTCTAGAATCTTTTTATTTTCCACTGCTATTTCTGGGTAGAGGTTAGGTCTTTCCTGACAATCTGGGATGAATCTTTTTCCTAAGAAATTATAAGGTACATTTAATTCCTTAGTATGTATCCCATGTGGAAGCCTCAAAACACACCCAATATTAAAGACAAGATTTAGTGTGTTGATTTTGGTAGACCTCCTAGTAGCTGTTTTCTATTCCAGGAAAAAAAGCACAGTGGCATTACCACTCTGGGAGAAGTGGACATATTGACTTAGTAAGAGACATTGTTGACATTTCAAGTACCAGAAAGATGTGTTACCGGATATGGGATTAAAATAGTATTTCTGGCCAGTGAGGTGCTCACTTTTAGACTAAGCATCAACAAAGGGAAAGTTGCTAAAAATGATATCTTCCCAATTAAAACAAAACAAAAAAACTTAAGAAAGAACACTTACCAGGGAGATAACAGAAAGGTATTTCAGAACGGTGAGGCGTGCTCAGGAAAGCCCAGAGAGTGGAAGGTTGTCCTTGCTGCTCTCGTGGCCTTCCCCATCCTCAGCCATCTCAGCGCTCCAGCGTGAGGCTGCCCCGAGGTCTGTGCGTCTTCACTGCGACATGCGGACCGGTGACCACGGAAGGCCTTTCTGCGCTGAGTTTTTAATCCCTAAAGGCCCTTCTCAATGCATACATGGATAAATTTTTGATGGGTAATTTTAGCAAAATATACTCACAGTCTGTGCCATATCCACATTTAAATCCTTATTATCAGAATAATCATCGTATGTATTTCCAGCAGTTTGGGGCAATTCTGTTGTTTACTATTGAATGCAAACATAAAGCAACCTTCATACCATTAATTTAGAGCCCGAACTCACTTGCCTTAGTTGGCCCAGTGTAGTTGCACGTCACATGGGTGGTGGAGACAGGTTAGCTTTATTAGTCACAGCCCTGGAGGTCTCCTACCCAACTGAGCTGACTTTGCCCATCTTGTTCGATGGTTTTCAGAGTCAGACAAAATAGCACTTCCCACTTTCCCCAACCGCACACACCCCTGCCTGGGACAAGAACATAAACAGGTTTTTTCATGGCTCACCCTCAGGGATTTTTCTGAGGCCACAATTTAGCTTCTCAGGCCTCCAGATCCCTCTAACAATGACTCATTTGAGCCCGTGAATTTTCTTCTTTATCTGGTGTATATTTGTTTCCGATGCCTGTCTCCACATTCCACCCACCCACTGCTCCGACATCTGGGGCCCAGTGTAGCTGTAAAATCTTCATTGCAACAGGGTTTGAAGAATAAGAAGTCTTATCCATGTTGTTGCTGACTACTTAATGTGCTGTCACAACGTCTTTGTGGTCCTTCCCTACTGAATTAATTTCAAGCATTGTTTTTTTGCTTCATCATTGAATGCCAACTGGTGAGCCTCCCTAAACCTCCAGAGGTTATTCGCATTTTAAGATTGGGTTAGGACTCGGTCTCTCCCCACTCCTGTGCGGCACCCCCGGAGTGTGCGTTCTTCCCACCAAACCACAGACGCTGTAATGCGTGTCTTTCAAAACACGCAGCACCCACCGCATTTCTGGTCTTTCTGAAATCGTGTCTGGGGAAACTGAGAAGCTCCTTTTGAATGATTACATTACGGCTTTGATTTTTATTTATAAAACATAAAAGACTAATATATATCAGTTAGGACATTTTGCTTCCAAAGTGCATTGTAGCAAAATAATTGGAAGGCAGTTGCAGTGTGAAATATGTGACAGCTTTACAGGACATAAAAAGCAGCTTTTTCTTTGTAATAGCGTAATTGCCTTAAACCCCACAATCATAATTGTTATCAAAAAATAATCCCACGGAAAGGCTAATATAAGGTGAGCGGACTATTATAAGAGCTCTAATATACTCGATTCCTTGAACAGCAAATGCAGCTCTCAATCTCCAGGTGCTTTTAGTGTCAGTCAGAGAGTGCTCAGTCATTTCTGCGCATCAAGCCTGCAGTATTGATTTTTCCACTGACTGAAACAGCCATATAAGCATAAATTTTGCATGAGCCTTTCACTTTGTAGACTCTCCTTTGGTCAGATGACACATGATGTGAACATGAAGACTGTATAATAACAATGCGTGGTCAACCTGCAGGCATTAAAGCGTGGGCTCTCGCGCTCTGAAGGACAAAAGCCGGATCGGGAGAGGGCCGCCTCCGCAGTGCCGGCAAACAAACATCAGCTCCATCTTGGGAGTCCGCGTGCAATTTTATTTTCTACTTCTCTCCCGTATTTTCACGTCTCCTTTTCAGAGCACCCCGCAACACACACACACACACACACACACACACACACACACGTCTCATCGGCTGCACCCACTCCAGGTAAAACTCGGCTTTTTGAAAAAGAGTCACTGTGCTGATGACTGAGTCCTCCCCCTGCACCGCCCTCTGGTTTTCTCCATGTTGTTTTGTGGGGTTCTGTTGTCGATATCATTTCTTTTGTGTCCTCCGCCGCAGAGACTAAATAGTGTGTAACAACATTTGATAAGATCTGGTATCCCGCTGAGAGAGCCTTATCTAAAGATGTGGCTCATTGATACACAGGTACAAGAAAAACCAACCCTCCTTAATAGCCACATTCCATTTAACCTGCTTTGGCCCTGTTTGAGGTCTCCGTATTCATTAATAGTTCTTTATCTCATCGCTTGATGATTGAAAATGTTCTGTTTGAAGTGCAATCATTCTGTTAGGAGATTTTGCCGGTGGGAACGAGAGAAGGGCGTATAATCCTACCCCCCGGGTCAGATCCCACCTTAAGCCCAGGTGGCAGAATTGCTCCAGCACGGCCACTCTGCTCAGTCCTATTAGCTCCGGCCATTTCATGTAATTAATTTGTATTAGGATATGAAGAATTCTCAAGATTAAATTGAATTGGCCTGGGGGGGGGGGAGGGGAATTACCTATAAAAGAACAAATCCCCATTGGCCAGATAGAGTTAACCAGAAGGAGAGCAGCATTCTCTTTTAAGTAAAAATCATGGTGCCAGGCAGGACCTGCTGTAATGAATAACTGCAAATGCATTCACTTTTTCCCTTTGTGTAACCATTTGGAATAACAATAATAGCATTCACGCTGAAGCTTGCTAACCTGAAGGAAGAGAGGTGCTAAACCCAGAATTAAACACTTCAAATTTATGCAGCATCTAATTAAGAGTATAAACCGTTCGTTTATATAAATCTAAACAGGATTTGGTTTATTATTAAGGAAATGTCGTCCTGCTTCCATCTGGAATCTCTCCATTGCTCAGAAAGGAGAAATGGACTCTATCGTTTTAAATTTTTTTAATGTTTCCCATTTCCAGAGGAGGCTGCCTGTTTTTCTGTGATCAACTTCATTGGTACTGCTTGTTGTTTGGAAAAAGTTTTGAAAATTATTCTTTTTATCTCCAGTTGAAGGCATCACAGGAGATATATTTACTTAAAGTCAAAGTTATTATAGTGAGCAGTGTTCTTTGAAATGAGTCTTGGCCAAAGAGAATGAACAAAACGACCCTTGTGAGCCCAAGCTTGGAGAAGAGCTTGGTCTACAGGCTGGAGTGTGGAGGAGGAAGACCTGGTTTGCTTAGGCTTTATAGGAAACTAAAAATCTGGAGAAAATACACTAAACATTCCTTTTAATGCTTCATTTAATGGCCTCCTCCCATCAAAATAGGCTCAAATACCAGTTGGGCAGAATAAGGATGCATGAGTATTTAATAGGAAGTAAAAAGAGACAAAAATAAGAAGATAGCTCCCCAGCCCAGCTGAGCCCCACTGCTGAGACTCCACTCCTCATTTGGTAAAAGCAGTGTCAACTCCAGGATCCTGGGAGGAGGGCACCAAGACACTGGGGCCTAGGGCATGCCCTGTGATTGTACACTCAGTAAACCAGAATCTGCTCTCCAGACCCCTGGCATGGACAGAGGGGTGCTGTAGGGAGAGTTCCTTCTTCTCTTCTTCTTTCTTTTTCCTTCTTTCACCACCCTTACCATTCCCACCCTAAACTTTGATTATATCCAAGGGAGAAAGATAAAGAGACTCAAAGACGTGAAAGAGCTAGTGTAGAATCTTCAGTGGTTCATGTCAGGGCATGTTGCCTCAAATCCGTCCGTGTTTAAAACGTGTTCCTGTCTGCTCAGTGCCCGTCCGAAATGTGAGGCCAGCTCTCCAGCCTTCTGAGTGCATGGCTGGCCTTGTCATTCCTCTCACTCTCCTCAAGTCTCTGTGGAGAGATCAGCACATCATGGGAAAGGACACTAAAGGAGTTGACAGCCAGAGTCTGTCCCTTGCGCCCCAGACGGGTTTCATATCAATGGGCAAATACACCAATGCGCTTCCTTCAGCTGTTCTTCCATCTGAATGTGGGTGCAGTTCTGTCTGAGCCAAAGAGGACCCTGAGGAGGTTAGAATAATCCTATAGACAAGTTGCATAGTTTAGATCCATAATTTTTACAGCCTCTCCATGGTCACCAGAAACACACACACACACACACACACACACACACACACACACACACACACACACAGAATTCTGAGCAGCCCTGGAAAAAAATCTGAAAAAAAAAAAAAAAACCAACCAACTGACAGCTTGAAACAAAGATGTCTTTGCCACTGTGAAATAAAAAACATTAACCCGAAACATGTATCAGGTTCACACAGCTTGCTCTCCCATGAATGTATTCCTTATATCAAATTATAAATGAGCTTCCTGTTTGCAGAGGTTGGACACTTGGGTTTGGAGAACTGTATGGCCTCTACTGTTATTCACATGTGCTCAGAGCCTTTGTGCTTGCTGTTCCTTCCCTTGGAATGCTCTTCCCTCAGATGTCCACATGGCTTACCTGCTCAATCCCCAAAAGGTCTGCTCATGGCATCTTATCAGTGAGACCTTCTCGAGCCACTGTGTAGAAAGTAGCACCCCCAAACCTCCACCCCATCAGCACACCTTATGAGCTCTTACCTGCTTTATCTTTAGCCATAGCTCATAATACCACGTGACAGACCATAGATTTCCCGAGTATTTGTCCATTTTCTGCACAGCCCCCCGCCCCCATGGAATAGAAGCTCCAGCAGAGCATTGACTATGTATGCTCTCTGCTGTCTTCCCAGCTCCTGAGAAACCGCCCACAGTGGGAATTCCAGGAACATCCCATGCAGAAAGGGGTTGCATCCATTGCTCTCTCTGTTTCCTCATCCAATATAGAGGAAAGAACCCATCCAGAGACAGAAATATCCCTTCAGTCCCTGAGGTGCTGCTCCAGGGTGTTTGAGCTGAGCAGAACAGCTCCAGAGAACGACTTGGAGGGGTGGCTTGGAACCTGGAGAATTTCCTAGAAGATGCAAGAGTCTAGGTGTATCTATTGCCTTCTTTGCCTGGTGCAAGAGCTTCAGCTAGGGAGGACCTGTGTACTGACAGAGGCAGGAAGCCGGGTAGCACAGAGTTTGCTGATTGAGGTGCCGGGGAGCACCTGGTTAACAGAACTTCTATCCTATAAATGCACACAGTGGCTTGTGATAGACAAGCTTTATAAAATAACAGCAATAATAGCCTTTATTTAATTTTGGTATTTCTATATTTTTTGTACATTGCCTTTGGGCAGTGTGCAGCTTTAATAAATAAACACACAGCTAGCTTCTAATGAGGGAATGAAATTACAGAATTGCTACCAACCCCAGAACAACAGCCGATCACTACTGCCCGTCACCTAAATGAGAAACATGTAATGTAGGTCACAATATTGAGAAGCCGGAGACCCCAGTGTCATACAAAGTGGTAGATCTGGTAGAGGAGGGGACACGGGATGGGGGGAGGAAAGGAGACACAGAGATGCCTCGAGCAACCCCTGAAAGTGTGGCACTGCCAAGAAACTTCTATTTTCTTTCTCTTCAAAGCTTCTGATGAAATTACTTAACTCTTTGTTTCCGTGTATGATAACCAAACCATTATTTTTTTTCTCTTAGAGTTCACTCATTATCAACATTCTGCCTCTTTACATCTGAGTTCATCTCCCTTCATTCATTAAACTTTATCTTGCCTAGGATGCGTACTGTAAATACCTGCCAATAAACTACAAAGAGTTGCCATGAGCCCACCTGAAAGTCAGGACACACTTTAGGGTCATTGGATGATCAGTACAAGGGAAGTGTGCTTAGATTTATGCTTCCTCCTATCATTGCTCACGCTGCCTCGTGTCATAATTTTCCCAGTCTGTGAAATCTCCCCAACCCTCCAGCCTCCTCCGAGGCTGGACAGCTCCAGGGCAGGCACTGGCTTATTCTCTCTGGATTTGTGACCCTCAGCACAGATCCTTCCATATACTAAGGCTCTACAAATATCTGCATAAAAAAATGGAAGACCGAATAATTTGGAGGCCAATGACAATAAAATGTGCTTCTTTCTTTTTTTCTTGCTTAAACATTTCCAACATCCTGGTAGCCATCAAGCTACCATTCCTTCAGAAAAGAGGACAGCTCTTGCATTACCAAAAGGGAAATGGGGGAATTGAGGTTTATAGAATGGGTCCACCCTGCTTCCATGCTAGTCTGACTCTTTTAGCGTGAGAAGCAGAGGCTTCAAGTAAGAGGACGTCCATTGTAAATATTAATGAGGATCTCTGAGAGTCTACGGAAGACACTGCAGAACAATCGAGGAACCCGTATCACACTCCCCGTGGCCCACACGTTCTTTATCACAGCGTCTCAGCCTCTCTCCATGCATCTTCCCCTTCCCCTCCTTCATCAAACTGTAGGACTCCGATTGCTGATCATTTTTTCTACCCTCCTACACTTCTGGCTTCCACAGTCATGTTGACCACCTTCGATCAGCTTTCTGGCTCATATTGTAACTTCAACTTCAGTGTCCACTGCTACAGGACTCTCCGTTCCTAATTTCAAATTTTGGAGAGAAACGTGGTCTGCCCTGCTCATCCATTTGAGCCATGACACACACACCTTCAAGGAGAGAATTCATGTGAGCTGGGATGCAGGAAGGCTTCATGGAGAAAGCGGCCCCGGTTCAGGGCCTCAGCAGCAGCACAAACGCTCAACACAGAGTATTTCAAAATCTTGTTGTAATTCCACCCAACTCTTCCAGGTCATTTTGCAGCCCAACAGTAACTATACAGATGAGTCTACAGAGAATGTAAACAATATGATAGAGTTATAAGATGTCTACACAACTTTGAGAGTGTGAATATATCCTTTGTTTAATAACTGAACATACAAATAGAAGGGTTAGTCAGAAACACTCCTGAAAAAATGGAACGTTTGGCTGGGCGTGGTGGCTCACACCTGTAATCCTAGCACTCTGGGAGGCCAAGGCGGGAGAATCACTCAAGGTCAGGAGTTCGAGACCAGCCTGAGCAAGACCAAGACCCCCATCTCTACTAAAAATAGAAAGAAATTATCTGGACAACTAAAAATATACATAGAAAAAATTAGCCGGACATGGTGGCGCATGCCTGTAGTCCCAGCTACTTGGGAGGCTGAGGCAGGAGGATCACTTGAGCCCAGGAATTTGAGGTTGCTGTGAGCTAGGCTGACACCATGGCACTCTAGCCTGGGCAACAGAGTGAGACTCTGTCTCCCAAAAAAAAAAAAAAAATGAAACATTCGTTTTAAAGAAATTATCACAACTTTTAAAAACTAGTGTGGTTTCTTCAAATTGAAATACAATTGGCCTTTTTACTTAATAATAAACATTTGTTGTTGCTAAAATTATTTTAATTGGGAATAAGATATTGAAAATCAGAAAGTCACAGCCATTAGATTAAAGTATTAAGAGATCTAAACAGGAGGCTAAACTATAAAAGGATACCTTCGCAGGGTAGATGAGAATATGCTCCACTAAATTATTACATGTGCCTTGTGAAACGAAAACACTTCATTCTTCATGTTGCAGTTGAGGACAAAGAAGCGTGCCTTTTTCATCTTTGTGTGTCTGATGTCAAGTGAAGAAGCTGACACATATTTGATGGTCAATAAATGTTTGGAGAATTTAATAATAAATGACTGTGGTCTTGGTATTTTGGGAAATGGAGCAGAATGCAAACTACTTTGGAAAGTATAAAGGCTTTAACTCAAGTTATTTAAAAATTAAATCAGCTAAATGTGTGGTTCGGATTAACCAATAGCCAAATAAGTCATCGCAACCTAATTTCAGAAGTGACAGTAATGGTCCTGTGTGAGGAAAGGGAGTTAAGGCAGTCTGTCCAAAATTGAGGGCATTCTGGGAAGTTCCAGTTGGCTTCATTTGAGTGTGTGTGTGTGCTGTGAGCTCCTCTTGGGGAACAATGATATCTTGTGCTTTGCCAGCCTCTAGCACAGACCTCGTACAAGTTTGCTGAATGAATGGATCGCTCCACACATGGACAAAATTAAAAATCAACCAAGAATGTAGAATAGGGCCTCGATGTGCACTCACCAATGGATTAGTTGATTTGAGAGAACTACAAGTTTAAGAATGGCTTCTGCCCTTCCCAGCCAGTTCCTTGGATCCCCCCTTGATGTTTCTTTGCTCCACATTGAAATCATCTGATGTACTGTTCTCTTCTGGACCCTGTTATTATGCTCTTTCATAGCTTTCATCACTCTTGCCTTGTTATTTGTATATATCTACTTTTGCTTCATAGAGCACACGGCCTTGCACACTGTAGGCCTTCAACAAGTAGTTAGCATAAGGAGGATGGGATCCGATGGAGCAAAAGAACAACGTGCTCAAAGGTGGTTGAGCAAAGGAGGACCTGGGTACCGAAATCTCCAAGAGAGAATGCCACAGGGCTGAGGGAAGAAAGAGAGACAGTACTAATTCTTTAAGCAAAAAGAGGTGAGTCAGGAAGGTCAATGTAGAATGTATCCCATGTTAAACTCTCTCCGTGTGGTAGGAAGAATTAATGCCCCCCTCCAAAGATGTCCATATCCTAATCTCTGGAACCTGTGAATATATTATGTTACATGGCGAAGGGAAGTTAAGGTTGCTAATCTGCTCACTTTAAAGTAGGGAGACCATCCAGGATTATTGGGTGGATATAATGTACTCACAAGGGTCCTTAAAAGCAGAACAGGGAGGCAGAAAACGAGTCAGAGTTAAAGAAGGAGATGTGATGACAGAAGCAGGTCAACATGATGCAGTGCAGAAAGACTGGACCACCCCTTGCTGGCTTTGCAGATGGAGGAAGGGTCATGCGCCAGGGAATGTGGGCAGCCTGTAGGAGCTGGAAAAGGTGGGGAAATGCATTCTGCCTTAGAGGCTCCCGGAAGGAACACAGCCCAGATGACGCTTGATTTTAGCCCAGTGAAACCCATTTTGGACTTTTGACCTCTGGAAATGTGAGATAACAAATTTGTGTTTTCTATGCTGCTAAATTTCTGGTAATTTGTTACAGCAGCAAATAACAAACCAATACACCTCATGGAAGTCTATAATTGTATGGAACATTGCACCTGAAAGTTTACCAGCTGACTTATGAGGAACTCCCATCAGCCCTCTCAAAATGAGGGTTTGTCGCATCTATTAATTTCCCCAAGCCACACCAAGCTCAGCAACCACATATATTTATATTTGGGGAGACAGCATAAATACCAAAGGAGCAAGGGTACCCAACAGAAAGAAAAGGTGGACACTCTTAGACTTTTCACTTTCTAGTATTGTGACTGACATACTTCCTAATACTTTGGGGAAAATGCACTAGAGTCAGGAGTAACGTAAATTCTGAAAATCCTAGATATTATTTAGCCATTGTAAAGCCTGGTTAGAATTTCAGATTATTTAAGATACCTTATATAGAATTCCCAGTTTCTGAAGGGGAAAAACATCTTCCTGACACAGTGAAATTTTAAATTCCCATTCATATTTGTTTTTCTTTTTCTGTTGCCCATCTGAAAATCATTATGTGTCAGCCAGTAAGAAAATCCATAATCAACCTCCTGTGGGCTGCATATGCTGTATCTCCACACTGTTCTACACCCACAAACCAGCTCTGGGTGATGTGGAAGGCACAATCTCATGCTCCACATGTACCTGACTGGCTTTAGGAAGATGCTTGCTTGGAAATAAAGAGCAAAACTAAGAAGGTGAGAGAAATAGGATTAGAATAGAGCCTTAAACTGCAACTCCAAGCCTGAAACACCTAAAATAAGAAGATAATATTTATGCATTTGAACAAAAATCACATACAGCATCACAAATTCCAATGAGAAAATCCACATTACTGAAGTTCTGTGTGCCTAAGAAGCAGAGAGTGTGCACAGTGGAAATTTATACATTCATTGCATCTCTACACTTACTCTGTTTTTTTCCATGTATCTTCTCATGTATATCAAAGCTTTCAGATATATATAAATTTTATGCAAAGGCAACAAAAAATTCTTAAAAGAAAGTATCAGTGCTTAATACTGTATACATCCATAGTTTTGAAACTAAATTGTTAGGGTTACCACTGTTTCCCCCAATTTCCTACTGATGCCAGATTTGCTGGGGAGAAGAAATGTAATATAAATTTAGGCTAAATATAAACAAGTACATCACAAATTCTTAGCTCTCATATCCTTGGGTAATGGAATTAACTTTCAGATGATATTATGTAGATGACTTGGTCATGACTATAACTCACAACAGGAACAATAGTTATGTATTTTTATTTTTTCATTTATTTGTCTCCCAAAATAGAAAAACATACCCAGAGGCAATAGCACTTTACTGTACTCTGAGAGATTTGAAGGCAACAGATCTACCTTTTCCTTTTTGAGAACATTTACCAGGTATGGATGAGAAAAACAGAAATATTAACAATAAGTGTGTTCTGGAGCTTTGGGTTTTATCCGGGCATCTTTACATACTGGTTTTACATTGTGCTTCGCATCCTTCTGTCCTCATTGGTAGCTGGCATGAGCCACAAGTTTCACATTTTAAGAATCTTATGCCTAGACCTGTATATCATAAATTAATCAACTCATCTTCTTTCTAGTTGCTTCATTTCACAGAGACCCTTCCAGGACAATCTGTAGTGTGGTAGCACAATTGTTGGTTGCTAATTTTTTTCTAATATGTTTAACAGTTTTTTTGACATCTCAGGTATAAAAATCACCAACAGCCATAAATTGTTTTCTGGCTGCTTTGTGTACCTTTACTCTACATGTTAAAAAAAAAAAAAGGAAGGGGGTGGGGTGTGACAGCAGGATTTGTGATGTTGTGAAGTGGTCGAGGTAGGCAGAAGATCACAGTGGCAGCTGTAAACCTCCTTGCTCATTTCAAATGACAAAGAATGCAAAAGGAAATGGAAAAGGAAGCAAGCTGAAAAGAAGGGAAGCTAATTGCAGGCCATTTGTAACTGTTCGGAATGGGTAAACATATTACACTTTTCCCAGTATAACATACTGTTCTGGGTGAATTGCACCTAATTTTTTTCTTATTATGCCATTTGAAGGACAAACTCATTCTTCATAGAAATTGCTTCAGGGCCTGAGGGCTCATGTAACTTGTTTAATCATGATTATTATTTGATAGCATTACCTGGTGATCACTCTATCAAAAGTTGGATGAGTATCTAGAAGCCACATTAAACAAAGACGTTTAAAGACTATAGATTGATAAAAACTCAGCTCTGCTCTTATAACAATACAGTCTATGGACTTCAGCAGCAGGTGACTTTTGTTTTCCCACTCAATGTCGTCCTCTAATAGAAAAAAAATAAAATAAAACAGTAGACAGATTTTTAAGCCAACTATTTATCCAGATGTCATCCTGGATAAGTTCTGTATTCTGACTTTGCGTTGAGAAGTTTCCCAGCCCTTGAAATAGACCGTCCTCCTAAAATATGCACAAACCACAACTTGCCCTTGAGGAGAGATGAAAAACAAAGTGGACTGTTGGGCCACAGTAGGAAAATGACAGAGGAGCCCAACAAGTGTGGGGCTCAGAAGGCAAGAGGCGAGCAGAGAGCACAGGACAGGAAATGGCCCGGCTGTGTGCAGCTAGGATGGCAACACAACAGCCCTGAGCTCTTGGAGCCAACTTCTTCCTAAAGGACCTTCCAAGGGCAGTGCTGCTCCCCTGGAGTCCAACGATGACCAGGCAGCACAGGGACACACAGGGAGCCTGTGCCTGCACATTCCTAGTTCTCCCAGGCCTTGAGTGCAGGCTTGTGGGATCCGGAAAAGCCCATCGGAGCTCTAACTTAGCTCTCCATGTGTGCTCCTTCTTTCCCTGCATGAAGCCTTTTCCTTGTCTCACCATTTCTTCCCATCTGCTCCAGCCCCTTCACTGCACATGGAGTTTCTGGCATTTTCCTGCCATATACAAGCATATTTGTATATGCTCTCAAACTTCCTGTCTCAAAGCCCTTCACAGAACTGCTCCAGATTCTATCCCTCTGCTGGTCTCCTCTGACTTTCCCATGGCCTGCTCAGGGAAGTCCGTGTACTGCTCCTGGCAGCACGTGCGCTTGCCCCAGCTCTCAGCTTCCTGGTGAACTGTGCAGAGCCCAGATGCCCAGGTGCCCAGCTTGTAGGCACAACTGGAGCCTCTGGCCTGGGGACGAGGGACCTCCTGGTGGGGCCAGGAGCCCTGTGTATGCATGCATACTTGTACACACATACGACACACATATCACACACACCACACTCACCACACACACATAAATCACATACACAGACACCCATATCACACACGCATACCCATACCACATATACACCACATATACCACACATACATATACTACACCACACGCAGACACCACGCCACACAGATATCACACTCACACACCACATACATTACACACACATACACCCCCACACATAACACACAGACCAGATACATACATATACAACACACACATATCACGGCACAGACATCACATGCACACACCACACACGCACACACCACTCACCAAACGACATGCACCGAATACGCGTACACACACCCCACACATCACAGCTATCACACACATACTACATACACTACATACACACTACACGCATACCACACACACTCACCACAGATCTGTCTCCTGCTTCTCTTCAGCCAACAATATAAAACCTGCCATGGAGACTAACTTAGGCAAAGGGGTTCTGTGACCACAAACTCCACAATCAGCCAGGGCTCAGCCAGGCCGTCTGTCCTGCCAAGAATGTGTTCTACAGAAAAGCTCTTCCTGCTTCCCCAGCTCTTCTCCCTATGCTCAGCCATCTCCAAGAATTCTAATTCCTCCCTCACTATTTGCCCTTAGGTCACTTGATTTAAGTGCATGATTCCAGTGATTATTTTTTAGGACACATCCAAGCCATAATATGTATCTCTCTATTTCCTTGAAACTGACTTTCCATTTCTGGCTGTCTTGAGGAATCAGCTTTTCTGGTTCCTACTTTTATAAGGCATTGTTCTCATCGATTTACTTCAATTTTCTCATTGAAACTCCCCAAAACTCCTCAGGTAGGAACTATTTACAGATGAGAAAACCGAGGCACAGAATATTTAAGCACCTTGTTCAAGACCACACTGCTGGTAAGTGGCAGAGGGAGGATATGAACTTGGACCTGCCCACACTACAGCACACTGTGATTTCTCATTGAAGAAATGGCAAAATGGAGCTAGTAATTCCTAAGGCCCTTTTCATCTCTGTAATTCTGTGATTTCCTTCTTACTATATTGTTCAGGTAAATGAGTTTTTATTTTTGTTATATTTAAGCAGATTGGCTTAACCAGAAAGTTCACTAGTCCTTATGTCTCTAAGAAGTCAGAGTAGATGAAAAAGAAATTAGCCAGTAAATCTAAAACACATTCAATATCTGCTCTTGTCTTGATTTTAGGCCTTGTGGGAATTAAGCTGTTAGGGAGAGCTTGAGATTGTTTTCTGAGTTGGCTGCTTCAGGAAGCAATGCAGAATGGTGGAGTAACACTGAAAAAAGGATTTGGAACCAAAAAAAAAAAAATCATGCAGTGGTGCCCATTTGGGGAGATCTGTAAAGGTTCAAAATCTTTCACCTTAAACCAGTTTATAGCCAAATATAAGCTGTGTATATTATATAATTCAACTGAAAACAGTGGCTCATAAGATTCCTATTTGTGTTAGGAGAACAGGGTTGTTTTGAGGCCTCAGTGGAACATCCAGAGAATGAGACCCAACTGTCAACAGTCCAATCTGGGGAAAGGATAGCCTTACCAAACAGGAATGAATGGCCCTGGACTGCTGCAATGTGTTTGTGCCTATAGTCACAGTGGCTGGGGATACTGATGCTCAATTTTAGATGCATTTTCTTTTTCCCAGTGTGCCTGATACTACCAAAAGTCCACTGACAGAATCCACATTGGATCTGTTCAACTCCTTATTCTACAAATGAACGCCAAACACCCAACACCTGCTATACAGCTACGTAGAACAATTTTGTGCTCCTTCTTTTTATAAGTGACTAGTTTTTTCAATACTTAATAAATGCATAATAATATACCAATCAATATTTTCCATAATCTTATGACAAACTAGGGGTGATTCTAGTTTTCTTTTTAATACTTTTCTGCATGTTTTGAATTTTAAAACTGGGAAAGTTTTAACGTTATCATCCCCAAAATGTGTAGAATTATATCAGAACCTAAACTTCTTTACTTTCAAATCTTGTGGCATGCATTTTTTATTTATAGTATAGTTGTAGTTCGTTGTTTTTTTTTTTCCAACCTACATGAATCATAGAGTTGGACTTTTTTTTTAAACATAAAATGCATTGGAACCTATAACATATACTTAACAAAATTACCCAGTGCATTTTCTGTGAATTGTACCCAACTCCCTTTCCCTTCTTTTCTGACAACAAGAGTGCTATTGCTCAGAAAATCACCATTTCCCTTCACTTTTATTTGACTGAAAACAGACAAGTTTCTACGGGTTTCCTAAGGTACCATGTTCTGTTCATCCGATATAAGATCACGTTAAAGATGATTGTGGCAATTTGTTTCCTCTTGTGAAACCACATGCTGTCCCCAGAAATTCAGGCCACATTTTTAGAAACCTCTTTTGTGTGCTTTTTATTATTATAAAAATATATATGCAGTTTTAAAATTCAAAAAATACAGAAAAGTATTACAAAGAAAACTAGAATCACTCCTAGTTTGTCATAAAATTATGGAAAATATTGTTTCATTTTTTTCTCTTTTCAGTATTATTAAAATAAAAAATGTGTTTTGAAATCACCCAAAATTTTGTAACTCAGAGTTACCTTCTTATAATGTTTTGGTGTTCTTCCTTTCGGTATTTCATCTCATTGCACATAGTGTATCAATATTCTTAAAAGTTTAAATCACATCTTCTATAGTAATTAGCGTTTTTTCTTTAGCATCTTGTTCTGAATGTAATCCCTAAGCTGTATCTGTGGTTTGAACTTAAGTAGACCTTCAAAGATCAGAGGATTGTGTATTTGTTTAATTAAGACACACATGCTTTTATAATGTGGCTATCTCTTGGATACAATGTACCGAACAAAGAAAAATAGAACATGTCAAAAGAGGAAATTCTGATATAATTTATACTGATCTTTGAGTTGCGAAACCTACAAGATACGCGTACAATTACACACACACTCTGTCACCTGCCCCTACTTCCTATTTCTAATCACTTGTATTACAACCTGACAGAATACGGAATACCATTTTATTGTCTGTTCTCCCTCACCCCCCATCACCACGACCAACCCCAGATGTAAGCTCCATGGGCTCAGGGACTTCACTGTTGTACCTCCCGGACCTGGAACTGCACCTGGCATTATTGGGTTAGGTCCTCAATAAATGCGGGTGAAATAAAAGAGACGCACAGGGCCGCTTCTCGTCCTGCATTCCCTCGGTTCCCCTAACTCCTCACTCCCACATCTGGTGCCAATTTGCTAATTTTCTCCTCAATGGCAGGAAGGACTGAGGATGGGAGGTTACTTCTTGACAGTCCCAAGGCCTCTGAGAAAAATCAAAATTGAAGGCCAGGCTGCTCTGTGGCGGAGAAGAGCGTGGGTCCCGGCGCTGACTTCCGGTTCTAGCTGTCCCACTTCCGGCCTGGGCCGCTCGGGCGATTCATCCCCCGGCCCTGCTGCGAGCATCCTGTGATTTAGTATTCATAAAGCTCCTAGAACAAAACGTGGCACGCGGTAAGTGTTCTATTAGTGTTAGTTGTTAATCAGGGAAATCAGGGAGCCGGGAAGTAAGAACGTGGACCCCTTGTTCAAATGCACTCGGACGCCCAGCCATCCAGCCGGCCCCTGGTGAGCAAATTGCCCGGTTAGAAAATTCAGTCCCTGTGTTGTAATGAAGACTTGAGAAAACCTCTCTGACCGCAGGATTGGGCTTGTGACCCCCAAGATTATTTCCTGAGTGCGTTGTTTTGGATGTAATGAGGGCCCCAGCTTTGTCTAAACTGTGTACATCTCTGTGATTCCGCCAGTCCTGGCCATATCTGGGAGACTGACCCGTGAGGTCATCAGTTGTTTACCTACCTGGCTCGCCTCCTCTCGTGTAATCCTGTAGCCCTGGTGCCTAGCTTAGTGCCTGCCACATGCTTAGTATTCAATAAATATTGAATGAATGAGTAAATAAATAACACGTTCAATAAATAATCTAGGTGTTCAGAATATATATGTATATGCATTTGTGTATATATACACATATATGCATATATGTGCATGTATATGTGCATGTGTGTATACATATATACACATGCATATGCACAGGTGTGTGTGTAGATGGCTAATATGTATACTCCCTACATGCCACAAAGAATTATTCTAAAGAATAAATCCAAGAAGGTATCCAAAATTGATTGGAAAAACTGAAGATGAACAAAAAAGTATTTGCTCTTATTGTCAGGTGTGGTCAGAGAAAGATTATTAGAGGAGATTGTTAGGCCTTAAGCTGAACTTTGAAGGAAAGGTAAAGTTTGGCCAGGCAGAGAAAAGCCTGCCTGGTGAAATAAACAGAAAAGGTCAGAATGTATACCTCAGGCAGTTCTTGATTTGCTGTTTTATAGAAAAAATAAAGATACCTTTCCTAGCCCCCAAGACACACTCTAGTAAAAATGCTGGGACCCTCTGGTTCTGAATATGTGGGATAGGAAATCCAAGCCTTTAGGATCTGCCCAAACCTGGGGTCAGGGTGCTTAGATTGCTGGGCCATGCCCCTGGCTCGTAACTACCCACCCACAGCCAACCCTGCCTCTCCTGAGCTGTGGGAGCCAGATTGCTTTTGGGAAGTCTAAACAGGGTATTACTATCCTTCCACCCTGACTTCCTTCAGGGAGGAAACCAGAGCTTCCCAAAATCTCAGACCCAAGGCTTATCTTCATAAAATCTAACATTACTTATGTTTAGTTCATCTGGAAGTAAAGTGCATGTATTTTCATATGTATGTATGTGTATTTCAAGAGGGGCATACGGTTTCAAATAAGTTATCCTTATTGTTACAATTGAAATACTCCGCATTTTAGAACCTATTATCAAAATTAATAATTTATTTTAATCGGCAGTGTTTTTTTTTTCCAATTTGGTAGTCCCAGAGCTGGTCTTTATGCTGGAAGGCAGCATCTCAGGCTGGCAGGAGAGATTTCTATCTCGCTTTGACTCCATTAAAGTAAGCTTCTATAAACAGACATCAATTACAACCAGTTTTAAGGGTTTTAAAATGTAATCCAACAGTGCTGCTTAACTAAATGAATCCCAGGAAGTGATCTCCAGTGAATTAATAGAGCAGTGTGCAGAGGACTCACTATGAGTCTGAGTTAATGACTGAAGAAGATCAAATTAATTACAAGTGTCTCCAAGGAGTTTGCAGGAAGAATTCTCCCTTATCAGTTAAAGTCTGTTTAACCCTTCATGTTCAAAGTCCATACATTTTCTAATTTCTAAGATACCAAGTGATAACGGGAAGAGAAAGGCTGGTCTGCCTTCTCCTTGGAAGTGTAGGTTTTCAGATATATCAAAGCATCTCACCCCACTGGGAAGGAAGAAATCCCATGAAGACACTGTGATTCGCTAGGCCCTTTTCATGGATTGGTGTCCAGCTGGGTTTCTGTTTGACCCATCAGCTGAGTTCCCTTGGCAAAGATCCACAGGAGATTTTAATGAAGTTTCTATGGTTAAAAAGTGTCCAAGAAAGATAACTTTAATTGGGGATGGAAGATATCCATGTGAACAGGATCAGATAAAAGTCTGCACTGACCAGGAAAAAGGGTTCAAGGCCATGATTAACATCATTTTGCACCACAAAGATGTGATTATTCTTCAGCAGAGAGCTCCTGGATGGGCTGATTTCCCCAGGAATCGCAGAGGGGCAAACTCTGAGGCCCTGCTCATCTGCACTGTTCACCTGGCCTTCAGGAATCATCCTCACCCCAGCCCTGGGCTTTTAGCCCCTTGCGTTTCCCTGTGTAGTGATTTTTTTTTTTTTAACTGACACATTGTAATTGTACATATTTATGGGGCACAATTTGACATTTTGATACATATATATGTTATAATCAAATCAGGGTAGTTAGCATACTCATCACCTCATGCATTTGTCACTTTTTTGTGGTGAGAACATTCAAAAGCCTCTTTTCTAGCTACTTTGTAATATACACTACCTTACTGTTAACCATCATCACCTAACTGCGCCAGTACTAGAGTACCTAGAGCACCAGTACTTACTTCTCCTCTGTAATAGTAACTTTGTACCAAGTGACCAACCTCTCCCCCGTGTAGTGATTTCCAAATGAAGATTCTGTTTTGTAAATAAGCTTCCTTGTATTTCATTGCTGTCATAATCAAGAATTATTTTGGAGGGTGCAAAGAGTGGTGTGCTTGCTTAAATAACATAATTGGACAGTGAAATAACAAAAGTATAGAAAACTGAAGAACAGGCAAATTAAAAATAAGGGGTGAGTAGCAGTGTATGAGGAGGCTGGAAAATAAGAAAGAGAACACAGACACATAAAATTGTATTGTAGAAAATACAAAGGGAATAGGGCTCCCAGATTCTCTGCTCTTCAAATATGTAAGTGTTTTCTATAGTTTTCATATCCTTCAAGCACCCTCATTTTTCATCTTTCATGAATTAATTCATTTATACGTTCAATAAATGCTCATTGAGTGCATCGTCTGAGCAAGGC
Organism: Propithecus coquereli; assembly: GCF_000956105.1. Taxonomy (NCBI): domain Eukaryota; kingdom Metazoa; phylum Chordata; class Mammalia; order Primates; family Indriidae; genus Propithecus; species Propithecus coquereli. Next base: position 3,075,288 of record NW_012150186.1, on the reverse strand, counting down.
ATGTGCTGGGCCCTGGGGAGGTAGTGGGGAACCCTGTATCTATTGCCTGTCACTGCGTACCCTATGAAGGGCTAATTTCTGACATAGAGAATCCCAGTAACATTCTATAATTTGCATGATTTGGAAAAGATATTCCTCTGTAAAGTAATATGCCTAACTGATAAGCACTAGCTGTTAACTTTTCATAATTTTTTAAAATTTGTTTTTATTTTTTATTTTTTTAGAGACAAGGTCTCACTATGTTGCCCAGGCTGGCCTCGAACTCCTGGACTCAAGTGATCCTCCTGCCTCAGCCTCCCAAGTAGCTGGGATTACAGGCATGACACTGAACCCAGCTAAAGTTGTTTTGTTTTTTTTTTGAGACAGAGTCTCACTTTGTTGCCCAGGCTAGAGTGCCATGGTGTCAGCCTAGCTCACAGCAACCTCAAACTCCCGGACTCAAGCAATCCTACTGCCTCAGCCTCCTGAGTAGCTGGGACTACAGGCATGCGCCACCATGCCCGGCTAATTTCTTTTTTTTCTATATATTTTTAGTTGTCCAGCTAATTTCTTTCTATTTTTTAGCAGAGATAGGGTCTTGCTCTTGCTCAAGCTGGTCTCGAACTTCTGAGCTCAAACAATCCACCCACCTCGGCCTCCCAGAGTGCTAGGATTTACAGGTGTGAGCCACCATGCCCAGCCTCAGCTAAAGTTTTTAAAGTTTAACTGAGCACACACTATTAACTCTAACTAGCTAGTCTGCTGATATGCTAATTTCTCATGTCAGAGTTTGTCAATATTAAATTTATTAACACTATGAGATTTACCTTGCCCAAGCCCTTTGTCTGTCAGTCTTTAAATAAGGTGAGTGCCGCACAGCTTGCTTGTGAGTAGAGTTTGAATAGAAGGGGTTACTGAGGTTGATCCTTAAGGTGCATCCTACAGCATTGCTGAGCTTCTTTTTAAAATATAGTAATTCCATAGAAGTATTAGTTCTTAGTGACTTTCAGAATTTTAGCCTCTGAGATAATATACCATGTTTTTATGTATCGTCTGCTTAGGGAGATGGGGCAACAGAGTGTGAAAGTCGTGGAGTCATGTGCCAAGATCGACTGTGATTTTGTTACTGCTGTAAAGTCCATCAAAGATAATGGAAAGTATATAAAATAAAATCACATCGCCCGTTCGGCACCCACGCGAGCTGGAATTTCAGTGCCAGAGCACTAATTGGTGCCGATTTTAGATCTGCCTGATGTTACCTTTATGAGTGTTCGTACTTGTGGGACAATCGTACAAAACATGTCAGGGTGACGGCTTACACCGGTAAAGGGAGGGGAGTACATAAAGTACTGAGGCGGAAGGTGCTTGATGACTTTCAGTGGGTTTTTTTAAGCAGAGAGATAGAACTGTTGTTAAGTTGCTCAAGCAGAAGTGTCTATAGGGCACTCCAAATGGCAGTGTTTTAAAAGAGCTCCTTTGTCACTTTGTATTCCTTGGAGTAATAGGTAAGGGACAGAGAAACTAATGCATGGGCTAGCTTTGCGCAGTGAAGAATCACCCTGCTCCAGTGTGACTCTCAATTGTCCTGCCAGACATTCATGCTCATGGAAAAACCCTTTTATGATGATCTGAGCTAAGAACCTTAAATTCATTTTACATACACATCCAAGTAATGTTTTTTATAGAGTTAATACGCATTGTTTTTCCAGGAATGCAGCTACCATTGACATCAAGGGAGTGCTGAACTTTGTTTTGTTCAGATTTGCCACGATATATATCAAGAGTTTCCCCCACTTTAAGGAAGTCTCCAATTCACATGTTGCTGGTGGTGTTTAAATTACTAATCCCATGCTCTTTTTCATTCTGATTAATAGCTATGATCCTTCCAGAGTTCTACCTATTGGTACAAAAATCAGACTATTTCACCATGTCTTTCAGTATAGTCGTGCCAGAGCATTTACAGTTGGAAATACATGATATTTTCTTATAAATTAGCTTCCTTTTATTTCTCCTTTGTGTTATAGTTGAGGGATTATATTGATTTTTTAAGAAAGTATCTGTGTAGGTAGGTTATACTGTTTCAATTCAGGGAGTGTTACACATAGTGTGTTACAAAGAAATAGTGTGGGTGTGATGTGGGTGAGAACTGCTGGCCCAGGGCAAGAGAAGGAAGGGCTCAGGCTGGCACCGACACAGTGTTCATGTTGCACGAGGGTTGTCTCGTTTCAGCATGATGTTCACCTTTCCTGGACAGTTCCTTCTAGTACAGGGATTAGGAAGAAGGCCTTGATTCTCGCAAGGTTCTCCCTAGGACTCTCCCCAGCCCTGAGACGGGCCCCTGGCAGATATAGATGGTCAGCTGCCCTGGAGGCCTAGCTTGGCCTCAACAAGCTGGATGGGCAAGGGCAAGCCGTTCCCTGTAATTCACCACGCGCCCTCTTGCCCTTTAAGTGGTTTTCCTTTCTCCTCCAGCTCTTTTTAACTCAGCTCTTAGAACCTGCCTTCCCAGATTTCAGAGTTTGAGGCAGGACTTGGTTGCCCAGCAGGTCTTCTCCTTGGGGAGCCCCCTGTCCCCTGCCCTGAGCCTGTTGAAGCACAGCCTGCTCCAGCCCGTTCAGTTTCTGGTGCAAACCAGCAGCTGGTGATGTGGCTCTTTTATGTATTGTTCGCATGGAAAAATCTGGCACCAGAGGGTGAGAGTCATACAGTTATGAGCCATACTGACTATATGTGTCTTACTGTCATGAAGTCCATCAAAGATAATGTAGATAAAATAGATTCACACTACCCCATTCCAATCTCACAAAAACTGGAATTTCATCACCAGGACCAAGTCAAGATAAGCTCTCAATATTTTCCCAAACTAGGAAGAAGTTTTATCAGTAATGTAGTTAAAACAATAATCATTAAGAAAGGACCCATAACAGTATATAGGAGAGGATTTGGGACATTCCACTGTGGGTCTTGCTTATGTCTCCCTGTCTTTCCCTTCATGGGAAGCAGGGTACTATGGCAGTTAAGGGAATGAGCAGACCTGGCTTCAAATTCCAGTGGGCGGGGACTGTGGAGAAGTCACTGGCCCAAGCCCAGGTGTCCTTATGGGTGGTATGTGATTAATACTACCTCCTTTAAGGGTCTTTCTAAGGATGATGTAAGAAAGCAAACACATACAATGCACCAGGTAGTATCATAAGCACCTTGTAGATATAAACTTACTTGATCTTTAAAACAATCTTATTTTACGGATGAGGAAACTGAGGCACAGAGAGGTTAAAGCACTTGCCAAGGTCCTATAGGAAGTATGTGGTAGGATGGGACTTGAATCCAGGCAGTTTGCCGTTGGAGATCATGCTTTTAACACATATGCTATATTGCCCCGGGAAATGTATTTAGTAAATGGTAGCTATTATCGCTATTGCTATTTTTATTCTGTTCCTTTCTCCTGTGGAATGGAGGGTAAGGGAAGGCACACAAGCCTTTGCAGGTAATGAAGTATAAGTGGGCTTTTACTGCCTGCACAGCCTAGACGTGACTCTTGTCATGGTAGTAAATCAGGCCATATTGCGACATTCATCCTCGTGGGTCACTATGAGACTTGGAGGATCTCAGAATCCCCCAATGCCACTCAGACTTTATTTTCCTGTCAATTATCTTACATATCTCTAAAATGTAGTGATAGAAAGACTCTTAGATTAGAGATTCAAAACACCAGCCTTCTGGTCCCCACTTGTTATGTAACTTCAGCTCAGCTAGTTAACTTCTCTGAGACTTGCTTTCTTCACCTGGCTTCACGAGGCTATTTTATTTCAACGTTCTAAGACTCCTTCATCCTTGAGGATTCTAGGATTCTCTGTCAGAGTCCCGGCTCAGTTAGCTTACCATCACACACCCACAGAACACTCAGCGATCTCTTGTGCAGCCGGGGACCAGTGCTGCCCTGAGGCCAGCTGAGTAATGACTTAGATCAAGGGACACCCAACTAACACCAGTGGGCTAAATCCAGCCCACCATCTGTTTTTGTACATCCTCAAGCTACAAATGGTTTTTACATTTTTAAATGATTGAAAAAAATCAAATGGAGAATCATCTTTCCTGAGACATTATAAAAAATTCAAATTGTCCATAGATAGTTTTATTGAAACCCAGCCTTGGTCATTCATTTATGTATTGTCTTTGGCTGTTTTGAAGTGGAGTTAAGTCATAGTAGCAACAGATACCTATAAACCTATATGGCAACAAAGCCTAAACTCTACTATGTACAGAAATAGTTTGCCAACCCTGGATCTAAAGGCATAGCAAGACAAAATTTTCTAGGTTAGCTTTGTTTATTTTTTGTTTTTGTTTTTACAGAGGAAATCTAGGTACTGTCCTGTGTTCAGTCAGTGAAACAAATTACCCTTATGGCCAGGGGGCAGTCCCTCTAGTCAGGAAATTACAGAATGCCCAGTCCTGGCAGTATGCCAGCAAAAGAGGCTTTGCAGCTGTGTGAACCATAGGAAGCAGCAGATTATCACACCAGTGTGAGCTATGCAAAATTCCTCTCTCGTGGCTGAGGAAACCTGCTCAACGTGCCACAACTTTCCATCAGTAACATGCCTATATGCTCATTTTCAAACATATCTCTGTCAGGAGGGATAATTTGCTGTAATGCAGGGGTGAGACATCCAGAAGCAGTTCAACCAGTCATTTGATTTATTTTCTTTTTTTAACTAAAAAATCCCGGAAATGGAAATGTTTTCAGCAAAACCAATTTGCTGTAGAAGAAAAAACTTGGAGATTTGATTATTTCTGATCAAGTAGGAGGCTGGGTTCCCTGGGATCCACAAGGTTGTGAAGAGGATGAGGAACTGGCCTTTGTGAGTTTGTGTGTGTATGTGTGGTTGTTGTTAGGTCAGATTATAAAAAAACTAGTACTTCTGAAAAACATTTGGATGGTAGATTTGGAGACAAATTTAAATATTATCATGGCTACATGGGAGATTTGGGGGTAAGTCCAGAGACAACCCCGGGTTATAGGGAAGAAACTATTCTGTGGTTTCTAAGAAAACACAGCACTTAGTAGTTGTTGAGATAGAGATGAGTCATAAATAACAAATAGAAATTTATTAAGAACTAGTCAATTCATTATCCCCCTCACCCCACTACTGCAGAGAGGTATAGAGTCCAGGCTAACCTTGCCTTCACTTCCATACCAATTTAGCTGCTGAAGTCTTCCCGGTTAGCTCATCCAGCCTCCTCAGGACCAGAGGGGCCCTAATGTCTTCCTTCCCACCAACCGGAAGCCTCTGGAGACCAGCATCATATTAAATATTTTATTCCTTCATGAATCTAAGAACTGCTCTCACTCAGGGCAAGAGCCATAATAGGGACCCAATATATAAATGTTTGCTGAACAAAATCAAACACCTAGTTAGCTCAACTTCAGGAGAGGGGAAGAACTTTTTGTTGAGATTGGAGCTCTCTGAAAATAAATATGCTAAGTATTATAGCACCAAACATTCTGTAAACTTAAAATTCAAGATTGAGTTTCTAAAACATTGGTTAAATTCATATCAACAAAAAATGAGTTGATTTGCTATGTTGTACTTTTGGATTCATAATTATATATATTTAGAAAGACCTATTTTAAGAAGAAAGGACAATCTTTAAATAAAGGTGATTTATTTAGTATCTCTCTCCTTTCCCAAATTCTTCCCTTCTAAAACAAGTAGGAGAGGACTTAGCACTTAGATTATATTTATGGAACAATTATATTTACTTTAATTCTAGTTAAACAAAAAGCAGTAACAAAGTTAGGGCCACTGACCTCCTTCCAGAATTCCTTGATAATGAGAATGAAATGACAACTTTAAGCAAACTATAAACATTTTAGGGAATGAAAGAATGGGTGATGATGGGGAAAAGTATTGGAATATGATATTTTGCAAGATATTAACCAAGAAACTCTAAAGTACTAACTCGGACAAGTCAAAGATAAGAAGAAGATAAAAAGAAGTCGCAAATCTTTCTTAAAGAAGAATTCTAAATATCAAATTTAGATATTTCCTGCCCTCCAAAATATAGAACTTAGTTCTGCCCTTCTCCCCACCACTAGGCTGGGCTAGACTTTGTGACTTGCTCTCAAAGAACAGAATATGGAAAGGGAAAAATACTTTATAATGAACAAACCTGGCAGACAACTTAACCAAGCGGTGCCAGCACCATCAGTAATGTCATGTGAATGTCATGTGGATGTCATGTACACTCTGATGTCATGTGATGAGAAAGACACTTAGCCTCTGTGGTGTTCTTTCCACAAACTCTTAACCCTGTTGAATCAAGATGAAAACATCAGGTAAATCTAGACTGGGGGACATTCTACAGGATACCTGGCCAATATTCCTCAGAACTTTAATTTAATGAAAAACAAGAAAAGACTGAGAAACTGTTACAGGCCAGAGGAGGGTGGGGAGACGTGACAACTAAATACAACATGGCACCTTGGGTTTTATCCTGAAACACAAAGAGGACATCAGTGGAAACCTGGTAAAAGCCAAACAAAGTCTAAAAAAAAAAAAAAAGTGGACACCAAAGAAAAGACTCCACGTTTGTAAAAGCCAAGTTCTAGTATATCTGAAAGCTGTTGAATGTTGAATCTGTACTAAATCACTGTTAATACACGAAATAAAAAAGAGTCTCATCAGGGAAAGAGTAAGTTATACTAACTAGTTCTCTCTTGCTTTTTCCCAGTAGATTGCAATTTGTCAACTCCTTTTTTTTTTTTTAATTTCAGCATATTATGGGGGTACAGATGTTTAGGTTACGTATGTTGCCCTTTCCCCTCCTCCCCCCCCCGAGTCCGAGTTTCAAGTGTGTCCATCCCTCGGATGGTGCACATTGCACTCTTTGTGTATGCATGTACCCGTCCCCTCCTCCCCCCTCCCCCCTGCCCGACATCCAATAGATGTTATTCTTATATGTGCACTTATGTGCTGATCAGTCAACTACTTTCTTAATGTAATTCTTTAATTGCTCAGGAAAGTTACCGAAGACTCCACCTTATAGAAAGAAATCTGTGGTGGCAATGAAATTATGGTGATAAGGCAATGAAAAAATGTAAATGAGTAAAAATGATATAGTTAAACACTTTTTGGAATAAACTGTAATGGGTAAAGAGAAAAATAATGAAACAATATAAGCGTTATAATACCCATATGAATATGGCAATTTTGTATGCTTATTCCCAATAAATTTAATTTACTTAAAGTAAACTAACAGCTGTATTCAAGAATTTGATTTTTTTTCACTTCACTTCAAACTGCTCACCCAAATATTTATTGTTGGCCACTAGCATTTAATTTGAACCAGCCGTGTATAAAATTCTCTTTCAAAACATAGCTTGCAGCATTGTGCTTTGGGAGAAACTATGTCTTTCAATTGGAAAAACAATAACTAAGATTTAAGAAACAGTACAATTTCAAGTAAACAAAGATAGATAGGAAGTTCTCTGGTTTTCAAATCTCCTAGCTAATAAATCAACATAATCAAAAAGAAACAAAAAACACGTATTGTTGAGTCTCCAAGCAGCAGTGCTTTGATTTCAGCCCTGGGGAAGTATGGAGGGTCTAGGATCTCAGAATCTCTGTTGTCGTTCAGTTGAGCGGGGACAGACCCAGGGAAAGGGAAAAGATAGGTGCGCTGGTTAACTTTCCCTTCAGAAACTTTCATAAGGTGGTGCCACCAAGGTGGTTGGGGAGAAATTCAACAGGGAAGCTGTTGGAGCCAGGCTGCCCTGTAGAGAATGGTGGGGAAACGTGGATGAGGAACAGCTCCTCTAGGTGCAAGAGGAACTCTGGGGAAAGGCAGAGAAAGGTATTTCAGAAAAGCTCCTAAGAAAGGAACCACAGGACACTTCAGCATTAGAACGTGACCAGAAACTGGAAGTAATCTCCTCCTGTAGATCTAGGCCCAGGAGACACCAACCAATGGCATTTAACCTTCTGCACGGTGTTGGGGGTCAGGGAATTTTGCTCACCTAGTGTTGCTCATTCTCCACAGCAATCAGACAGAGTCCATATGGTCCGGGTCCTAATATTCTTCTACTCTGCCCTTCGTAAAAAGAGCCTACAATCTCTAATGAGAATGCTTTGCAGCTCACTGTGTACAGAGGGATGCAGTGAACAAAGGGTGGTCAGTGCATTCTTACACTGGTTTGCAGATCTTCCTCGCGGGTGTCACCAGATTGTGGGCAGGTGGCCCAATCTGGACACCCACCTTATGCTTGTCCCACTCTATTGCAGGGGGCAGAACCCTCATTACTGCCTTAAGGTCCTTCTTTCTGATCACTGATAGTCCTTTGATGGTTCACCTCAGGAAAGCCCCTTTACCCAATGGCCCTATGTCAGTGCCTTTCTTTACTCCAGTATGCGGGAGGCCATACAGGCAGGAACAATAGAATGTGTGCCTGTCACCAAATCTAGCATGTGGCTTAGCTGAGAAGCACTTTTGTGCACTGCATCCTGTATGTTGTCTTTCTCAGTCAAGGTATCACCGTCCACAGGTTGGAGAACCGAGACTCAAACCCTTCTCCCTCATTACCAGCCACTTCCAGCCCTCACATTCTAGATTCTGTCCCTGAAATAGCACCCAGTTTCGCCTCCTGCTGTAGCCTTAATCTCGACTCTTGTTTCTAAGTGGAATTAGGACCGCCCAACCTCCCAGCTGCTTGCTCTGGCTCTAGTCTCTCCAAACTGCCTGGCGTGGCATACACAGCCACTCAGAATGGGCTCCAGCCACTTTTTCCAATCTCGTGTCATGCCCCTCTGTGCCACACATCCTATACTCCAGTCACTCAGAACTTCTCCTCCTCCCTGGAATCATCTTCCTTCACATCACCCTGGAATGCACTCCCTTCCCTGCCCAGCAAGTGTCTACTCCTCATGTCCCAACCCCAATGCAGATGCCACCTGCCAACCTTCCCAGACACCCTAAATGGCTTCTGCCTAGAGGTTGCCATGATGCTCACATAACTTTTCATTCAATCTTTACCTCTCTGAGCCTCAGTTTCCACATCTGTAAATTAGGAGAAAAAATAACATCTGTTTCACGGGATGGTTGTAGAAGTGAAATGAAATCATGTATTAGTTTCCTAGGGCTATAACAAAGTATCACAAACTGGGTAGCCTCAAACAACAGAAATTCATTGTCTCATGGTTCTGGAGGCTTGGAGTCTAAAATCGCAATGTCAGCAGGTTTGAAACCTGTCGGGGAATCCTCCCTTGCCTCTTCCTAACGTTTAGTGATTTGCCAGCAATCTTTGGTGTGCCTTAGCTCATACATGCACCACTCCAGTGCTCCATCTTCACGTGGCTGTCTTTCTCTGTGTCTGTCTCTGTGTCCAAATTTTCCCTTTTATTAGGACATCAGTTCATGTTGGATAAGGACCCCCTCATGACCTCATTTTAAAGTGATTAGCCTTATGAAGACACTCTTTCCAAATAAGGTCACATTCTGAGTTACTGAAGGTCAGGACTTCAACATATCTTTTTGGGAGTACTTAATTCACCCGTGACAAATAATAAATACAAAGTTTGGGCGTGTACTAAGCCCATGCTCTCCACAGTGTATGCAGATGGCTTGCCTGCTCCACTCTGGAGCACAACCCTCGAGTCTGTAACAAGTGACCAACAGTGTGTGTTCAACCAGAGAAAGACCATCGGTGCAGCTTCCTTTCCCTCCCTCTCCGCCAGGCATTCCCCTCTGACCTATAGGAACCCTAGAAGCTGAAACTATGCCACCAGATATAATACAAGCCCAAGGATAAAGATTCAAATGGACCACGTCTCTGGAACTTACTCTCCTTTCCATTGCTTCAGAAAATTGCTGAAGTGGCAATTACAGCTGCGTGTTGGTAAAGGAAATAATTATGACTACTTTCTGAAATGATGTATTTGATATATTCCTCATAAGTGATTTAAGGGGGCAGTGAAGTGGGATAGGTGGGTTCTTTTACTGAAAGCTCGCACTAGATAATTGGACAGCATAATGGAGGAAGAAAACTAAAGCAACCAAGATAATGCATAAGATAATGCAATCAAGAGAAAATAACATACCAATGGCTGTGGGATTTCACTAGACTCTCACAACTGAAGTACTGGGAAAGATCCATGAGTGAAAACATCTTCTGCCTACAAAGTGATCATCAGATGCCATATTTTAGATCCCTAAAAGGTAGTGATCCTCACAAGTTGGCAGACACCAGTGAATTTGCAAACATTCGTGGTGCACTAAAGGACACTTTGCAAGATAAATGCATCTTTTAGAAGTTTTAGTATTTATTAAGGGAAGATAACCTGGGAAATAAACAAAGAATACAAGACTTATGAAAACAGGTTCACTCATAAATTATTACTTTTTTATGTTTACGTTTATTTGAATTTTGGTAAAATATATATAAAATTTACTGTTTTAATTTTGTTTTTAATTGATGTATAATAATTATACATACTTATGGGGTTTAGTGTGATGTCTCAATACATGTATACATTGCATAATGACCAAATCAGGGTGTTTAGCATACCCATCATTCAAAAGCCTCTCTTCTAGCTATTTGAAAATACAATACAATACTGTTAACCATAGTTACCCTATAATGCAATAGAACACCAGAATTGATTCCTCCTATCTAACTGTAACTTTCTGCCCTTTGACCATTCTATCCCCATCACCCCTCTTCCCTCCCCCTCTCCAGCCTCTGGTAACCACTACTCTACTCTCTATGGCTATGAGATCAATTTTTTTAGATTCCATGTATGAATGAGATCATGTGAATTTTTTTTTTTTTTTGTGCCTACCTTATTTCACTTAACATAATGTCCTCCAGGTCCATCCATGTTGCCACAATGACAGAATTTGATTCTTTTTTATGGTGGAATAATATTTCATTGTGTACATATTTCACATTTTCTTTATTCATTCATCAGTTGATGGACACTTAGATTGATTTATCTTAGCTATTGGGAATATCACTGCAATAAACATGGGAGTTCAGATATCTCTTCAACATACTGACTTAGTTTCTTTTAGATATATACCCAGCAGGGGATTGCTGGATCATATGGTAGTTCTATTTTTTATTTTTTTGAGAAACCTCCATGCTATTTTTCATAATAGCTGTACTAAGTTACATTCATGCCAACATTGTATAAGAATTCCCCTTTCTCCACATCCATGCCAGCATTTGCTATTTTTTTCTCTTTTTGATAATAGCCATTCTAATTGGGATGAGATGATATCTTATTGTCATTTTGATTTGCATTTCCCTGATGATTAGTGACATTGAGCATTTTTTCATACACCTGTTGGCCATTTGTATGTCTTCTTTTAAGATATGTCTATTTGGGTCTTTAGCCCATATTTTAACTGGATTATTTGTTTTTATGCTATTGAGTTGTTTTAGTTGCTTATATAATATATTCTGGATTTTAAACCCTTGTCAGAGGCATAGTTTGCAAATATTTTCTTCCATTCTGTAGATTATCTCTTCACTCTGTTGATTATTTCCTTTGCTATGTAGAAGCTTTTTAATTTTATATAATCCCATGTATTTTTGCTTTTGTTGGCTATGCTTTTGAGGTCTTATTAAAAAAATCCTTGCCCAGACCAATGTCATGAAGAATTGCCCCTACGTTTTCTTCTAGTAGTTTTATCATTTCAGATCTTACATTTAAGTCTTTAATCCATTCATTTTAAGTTGATTTTTGTATATAGTGAGAGGTAGGTGTCTAGTTTTATTTTTCTGCATGTGGATATCCAGTTTTCCCAGTACTATTTATTAAAGAGACTGTCCTTTCCCCAACGTGCTGTTGGTGCCTTTGTTGAAAATCAACTGGCTGTCAGTGCATGGATTTTGTGCTCTTTATTCCATCCCCTTGGTCTATATTTTTATGATAGTACCACGCTATTTGGGTTACTATAATTCTGTCATATATTTTGAAATCTGGTAGTGTGATGCCTTCAGTTTTGTTCTTTTTGCTCAAAATTGCTTTGGCTATTCAGGGTCTTTTGTGGTTCTATATGAATTATAGGATTGTTTTTCTATTTTTGCAAAGAATATTATTGGTATTTTCATAGGGATTGAAATAAATCTGTAGATTGCTTTGGGTAGTATGGACATTTTAACAATATTAATTCTTCCAATCCATGAGCATAGGATATTTTCCATTTATTTGTGTCCTCTTCAATTTCTTTCATAAATGTTTTATAGTTTTCATTGTAGAGATTTTTCACCTCCTTGGTTAAATTTATTCCTGGGTAACTTATTTTTTTGTAGCTATTGTATAAATGGATTGCTTTCTTGATTTCTTTTTGAGATAGTTTGCTATTGGTATATAGAAGTGAAACTGATTTATGTTGATTTTGTATCCTGCAAATTTCCTAACTTTGTTTATTAGCTTTAACAGTTTTTTTGTTGAGTCTTTAGAGTTTTCTATATGTAAAATCATGTCATCTGCAAATAGGGACAATTTGATTTCTTCCTTTCCTATTTGAATGTGCTTTATTTTTTTCTCTTGGTTAATTGCTAGCTATTTTTAAGTGTACATTTCAGTGACATTAAGTACATTCACATTGGTAAGCAACCATCACTGCTATCCATCTCCAGAACTTGATCATCTCAAACTGAAACTCTGTACTCATTAAACAAAAATTTCTTATTCACCCTGCACCCCAGCCCTTGAAAACTGGCATTCTACTTTCTGTCTCTATGAATCTGATTACTCTAGATACGTCATACAAATGGAACCATACAGTGTTTGTCCTTTTATGACTGGCTTACTTCATTTAGGATAATGTCTTCAAGTTTCATTCATGTTGGAGTATGTATCTGAATTTCCTTTGTAAAGTTAAATAATATTCCATTGTATGTATACATAGCATTTTTCAATCCATTCATCTGTCAATAATCTCTTGGGTTGTTTACACCTTTTGGCTATTGAGCAAATCATGACTTTTAAAGCTTACTTTAATTCATGTCATTCCCAAGACCCACAGATTTTGTACAGTGAACATGGTAAAGAAACACTGCTTCTGGATAACTCAGCCAAAAGACACTTAATCCATTTTCCTTCATAACTTTAAAAAAAAATAGCACCTAAGCCTTCTCAAAATGTGAGATATGCATTATTACTGTGATTATTGCAGATGAGGATACAAAAGTTTAGACCATTTAAGTGACTTGCACTTCTAGTAAGTGACTAAACCAGGATGCAAGTTCCAGCTGTCTGCCTCCAAGTCTGAGCCTTTCCCCTACACCACAACCCAAGCCCTACACGTATTAATGTTATGGATTCTACAGTCTCAAGAAGGCAGAAAATTCCTTTGTTAAAGAGACATGGTAGTAAGATAAATTTTTCCAATGTGCACATGATTAAGATGGATCCTTAGTACGTATGTTGGAGATCTGGCTGATTCTACTTAACATGCCCCAGGTTGGGGGTGCGACTCTGTGTATAAAAATGCATGTTTGTGCCCCAAAGTCTTCACAGCAGGAAGCAAATTTACAAGAAAGGGGTACAATAAACTCCTGGGAGCTCTGGCTTTCTGTGGGTTTTGCAGCTGTGGTGGTAGCTGTTCACAAGATAAAGGGATCTAGTGGGGTCTGAAAAGGCTGCCATGCTTTACCAGTATTTTCTCCAATGAATGTGCTGGAGGAAATTTCTCCCGACAGGTTATTATGACTACTTTAATGTACATATGACCAGCTGTCTGGAAAACAGTTCAAATTTTGAATAGTTCATAAATATACTGACAGACTTGGCACCAGCACATTGTAACACTGAACATTTAATTTGATCTTTGTTCTTTAAAATAGTGATACCACCTTCTGAGTCGGAGTAAGATATTATATCCTTTGGAGAAATGTACATCTCTTTTCTGTGTGCTAGCTTTCCAGTACTTTCTCTTTGGGATTTTAATGTGTTTATGATTAAAATTATAACAGTTTGGGTTTCTCCATGCCACTCCAGAAGTAAGAAATGGCTTTTCTTCCTAAGTTAAATTCAGTCAAGGTTGTTGAGAATATGATGCTAATCATTTCAGGGGCGGTCTCCTCCTCCTCTGACCATATAAGATCCCCAGGTGTATGTAGCCCCCAACACGGAAGATGGTCTGGGTGGGTCTAAGCATCTGTTGCTTCTCACCGACCTGTGGGGTCCAGAAAAGGCTGGAGGCTTCACTCCCTCTGTGCCACACTCAGCCACAGGGATCTCCATGCAGCCCTCAGGCCCACGGTGTGCTTCCCTCACAGGGGAGAACATCTCATCTCACAGATAAGGAAACTGAGGCTGCTCTAGTGGCTTGCCTTGGTCCTACAGAAAGTGCCAATGCCGGAATTTCACTCCCAGGTCTTCAGATCCCAAATCAAAAAATTTTTTCTAATTTGTCACAGCTATATTTGTTGGATTTTCCCTCCTGCAAGAATCAGGAGATAACTTATCTTCTACCTGCTGTAACGTACCCCTGCACCATAGATATTTTACACTGAAAACTCTTATGCCATGATTGGTTATGTGTATGATGCAGAGACAGGATATTTTTCAAGGCCACCCCAGAAACCCAGGATGTATGGCCACCACACCCATTGTCACTCACAGTCTTCTGGCCTACTGATCCACTAGCAAAAAGGCCCTTTGAATGTGTGATTTGTTTCCATAGCCGGTAGCAAAGGTTCAGAATTCCTACTTGGGAATATAGGCAGAGTTGTCAGCTTATTTCAAAAAATGGTATTTGTGCAGAACCTAATTGCTACTCAGTGTTTCTAAAACTTAGATGTCAAAGGTATAGATTTTAACATTCTTTAAAACTAAAACGCTCCCCTGTGAAGGAACTAAAACATTGTTTTTTAAGTCATGTGAGTTAGATTTTGGAAAAAAGTATGTATCCCAATAAGCCATAGAGGAAAGAAATCTGAAATTATGTGATGCCCTAATAGGACTGGCCCTTGGTGCCTACATGAGATGCTGAAGTTTCTCAGTGTCTCCCCCAGCAATTCCATGATCTCCATCTGTCAGCTCCTCTGCGTCCTTCCCATTCCTGTCCTCATATCCACACCTGTTTTCAGGAATGCATGCCATCTCAGAATTTATTCCCTGAAGGGAGGAAGCCTGGGGCACACCTTGATTCTCAATAAATGTTGATTGATGGAGAAAATTAGTGAATGAATGGGTGAAGATGAGTCTGTGAGTTTCTCCTCCCATCAGCATTTGTACTTGAAGTCTCATCTCTACTCTTGACCATGTAATTTTTCTCTTATTAAAGGAGCTTTAAAAAGGCCAGGCATGGTGGCTCATACCTATAATCCCAGCACTTTGTGAGGCCAAAATCGGAGGATTACTTGAGACCAGGAGTTCAAGACCAGCCTGGGCAACATAGCAAGACACCATCTCTACAAAAAACAAACAAACAAAAAGAATTAGCTGGGCATGGTGGTGCATGCCTGTAGTCCCAGCTACTTGGGAGGCTAAGGTGGGAAGCTAGCTTTAGCCCATGAGTACAAAGTTACAGTGAGCTATGGCCACTGCATTCCAGCATCCTCAATGACAGAGGGAGACTTTGTCTCTAAAAAAAATAAATAAATAAAGGGAACTTTAGCACCCAGAGGGCTGGTGAGAGAGTTACCTGGGAAGTGGAAAGTGAGGAGGGAAACTCTGAAATCATAATTTATTCAGGCATACATCTCTCCTGCTTACCTACAAGATGGGCCTCAGGACTGCATTACATAAAGTCAAAGACTCTAGAGCTATTGCCCAGGCCAAGGATTACAAAAGTATTTCTGTAGCAGTGTGGCTAGGGTACATATGATTTATAAGGAGAAAACATCCTAGCTCAGCAATGAATCCAAAATAATTTAATTGCTTAGCTACTTACAGTCTTTTTATATCATTATTTCCTAATGTCAATTGTTTTAGTATCATAGCATGGTTTAGCCTTGCTACCAAATTAAGGGACAGAACCAACAAGACCATGTGAAACACTAGTGATATTCTAACACCAGTAGTCCATTCCATAAGGTGGTGTGTCTTTCCAGATGTACTCAACCATCTCTCAGTCTTCTGCCCTGTCCTTGAACATGCATGGTGATGGGGAGTTCATTTTGGACAGGTCGTATTATTAAAGTACTCCTTTACATCACTCTGAAGCCTGTTTCTCTGAAACTTCTGCTGACTGGCTTTGTCTCATCAGTTGACACCAGCATTTTCCAAAGTGTGTCCTAAGGGTGCTAATTAGCTTCATGGGATTTTAAGAAGTATTTTTCAAGGGAGAGAGGGAGTTTGTGGTCAAATAAGAATAAAATTCCTAACTTAAAAGACGTCAAGTAAGCCTGCTTCCCCAAGAACTTATCCGCACCTTTGACAGGCTAATGGACGCTGTGAATCTCTGTGAGAAACGAGCACAGAGCGTGCTCGAGCCCACAGCATCACGCTTTTCCTACACAGCAGCTCTCAAGATGAATAGCCCGACAAGCAATGTTTGCAAGCAGTTGTCTAAATAAACGTAAAATAAACCTACTTTCTCTTCCTCATACAAGCTCATCAGATATCTGAAGGAAATTATAAAGAAGATAAGTTCTAAATCCAGGTAAATATCATAGTTCTTTAAAAGACTGTGCCTGTGATACGGCTTTTAGACCTCAATGGCCTAGTTCCCTCACCTAGATTCTTTCTCCAGTATGTTACAGCTCCTCTAACGCACGACGTGTGAAAGCTAAAGTCCAGATCTGTAGTTGCTGCTGGCCGTGCTACTCATCCTCTCTGAGCCTTAGTTTTCTCATCTAAAAAATGGGGAACGTCGTAGTCTACCAACCTCGCTAAGTCGTCTTGAAAATTAAATATGTTCATGTATGTAGAATACTATATGTTAGCCATGTGCTGTTTTTCTATCTTCTCTGCTACTTAGGGCCTATTCCCTCTTAAATGTATTTGATCTTGCTTTTCACATTCAGATTCCGGAAGACACATACAGAGAAAAACCTTGGGTCAATCATCTAGTGATCTAAGTCTTACCTGTCCGTGGTCATTCTTTAGTTCCCAAGAGCTTTGCTGCTCCAAGATCACCGGGGAGCTGGTTGGAAGCTGAGACTCGAGCCTAGATCCACTGAATCAGAGCCTGCATTTCCTCAGGAACTCCAGGCAACTCACGGGCATGTGAATTGAGAAGCACTTGCCAAGAGGATACACAGAGCACCCAATCCAGGGCTCTGCATACAGCAGGGCTCAGTGGGGCTTTCGAGCATCAGGGTTTATTGATTGAGCCTATATAAAACCTTTCAGTAGGGGGATTGCTGACTGGGAAATTCTGGAGTCAAAGACATGCAAAGAGCAGATAGGAAGGGACTTGCCTCATAGCAATTACCACAATTTGCCTAAACAGGATGAAAGAGCAGATACATTTTAAACACTAAAAAACAATTAAAGACCCAGCTTTTGAGTTGTCTTTTTAATGGTTTTTTAATTATTTAATCTTCTTTCAATTATAATCAAAGCTTTAAATTGTGAGAGATAATGTTAACAATCCAGTGGACTATTTATCCTCAGAGGCAATAAAATGTAGTGTCAAGACCATCATCTTTGCATTAAGACAGACCTGAATTCCAAGCTCAGCTCTGCCTCTTACCAGCTGTGTGACACTGGGAAAATCACCTCACCTCACTGTGCTTCCGTGTCCTCATCTGTAATGGGGGTAAAATAACACCTATCTCACAGGACAAAGAAGGATAAACTAATGTACATAGAGAGCTTCTAGCACAGTGACTCACAAGTAGCAGTCTTCCCACAAACATTTCTTCCTTCCTTCTCCACCACATACCAACTTTATTTTCATGAAAACCTTGATGAAGGGAAAAATTGAAATGCTTTTTAGAAATATAACCACCTGGGTCATTGGTTTGAAAGCCCATCATTGATGCACTGATCATAAACTGTCTGTCCTACAATGCCCACAGTCATTGTCGTGAGCAAAGGGACAAGTTTTCAGCCCATTCTCCAATTATGGCTAATAGTGACCACATGATAAAAAAAACAATTGAATGAGCATATCATGTGGGTGATGACAACACTGGAGACTTTATTGAATCATAATGTCTGGCACGGAGAAGATACTCAGATACTCAGTGAAACCGATAGCTACATACAGCCTTTGAGGACATCTAGTCCAAACCCCCATCCAATTCAAGCATCTTTCCACACCAGGAACTTACCCAGTCTCTGCCTATACAGCCCCAGTACTTAAGTGCTCAATGATTCTCAAGATGGAACATTCCATCCTTAAAATTAAAAAATTAAGGCTTTATTTTATTTTGAGCCCAAAATAAAAGCCCACCTTTCTCCATCTTCCAAACATTGTTCCTGAGCTTGACCTATACTAGAGCTACACTACCTAAATATAATACCTTTTCTTCAGGAGAACATCTGGAAATGTGTCCAGGCAGCACTCAGGCCTCCCTTTTCTGCTCATTATTTCTTCCCTGATCCCTTCCTCCCCAGCTCCTCCCTCCAGCTGCCTCCGGAAGGCAGTTCTGCCTGGTTGCAGGTCCTCCTACCCAGCATTACCCAACACAGGCCTCATTTGCATGGGGACACTCCAGCCCCAGCACTGGAAACTACACAGCAAGGCCCAGAAGGCTGCTGTACCCTTGCTATGAAGTTCATTCCAGCCATTAAACCACCCACCACACAGCCATTTTATTGCCAAATAGTCAAATTGTTGGGTTATAATCAACTAAAATCTTTTGTTTGTGTTATATACACTGCTATTAAGCCAAGTTTTCCTGGCCTTTTAGTTGTACAGTTTTGTTTTATTTTACCTAAAAGCGGGACTTCACATTTTTTTCATTGATGCTCACATTAAAAATTGTCAAGGTCTTTTAACATTTTGATTCAATCATGAAAAATATTAGCTATCATCTTTCGCCGAGATGTCCTGACTGTTCGCAATTGCAGTGTGGCTGTTGATCATTCAACATCAAAATGATCTTTTAAAAGAAAATGTATACAGTCAGGTTTTAACAGTTTTCTCCAATAATCTGGATTTATAGTTCAAAACAATTGGCCTTGGTTTTGATAGTCCATTAGAACAAATACCCTAGCTTCATGGTATAAAACATAGGTCATTTACCGTCAGAGATGTTACATTTCCATTATTATTTGTAGTTTGGGGCAATCCTCCTGGGGCTTATTATGTCATCTCTGGACTGTGTTCCTCCTCACATTCCTGTCAGTAGTGTGAGCAGCGCCGCCGTTAAGCCGTGTTAGCTTAACAATATGGACTCGGGCCTTAGTATTCACCACCAAGAAGTCCCAGTGACACTTAAAAGAATAGGCATAAGATTCAGAATGACAAAATGGAAAACCATTTCTTTTTATTAGGAATTATAAAATAAAGCACCATCCATACTTAGAAAAAAATACAATGTAAGGAAAAGTATATATTTTAATATAACATTTTAACAAATTTATTTCAGCTCCTTTTTGTATACACAGGTTTTGAGTTTTTAAAAACCACTTCATATTTTGGGTTGGTCAACTCCCTCTTTCATGTTAGTCTATCTCCTGAATTGCTCTTCACATCTGTCCCCAGGGACCGCCTCCCCACCCATCCCATTTCAGAATCCAAATCTCACTCCCAGGATCCTTGTTCCTGTGATCTACTGCTCCCTTTCTGCTTTCACCTCGAGTTGCTCCCTGGGGCGGGGTTAAAAGCTTCAGATTGCCTGGGCAAGTGTCCACACCAAGCCCCTCCCCATACAGAATTTGTTCTCTGAGCTTTTTGTTCTTTTAGTCCAGATTCTAAACATGGCCGTGGCGTATTCCTTTCAATCAAGTTCTTCAAGCAGAACCTGGTGGCTGGCTTTGCAAGTGCCAATTTCAAGAACCAAAAATATTGTGCTAGAAAATCAATAGATGCTATATTCAAATCTAATGATTATTTCTGAGTAAATTGAAATTAGCCTAGCATCTCATTGAGGGATTTGTTTGTTGTCATCATTACTTTTTCCTCCTTAAGAAGGAAATCATGTGTTCATCTTGTTGATTCAGCTGTGTCCTCTCTTTGAAACCTCCTGAGATACTCAGGACTTTCTGTGGTGACTGCTCTCCTTTAGGTAGTGCAGGCCTGTGATTGTGAAATCGAAATGAAGCAAAACACACTGGTTCATATAGGACTTCATTCACATCATGCAGTTGCTAACCAATAGCAATGAGATGGGCTAATGACAATTACAAGTACGTATAAAAAAGATTGGACAATTGGTTCAAAGAATGCCATTCCTATAAAGAAAACTCTAATCTAGATTTATCAGTCCACTTTGGTCCAGGTCTCTGTACTAATAATATTTAGAGGAAAAGAGGACAGAGAAAAAAACAGTGCAAGGTTACAAAGTAAGGAACTGATCATCATTGCTTAAGGTTTAAACGTTGAGCTGTTATCTGGCTATGGATACAAGTCTGTGATTTTCGAATTACCTCTTTTAGCTGATAATTTATAGCATTTGGCAGTTATATGCTTAGAAATTCACAAATTAATTCCCGTCTAACTAATCATCCCTCTCTTTCACTTTAGAATAATTAAACATGAGCTAATTAAATAAGTCTTTTGGAGGTGAAATTATTTGATTGTTTTAACCTACATTTGACCTGCTGTGGATGGCATAGTAGACACCCAGTGAAATCAATGCATTATTTTAGGTTTTGCATTATGTTGTTATGACCTGCTGTAATTATAAGAGGGAAATTTTTTTTTATTTACAATACATAATTTCAGATGGCTTCCAAATATTACATCTCATTTTGTTTTCCTCTTTATGAGATGCAAAGATATTGTCACCATCCAATTATGTTGGATCACAAGCTTTACACCTGCTGTGATTTAATTACATTTTTGTTCATTCAAACGTTCATACCTCGTGTGTATTTTCAAATCATTCTCACTCTGGTGGCAATTTCCCAATGTGGCTGTGGGAGAAAATGGCCTTTGAAATGGTGCTTTCTCTGTAGTGCTTTAGAAAAGAAGGCAGCACATGAAGAAGAACCTCAGAAGATGAGGGCCAGGCTTGAAGCACGGTTTCATTAATACTGGATGGCAGAAAAGGAGCCAAGTCCCAGATAATGAGGAAGGAGTTGCAATTTTTTTTAAAGCTATCTGGTGACAGGGAAAACAAAAATGACATTCAGCTGACGAATGAGCGGAGTTTGACCTAGCCTTTTGACCCTTGACAATCAATCTTACCTGCTACTTCATAAAGAATTATAGCTCTGCCACTCACATTTGACTCTGTATTTTTACTATTCCCTTTACCTTTTTTTTTTGAATACATGGTCCAAGAAGATAAATGTTTATGTTGGATATAGCAGAGAGGAGGAAATATGGGATGCTCAGAAGGGGGAAAAAAACTGAGAAAGAGAGGAGAGAGCAACAACAAGACCAACGGCCATAAAATGGTTTATACATGCAATTCAGAATTGTCAGGGATATTTTTTATGTGGCTGACCAAAATAGCAACTGGAAATAACTGATGACCCTACACACCTTCCAGCCAGTGCTGGGCTAGATGTGAAACCTGGAAGAGCGGGGGTGAGTTCTGAGCCCACCTTCCCGCCTGCCTCTCCGCTCCGCACCTTCCCCCGCCCAAAGATGCATCCAATGAATTTTGATGAATCCATTCCCTGTCCACGGGCTCTGATTGTGGTGTGCGTTGTGAAGGGTTTCGGTGCCATCATTACAGGAAAGAAAGGGCAGGGGGTCCAGGCCACCGAGCTGTTTTCATTATCTGCTCAAGGCACCAATGCAAGCACTAAACAGTTTGTGCTCAGTCCACCTTTGTGTCCACGAAGAGAGCGTAAATCAACAGGGGTGAAAAGTGGCTCATTGGGGAGAGAGAGGAAACACCTTAGGAATAAGAGATAAGGTCCTCCTTGGCATTCGGGATGCTTTGTTTTTATATATAATTTGACGCGGTTTGTCTCAAGACACTAAAACGGAGGCTAGTCAGCAAGAGCAACTTTATGGAGCTAGCCCGGTGCATAAGCTGACCGTGGGGAGTTTTTCTTGCCTTTATAGAGTCAAGATTCTTTTTCATGACTGTACTGGAGACTTCAGCAAAAACTCAGTCTCATAGAAGTAGAATGCAATTTTTGACCATTTAATCCATCCCGGATCACTGGGAGTGTAAAGCTGTTTTCCTCATCTATCTTGAAATCAGAGAATCAGGTCGGGGGTGGGGAGGGGGACTAGAGGGATGGCTGTGGGGGCCTGAGGTGGCTCAGAAACAAAAACAAACATCAGAGTGGGCTGTACACCAATGAGCCCTTTCTGGAGCACATTTCCTAACCCTGAATCATGGCTCTGGCCACCCATGTCCTACAGAAGAGAGAAAGCATCCAGGCAAATAAAAAGAACCTGGTTATTGTGTGAAAAGCCACCACTCTACCTCTGACACTGTTCTGGGTAAGCAGGGATTAAACTTTGCTGTTCACAGCTTCACAAACTGAGCCGCGGTGGCGGCGTCTGCCCGGCCGCTGCCGTGGGCCTGCCAGGGGCCTCTCTGCCGCCGGCCGGCTGGCTCCCGGGGCGCCGCCCTCCCTCTCCTTGGCGTGGAATTCATGACTTCCAGAATTACAGGGCTGACAAGCTGTTTATGAGGTGTTTCTGGGCTGTGTGTTCGTAAAGAATCTCCCCTCAAAATAGGGCGAGCTCGTTAATGGAGGAAGTGAGGTCAGTGTGCTTCTGACAACCCTAACAAGATGACAGAATTTATGAAACGCCGCGGTGGAAAGATGTAGTTATCTGCAGTCTATTCATATAATAAGGCCACTTGGGGCCCGTCGTTCCTCCCCTTGAATTTGTTTTCCTTTCTTCATTCCTTTTTGTTGTCCGGCTCTCCTTTTGGCTTCTCTCTCTCGGATCCACACAGAACCATTATGGTAGCCGAGGCAGATGGGCCCACTTTCTCCTGCGGGCTGGTGCCTGTGCTCGGGGCTGTGTGGCCAGGTCCTCCGGTCCGTTTTGTGTAACAAACACCTAAACGTGGTATCAAGTCAGCAGCCTCTTAAGACCAAGCTAAAATTTTCAACTCCAAAAAAGAAACTTGTGATGGCTTCTTTTTAAAGTCCAATGTCCTTTTTATTCCAATCGATGGTGACATCTCTTTTTCCACAACTCTGTGAGGTGGGGGCAATTGTTTTGCCCCTGGGAAAACTGAGAGGTATGAAACCATCCTGGCCCGAGTAATCAGGGAAGACTTGATGGGGCTGCACAGCTTGATCTGCACAAGAATGGAGCAAAGGATTTAAAAGGCGAAAGGGAAGAAGGGAAAACGTAGGTGAAACCATTTTTGGTATTAAAATTAAGAGACAATTTGCTTGTGGTATTTGCTAGTTGTAAAAACTAGTAAGAGACTAAGTCGATTAGTAACAGGAAATAAAATAGTGCCTGAATTTAAACTACGGATCAGTTCTAGTGAGATCATTTCCCTGTGGGAGAAACATCCCTTCAGAAACCCACAGCCGCAATGGCAGCAGCTGCCTCAGTTTTTACTCTGACTCGATATTTTTTGTTAAGTGGACGTACTAAAAGTAGGTTTTCCCGGCTAAGTTTTTAATAAGATGCGTTCACTGTGTATAATTTTTCCTAGTCATAGTACCTCACAATTCACTGGGGAAAAAGGAAAAATAGTTACCTCAGATAAGAAGAACAAGAACAAAAACACACTATTTCTTCTATCTAGACCCGAAGAGCTATGAAGTAGCAAGTGGTCCAAACTGTGTCTGAGTGCAGAACAAAGTTTATCTAAATCTGATTAAAAAAAAAAAAAGCAGAAGAAGAAGGCCCATCCTACCTTTGACTCTTAAGGACTAAAAATTTTGTTGAGCTAGTTGTTGTACCATTCCGGTCCACCAAATGCACCCTGATTCATTCCGCAGCTCAAGAAAGAGACAGACGGTCTTGGTTAAGCCAGATCACCAAGGGACTCCAGGACCTGTACCCCTCCCAACACCCGTGACTGGTATTTATCCAGCCTGATGGGCATGTGGTGGCTGGGTCATTTGACCTCCTCCCATAAGGCTGACTTGTATTTGACCCCAAGAAAGACCTTTTATAGGATGCTTGCTGGACTGAGCCCATGACATGAGAACATTTCAGAGTCAGGCCTGCGACTCCTCTGCTTGAACCTCCTTCCTCCCCACCTCATTGGTACGGACTCATCCTTAGGGAGGCTCACCCTCCTGCCTGTACCACCCCAGAGGGGGATAAAATGTAATTTTGTGTTCGAATATGCCATTCTTGGGCTAACATGTTTTCCCCTCTTGACTCTCAGCTCTGTGACAATAGTTTCTATGCCTGGTTTTGTTTACCACTGTTTCCCCAGTGCCTGGCCCATGTCTGGCAATGAACGCATGAATGAACAAATGAATGAATGAATGAATGAGTTTAACTGCTTAATAAAAGCTCAGTGCATTTATTTATTCGAGGGCACAAGAATATTTAACGCTAACATGCTTTGAAGCCCTAAGGTATCAGAACAATATGTACAGCCCAGAGAACTTTTGATTCTAAAATAATTTTGAAAGCCTAGGTCTGTTTATGCCTGAGAGAGACAAGAGTTAAATTCAGCAGTAATTGAGAAAAGTTAATGATTAGAGTAAAATCTCTAATTTAAAAAAACCTGTTAAATTGTATTCTTTAGTGTTTGTGCTTAATTATTTTAATAGGGGTTTGGGGTTTTTACAGACACACACACAACACACACACACACACACACACACACACACACACACACACACACAAATTCACATATGCACATGCACATTCTTTTCCTGGACTGAATTCAGCATGGCTGTAGGAAGTCTGGGACTTTGCACCATGATGCCATAACTGTCACTAGTTTCTTGTTGGCATTTACCTTCACTATGAGACAGAAATCACTTGAAACTCACATTTAACAAGTGATAACATGGGCCACATTATTTCATTATTAATTAATAGAAGAAAAAATCGGTTAAATGTGTAGTTTTACTTCAGACCAATCTCTTATCTGACCATTACTAGAACGAAAAAGTAGGGAGACCAAAAGTTCATTGCTTTAACATATATAATCAAGGCTTGAATTAGTTTGCAAGACCATTGTGACAAACGTTTCTCTGCTCTTAAGTCCAGTCTTAAATAATTAAGTATGTGTCCTGACAGATATTTCTGCCGTCTGTGAAACGTCCCTGCCAGTATGGGGCGGAATTCAGTGTAGTCAAATTAAACTACCCTCACCTGCTTTCAAAGTCTGGGCTGGCAGATGCTTGCAGTTTTATTTTTCATTGCTTACTTCACATATTTTTTTTTCATCTGTTTGAATAACCAGACAAACTTACCCGTTGACCCTTTTGGCTACTGCTGTGTATTTCATCTATCTTGTACAGATCTGTTTGGGCCCACTTAAAGAGGGAGCCCAAATAATTAATAAACCCTATTCCCTGAATTGTGCCCATAGCATTTGATACTTCTGAAAGACACTGAAATAAACAAAGCAGAAACAGCTAGAAGTGTGTCGATTTCACAGTGGGGGGGGGGGGCCTGAAAACAACCCTCCCTGCCCAGCAGAAAGCTATGACTGCATCAGTAATAAGGGGTTTGAGTTTAAAGTTTGGTACAAGCTTCATTCATAATTGAATGTTGAAATCTGGATTTAAGAAGCATGTGCTTAAAAACTAAACAACGCTCAGAGTCCCCATCTTGCCTGCATTTGTGCTGTTTCTGCACGTAGGTCTTCATTCAACTCCAAAACGGCCTTTGCTGATGTCAAGGTCCCTCAGGCAGGAAAGACTCCAGAGAATTCTCCGCCAGGGGAAAAGTGAAGAGCCACAACTTGATTAACTTAGCACACGGGCATTCGCCTCTAGGCAGCTTCCTTCAGGCCATGCTTTTTGCTGCCAGACAGCCACTGTTCTTTCATGCCCCAGCCAGGAGGAGGCAGAGGCTCCTTGCCAGCACCCAGCCTGCCTGTTCCACTGTCCCAGTGAGGCCGCCTGACTTCTGCCTGGAGAGGCACAGAACATCTCTCCCTCCCAAAGGCAAACCAGCCTGGGAAGGACTTGCGACCCATTGTGTTTCCCAATACTGATCACCCTCAGTCGCTAATGACATCCTGAAACCCAAGCAGAGGAAACTGTGTCCTTCATGAAGACATTACAAGAAAAAGATGAATAATTGTGATTTTATAAAAGTTTAAAACTTCTATGTGGGTCAACTCAACATTATAATAAATAACCAGAAGTAAAATGGAGGCTAGAATTCAGTTGTGTGCCATGGAGACATCCCAAATAGTAGGGACGTACCACGACCCCCGAAGACCAGGGAGGGAGTGGAAAGCTGGCAGAGGAGTGGCCGGGACCTCAGGAAGGGGCTTCGTAGTGCTGCAGAGGGGCTTAAGACTCTCCGGCCAGTCCCCATAGCCAGTGACAAATTCTGGAGCTGGCAGACGGCCATCACCTTCAGCCCTCACTTAACTTTGATGTTTGTTGGCTCGCGCTGCCCTGACAAAGTACCACAGATGGGATGGCTGAAACAACAGAAATTTACTTTCTCTCAGTTCTGGAGACTGAAAGTCCCAGATCATGGCATCGGCAGGGGTGGTTCCTTCAGAGGGCCGTACGGGAGGAATCTGCTCCCGGCCTCTCCCTGGCTTGTGGATGGGATGGCTGTCTCTGCGTAGTCACGCCACCTTCTCTCAGGCTGTGTCCAAATTTCCTCTTCTCGTCAGGACATTGGTCATATTGGATTAGGGCTCACCCTAATGACCTCATTTTAACTTAATGTCCTCTTTAAAGATCCCATCTCCAAATACAGTGACATTCTGAAGTACTGGGGTTGAGACTTCAACATAGAAATTTGGCCAGCTTTGAAAAGTCATTTTCCTTGGAATGCCATCTTTAATTTTATTGGGAATTATCCTGCTAAAATGCTGTAGAGTCATTTCGCCTTTCTTATTCCCAAGGTTTTTACATTTCAGTCCCATCTATGATGGCTATCTAGATATTCAAAAGTGGTTTTTTAGTGTCTATTTAAGTTTTTTGACTCCTTTTCCTGGTCATACTGCGAAGTTAGAATTGACTCATTTCTAGAAGTTTTGGTTTTATTTCAGAGTCTTTCAGCATCTTGAGGCAATGTTGGAATTGCCTCAGTGCCCCTGGTAAATAAATCATGGTGTCCAGAACTGAATACAATATTCTTGGTAGGATCTCCCAGTCCAGCGTGCAGAGGGATTTTACAGCCTTTCTTCCGGGCTCTGTACCTTTATGGATCACATCGGCTTTGGCCAACCACGTTGTCTTGTTGCTCGTTGTCATCAGGACCTGTAAGGCTTTTTAATGTGTGCTGCTACTACCCACGGATCCCACTCTAGCAATCCTGTAGAGGCACACGTGTGTGTATGTGTGCGTGCACACGTGTGTGTGCTCATGTGTGTGTGCACATGTGTGCTAAACCACCACATAGATTGCTAACTTTGTCTTTATTAAATTTTATTTGGTCAAGTTTGTTTCATCATTCCAGCTTGTCATGAACTTTTTGGACCCTTGGCAGTGTTCCCTGCTCTGCCCTTATTCCAGTCGCTAAGGAAAATGTTAACTAGGGAAGGGCCAAGGACAGATCTTCGAGGCAGCGCACTAGAGAGCTCTGTCTGGGTTGACGCTGTGCCATTAAAAAGTCCTCTGATGCGCATTGCACTCCTTGTGTATACAAATACCCGTCCCCTCCTCCCTCCTCCCCCCTCCCCCCATATAGTTCAATAGTGTTAAATATATTCACATTGTTGTGGGAACTTTGTCATCTCAAATGACTGAAATTGTAAACCCATTAAATAAAAACTCTCCATTTGCCCTCCCTCCAAACCTCAGTCACCATCATCCTGTTTTCTCTTAATAGGCGTCTGACTACTTCGCCTCCCAGAAGCGACATCAGGATTTGTGTTTTTGTCACCTGTTTACTGAGCACAATGATCTCAACTTTTATCCATGTTGTATCATGTCTCAGAGTTTCCTTCCTTTTCAAGGCTGAATAGTATTTTATTTTATCCATGTACCATAGTTTCTTTTTTGATTGGACAAGATTAACAGAAGAAAGCTCAGAGTTCAGAAGCAGTGACTTTGCAGTTAAGAGTACAGTGAAGAAGACAGCTTGCTTCAGGCAGGGCCACACCAGGGTCCTGAATTTGAAAGAATGTGGACTCGATCACTCAATCGTGTGAATTCATGGTGGGATGATCTGGTTATGGGACGCAATCTTACATATAAAATATGGTGTGTCTATGAGAGGAATTCTCTAAATAAATCAAGGTATTTCCAAGTAAAAAAAAAAAAAGTCCTCTGGATTTGCATGCTCAGTGATTTGTGACCTTTATGGAGTCGCCAGTAACCTGCATTTTTCCAACTTATTCCCACGGACATATGAGAGACTTTGTTGGCTATTCTGCTTAAATGTAAATAATAATAGCAATTTGTTTATAGCTTCCCGCCAATCTACACAGCTAGTAAGTTTCTCAGGGAAAAAAAGTAAAGAATTCTTCCTGTTAATTTGTTCATGTTTAATGTGTGCCAGCTCTGTTATAAACATTGCCCCTTTTAAGCAGTTATAAACCACGTATTTAATACAGTAGCTGTGAGTTTTACATGAGAATAAAGTCAATTTCTACAGTCTATAGTTTTCAGAAAGTATCTTTTTCTCTCTGTTGAAAATTTTCGCATTTTCTCCATTTCAAACCCCATTCTCCTGTACAAATTTAAAAGATATGAGGCAAGTTTTGTTCAAGTAAGCTTTGAATTAGACTAACCTAAGGACTCTCAAATGAGAGGGTAAAAGCAACTGGGGAGATCTGCCCCATCCCACAAATAAAGATCACAGCAGAGGGATCCAGTGCCAAAAATGCAGGCTTTGGGGATGACATTTATTTACTTCATACTCCATGCTCTTGTGGATGTTGTTCCACTACCAAAAGGTTTGGGTGAAACAGTCATTTGAAGACTCATACGGTGGAAAAAGAGAAACTCTCTGTACTCCACATTGGTACCGAATTTAATAGTTGAATCTATATCCTAAATTGGCACTGCTTATTCCCTGCATGCTTGATGGGTCTTAATGACATTGTGAGATTCTTGAGGACAGAGGCTATGTCATATCACTCTTTAGGAGCTCTACAGCGATTAGCACAGCACAAGACATACAAAATCTCAGTAAGTACCAGTTGTCTTGAGTTGAAAGAAGCCATAAATGACAGCCAAGAAACTAGAGTAAAATAAAATTAGGTTTTAAGTAGGTGACATGCGTAACTGCATCCTTTCTTTGTCATTTGCACATCTACCATGTAGCCAGTTATCGTCAGAATGCAAACATAGCAGGCATGCAATAATTGCTGAGTGATGAGTCACTGAATATTGGAAATCTAGATGTGAGGTCTAATCTAGTCCAATGGTTCTCAAACTTTAATGTGCATCAGAATACGCTTGAAAGACTTTTTAAGACATGGATTGCTGGACTCCACTCAGAGTTTTCTATCTGTTGGTCCAGGGTGGGGCCTGAAAATTTGCATTTCCAATAAGCTCCCAAGTGATACTGATACTGCTGGATGGGGGACCACACTTGAAGAACCACCACTCTCGCTCAAAAAGGCAACAGCGGTTACAGCACAGACACCACCTTTAGTACAATGCACTGCTTTATGCTTTAGTTCCTCTACTTGGCTATTTTATATGGATGCATCAAAACACCTAACATTCTCAGATTGTAATTGTTATTATCCTCTATTTTTTCACCATATTCTCATTCCTGCAACTTGCGAAAGGTGAAAAAGGAGTTGATTTTCTCAATCAGATTGTGTGGCACATGCTCTGGAGGTTGGGCTGACTTCCCTTCCTTCCGCAAAACTTCAGTATGAACAATGGCAGACATGATGATGTGCACGGCACACCCAGCCATGGCCTGGTCCCAAGAAGCTGCAGACTTGGGAATGAATATGTGATTTATATATTTATAGAAAAGGAAAGGAGAGAGGGAGAGACGTTAAATAAATTCTAAGAAATCATCTCATGAATTAATGAGCAAACTTTTTTTCTCGTAGAATTAATTCTCAGAGAAAAAAAGAAGTTATAATTCATGAAACACAATGTAGTTCAGATCTCTATTGTTTCTTATCAAGATTATTAAACTCAGCCCTCCCCATCTTCCACTTTGATCTACTTCAAACTATTTCAAATATGGTATCAGACTAATTCACTAAACCATAGTTCTGAGAATGTCACCCTCTTGAGCCAGCACTTTCAGTGATATTTATCTCTCTTCAAATGGGAGGAGGCATTTCCAAAAGTAAAAGCAAAGAAAACAAGTCCATAAAGGAAAATCTTCAAATATTTGATATATAAAAATGTGAAAGATCTTTGTATTAAAAAACCCACAGAAATGAAAAGATAAATAATAAACAGAGAAAAAAATAGGTGCAACATATATGACAGGCTAGGAAGTACCTTTAATATATAAATAAATCTTGTAAATCAATAATGAAAGGGTAAATGCATCACAGAAAAAAATGGGCGAGGACACAAGAGAAAATTTACAAATTACAGAAACGATCTTCTGAGAGCTTTGTAGAATTCAAACGGCATCTCTTGAGCCAACACTTGGTGGGCCTCTTGGACATCTGAACAATCTAGTAACCTCAAACATTTCATCATGATTAACTCCTACTGGACCTCTGCTCACCAATCTCTATAGTAAAAGTATGAGTATCACAGGATCCCTCCAAAACACTGACCCCAAATTAGAGCCAGAAGATTTTGTAAAACAAAGCCAATTAAAAACAGGAGAAAAGAAATCAAGGAACAATCTTAAGCTCAACTCTGATGGAAACAACCAAGAAATGGGGCCCTCTGGTACAGTAAGTGAAGATCATTAACCCTGGTTTAGACAGAAGTTTTCGATCCAAAGATTAAAATAAAAATGATGCCCCATGCAAGCTGAGAGCACACACAAATAGATGTCTTTCTATTTGGAAAGGAAGTCCCTAGATTTTTGGTATCCTGCAGAAAATTCTAAATTCCTGGATAGTTTTACCGAATTAAGATAATTAGATCTGGTAGTGACCCCAAAAGGAAGTCTAAGGCTAAAAATCCCTGAGAAAATGATTATCATGGACACCAGAATGTGATAATAAATTCTAGAAAATCAAATCATACAGAACATCATTTAATTAAGTCTTCCAGTTAAGTAAGGTATGTTAAAAGGAGTAAGATTTATACCTTCATCTAATCCTTGCCTAGCCAAGTACATAAACTGCATTCAAAAAACAGAACAAGCAAACAAACAAAAAACCTTTCCTTCAACTATATGTAGTATACGAATTCACAAGTTAACATATTTGGTGCTAAAATCCATTATGTCTCTTATGGGCCGAAATAATAATAATTACCATTATTGGACATTTAGTGCTGAGATAAGCTCTTTAGAAACATTATTTCATTTAATCTTCACAGTAACTTTATTAAGAATATATTCTTCCCCTGTTTTACTCTTAAAGAAGTTAAGGCTTAATGAAATCAAGTAACTTGCCCAAGGGCACACAATTAGTAATAGCAATGTCTCTAATTTCACACTTCTTACTCTATAATCAATGACAGTTCCTATCTTCTTGTTTTCTAAACTGTGTTTAAATCAAAAAGTGTTTAACTGAAGGGTATCTTTCTTATAACTCTTAAAGTGTAAAAAACAATCAGAATGGCACTCAAACTTTATACTGAGCTTATTAGCACGTGGCCAAGATGACTCAGATTGCTCACAAGCGTTCATGCCGTAATCACGATGTTTGTACAGAGGTGCAGCAACTGTCTGCACATTTCCTGGTGTTTGTGGTTTTTATTAACACTTATAGTCCTCAATGTTGAAATTTCAAGAAGGTTTTCAAGTATCATATTTACACGTGGGGACTCCTGTAGAGGCTTTTCTCCTGCTGTGCAATTCAAGTAAGAACATACAAGTTCGAACTGAAGGGAAATGGTTGGCTTAAATTGGCAATATTAGACCTCTTTGAAAATGTAAGAAGGTAAACAGGCCTTCGCTAATGTTCTTCGATGTGCTGGGAACATCCTGAAGCTTGATACCTTGAATTGTCATGTATGTGATTTCCACTGAATATCTGTAAAAGAAGAGAGAAAGGAGCTAAATTTACTCTTAGAAAGCTTCAATAGTTTTCTTTGTTGGAATAGAATAGTAAAATTTTTAACCACTCTGAAATATGACTCAATTTCCTTTCCTTTGAGAATAACCCTTCTTACTATTTCTATTTCTTTTTTTTTTATTTTCTTTGAATCTATAGTTACTTAACTGTAGGGAAAATGTGCAAATTCAGTCTATGAAATCCTATATACATGAACAATATTTAAACTTTCCAGGCTTCCAACAAATAAAAACCAGGTTCACAAATCAAGAGCACCCAACACATTAAATCAACCAGCACTGCCAGCCTGTCAGTAGCCAATAAATTAGCATTGTCGAAAATAAAGTCACGCTTGCTTATAAAAGCAGCTATTATTGATGAGTACAACACGTAAACCTTCGAACAGCAATGGTGGCATAAACCCACAAAGGAAAAAATAGCTATCATTGGTTGAGTATCTACCAGTATCCAGACACTTTGCCCACAGCATCGTGTTTTTTCTTCCTAACATCCTTGCAGGTGGGTATCGATAAGTTTGCTTTATGGATGAGAAAACCAAGGCTCAGGAGGTTAAGTAACACAGCCAGGGTCACTTAGTAAGTTCTAGAGATTTAAGCCCAGATCTCCCAAACTCGTGGCCCCCTGCCCCACCACACCACACCACGATTATATCACTAACGAGGTGCCAGTGGAGACCCTCATTCTACTTTCTAGAATGTATTATCCCATGCTGGCATCTGTTGCAATCACTGCCTCAGGGTTGTTAGCCCTAATGTTGATTTGGGGTCACTATCTAATCTGAATACCTAACTAAATTCAGAAAAACTTGCCAGGAATTTAGAATTTTCTGCAGAACACCAAAAGCCTAGGAACCTTCTTTACAAATAGGAAGGACGCTATTTGCATATGATTTCAGCATGTACAGAGCATCATTTTGTATGTTAATCCTTAGTTTGGGGACTTCTGGCCAAACTGGAGTTAATTTACTGTGCCAGAGGGCCCTGTCTCCATCCAGGTTGGGATTAAGATTGTTTCTTGATTTCTTCTTGGCTTCTGTTTTTAAAGGGCTTTGCCATTACGAGCTTTCAGCTCTGATTTGGGGTCAGAATTCTGGAGGGATTCATTAAAAGAGGTTGAGGGGGAGCAAGTCAGTGATGAGTTTGAGGACATTGGATTGTTCGTACATCCAGGACACTCACCACATGATGGCTTGGGAAATACTGATTTCAATTCTAAAAGGCCCCCAGAAGGCTGTTTCTGCAGTTGCTATTATACATTTAAAATAACTGACACACAGCCACCACCTTTAAAAAACATCTTTTTGTGAAATCAGTTTTTAATAGGCCAGAACATTCTTTCTACATGGGCAGATTTGGGATTGTAGAGCATGCAGCTGACATAATTTTGGGAACTCTCTTTAAGAAAAAGAATATAAAATTAAAATACAAAATTATGTATTAAAGTTAATATTTTTTAGAATGAGGAAAACTCATAGCTAATTACAAGTATAAAAAAGTTGAAAAAGCCATAAACAGCACAAAATCCACAAATATAATCTATCATACTCTATAATATGCCCAAAGTTTTTTGTTTAATACCGTTCAACTGCCTCTCCAGATGAGAAAAGTTGTGTAATATCAATTTCTGCAGAGATTATTGAAAGATTATTTAATGTTTCCTCTGTCATGGTTAATCATCTTTTTTTGAAAAATTATTCCTTCTTTAGAAAAGTTTCTTAGAGCTTCATTTGTTATTGGTAAAGTTTTAGGACTGTTGTCAAATTTGAGAAAAATCTCTATCTAATTACTTTCATTTTAAGAGTTGTGAGATTTAGAAGAATTTTTCATAGACTAGCCTCTGGCTTTGCACATTTCAACTGTTGCCTCCACTATCCACACACTTCCAGCGCCGGTGCCACAGAACAAGGTCCTATGGCAGTGCACATCCATGTCACAAAGATGGGTGGTAGGAATATTGCTAGAAGTCCTTCCTACACCAAGATATTTAGCTGTAACTTAACTATCCATGGAAGAAACTGCAAACTACATAAATACACCCTGGTAAACCCATACTAAATATATCGCTAACTCAACTTCCCCACAAATGCCCACAAGCACTCCAAGTACCACCTGGCCGAGGGCAAGTGTTGGGGGTGGGGCAGGGGTGGGGCTCACAGTGGAAAGAGGCAGCAGACACAGCCAACTGCAGTTGAGGTATCTCAGTAAAGCATGTCGTCAGGTGGGCACAGTGCTAGGGCCTCTTCCAGGGGCTTTGAAGGGGCTTGTGCCCATGAGGGGCTCTGGGACTTAAGCTTCACTGGCTTCATGGGGGAAGGGGGCTGTCAGCTCTGGCCCTAAAAGCTTCCTAAAGCACAAGCCACCCAAAGTGGGTACTGGACTCCAGACATGAATGAGAATTTAACCCATGATTCTATGTAAAAGTAGCCTCATAATTCCAACTGGAATACCAAAACACTGTCCTCAAAAACAATAAGATTTGGGGTTCCCTTGCTTTGCCCCTACCCCATACCAGGCAGAAGAAGCAGAATGTCATCAGCTCTAAACTGCAGGCGACTGTTCCCAAGGGCAGCAAGAAAGAGAGTGATTCTGCTCCACCAAGTCGGGGCAGAGGTGCCCTCTGCCCGTGTCCCCCTACCCCACTCCCAGAAACAACCTGACTGCCCATAATGAACTGGTTTCCTTCCCCCTGTGGGCCCCAGGAGTTGTTCCACCTACTTCCCTGTCCACTTTTTATTTCAGCCCATGGTTTTCATAGCCATTTAGGGAAGAGGTGTCTCAGAACTCCCTCAGTGTGCTGTGGCTCAAATACACACCTAGACGCACACTACCTTTCTGACGTTTTCCAAGGGGATGCCTCCCTCCATGTCACCCACCCGCTTCTTTTTTTCCCCTGTGTAGATATAATAAAAACAGGCACTCCTTGTTATGGATAAGAGCAAAGGGGAGAGGGTATGGCACAGAACAGAGAGAGAACTAAAAAAGACTCAATTGCATTTGGGGAAAATCAGGACTTGGACAGCGTCCAAGGAATTTTCTTTAAGAAGCAACACAGGACCCTCCGTGAGTGAGATGCTACAAGAAATCCTGCCTAGCTGTGCCACGCTGGGGAGGACCACGGTGGATGGAACCAGCTTTGGTATCAGTCCTATCCCTTCCCTCCTCGGCCTTTCTAATCACTCACTAGCAGAGGAGGCAAGATAGGATGGGAAAGAAAGCTCTGGAAAGAAAGTTCCTGGAAGAAATGAGAGTGTGAAGATGGTAAAGGGAACCCCAAACAATGGGCATGGCCACTGGTTGGGACAGCTGATCCCCCTGGCTGTCCACAAAGAAGACATCAGCGAGAAGGAGCTTGGCCAGCAATACAGATACTCTACACCTTTTCTTTTTTTTCAAAAAAAATTTTCCTCAGGTTCACAAACTGAAGGGCATTTAAAGAAAATTGAAGGGCTAGTATAATGTCAAGGTTAACATTTTAATTGCATAAAACACGGAGAAAGCCTACGCTTGTCATTTTTACAAGGTTACCTTTCCTGTACAATGGACGCTTTCATCCAACAACTCTATATAAGTTGGTGACATGACATAGAATGTGACTTACATAAATGGAAGAGCTCACACTCTTTTTTCCTCTATAGCTCCTCCGCAAGGCACCGTCAGGTAGCTAAACTGTGGCCTTTTAAACCTTTCCTCACAGATAAGAAATGCACATATATGTGTCATTTTGTAGTTTTGAATGCACAAGGCCTAATTCTCCTATCGTATGTCTGGCCCCTCGGTGCCCAGAGCCCCATCGACTTCAAAGAGGGTTTTGCAGGTGGAATGGCAGATAAGCGGTGGAGAATTTAGCTCTTTTGGATGATGTGATCACATAACAAAAGGCTGCCGTAACCCTGCGAGAAGGCAAAGTTAAGGTTACCGTTGGAGCCTTAACTCTGAATTCCCTGAATCTAGGGCAATCCGGAGTACATAGCCCCACAGTGCAATACTTCACAGTGCTTTACAATGAGTGGAAAAAGAGAAAGAAAAAAGTCTTGTAAAGGATGGGAAGCCTTTCAGATCTGGGCATTGAATCTCAGTTTTCCTTTTTTTTGAAAAATAACTTTCCAAGGTTGAAAAGTAGCTGAAGTAAGTTTCTGCACATTACACACACTTAGGAAAATAAAAGCTTTTGGTATTAGACGTGGAAGGGACAAGTGTCCTTATGGGTTTATACACAAATGTCTGCTTAAGTTCTCATTTTATGAGACTCAGGAACACAAAGGAGATTGTCATCCATAGCACAGACTTTTAAATAAAAGACCATCGTTCTCACGACCAGTTTAGAGATCGAGCTCCAAATCCTCAGGTGTTACTGCCTTAAATATCAAAATGAAGATATAGTCCTCTTAAAACAGGACTGATTCTTTTTAAAATTAAGAAAATACAGCCACACATCAGTCCATATTCTGTGATGCTAAAGGATCATGTGTCATATTGCATGTGTACAACATGCTAGTTTTGTTCTCCCAGCCAGGAGGAAGGCAGCATTGGGACCACCCAGAACTGAAAGCATGGGTTTGCCTGAATGAAAGGCAGCAAGGGAGTCTGTCACTCAGAGAGAGGGCCCGAGTGGAAGTCCCCTATACCCCCACAGCACGGGCCCCCACCAGCTGCCTGCCTTTGCCCACCAGCTGCCTGCCTTTGCCCACTTTCTATCCAAGAGGGGGATGAGGACATGAAACAGGACCATGATCTAGAGTGAAAGGGACGTCAACCTAAACTGGGGGGACAATTGGGAGGGTGAACCCCCAGGGAAGCAGGATATATCCAGTTTGGGTAGAGTCATCCAGGGTATGTGGTTTTTAACAATATTTTAGAGGACAGATTGAGGAGTGGATCCCAAGTTCCCAAGTGGCTGTCTGAGATCCCAGCTGACCTCTTTCC
This sequence comes from Propithecus coquereli, assembly GCF_000956105.1. Lineage (NCBI taxonomy): Eukaryota > Metazoa > Chordata > Mammalia > Primates > Indriidae > Propithecus > Propithecus coquereli. Next base: position 3,038,148 of record NW_012150186.1, on the reverse strand, counting down.
TCTCCTCACTCCCTCAGTGAAAAGCCCCAGCCCTCAACAGAAGCTCTGAGGGGGCAAAAGATCTCTGCTAAATAAGGACAAGGCTTAAGGGGAATCCACTCACACTACGCAAGAGGAAAAGTGGCCACAGGGACACATGTTATGCTCGTGCAGAGCGGCCAGACACCTCCTTTAAAACAAAAATGCATCAGGTCATATCACTCCTCTGCTCAGACCTCTCTGGGAGTTAGTCGTTGCACTCCTGCCACCTCGCCTGCCACAGCCTTGACCATAGCACGCACCACCTTGTACCACGTCAGGTCACGCGACTGCTTACAATGCTGGTTACGTACTTTCTGTCTCCCCCCGCTAGGATGTAAGCTCCACAACGGCAGAGCTTCTTGCCCATTTTTATCTCTGACTTAAGTCTAGTCCCCAAAATGGTGCCTGACACTTACCAGTGGCCAATAAATATTTGTCGAATGAATAGGTTAATTGATAGATGAATGGATAAGTGATGTTATGGCATTAGGACAGGAGTAATGCAGTGATCTAGCTGCATGGTGTAGGTAGCAATGGCCACGGTTATAGATAAAGTCACAGGTAAAGGCCGTGATAGACAGAGACACACACAGCTAGGTGTGAAATAAAGGAACAAAGTATGCAAAGGCCAAGCAAAGAATTTATCCTGAAAGAAATTTTTTAAAAAAGAAAAAATTCCTCTGTAATGGAAATGAAACAGGACATGTAATCAATGAAACAAGACCTCACAGAGGTGATGGTAACATTGAATGAAATTTTCAAAGGAAGAAATAGGGGCTACAAAAACACGTTATAAATCAGAATACTACTATTAAAGAATGGATTAATAAATTAGGAACATCAATGAGCACAATACACACTCTGCAGTGAAAGTAGGAGGAAAGGAATCCTAGATTAGAGTGACTAGAAGGTAAAAGATACGGGGGATAGACGTTAGTGATCCGACAGAAATGTACAGTGATTGATTTTTCCAAAGAGTGGAAGATGTATTAATAGCCGAAAAAATTATCTAGAAATGAAGAAAGGGCTTAATCAGCGTGAAAAATATGTTCCGGAGAAGAAAAATAATAGAGAATGCTTGCTATGAGGCATGTTTTGGTACCGTTACTGAACTTAAAGGTTAATTATTCAGGCATACAGGCATCAGAAGCAAGTTATCTAGAAAGAACAAATAGCAAGCTGATCTCCAGCTTCTCTATAGAAATACTCAATTGCAAAAGATGGTGGTGCAAACTCAAAGTTTTGAAAGAAAGAATGACCTAAGTATTTTGTACCAAGCGAAGCAGCCACCCAAGCATTAGAGCCACCACAGGAGTCCTCTTATCCACAGGGGATACATTCCAAGACCCCCCTGTGCATGCCGGAAACCGCTGTACCCAGTCTTGTATAAACTGTATTCTTTCCTTATTAAGTCAAGAACTTTCATTTTTTTCACTTAAAGGAAGCACTTTACAGCTTCTGTTTGGCACATTCAAATGGCCAACATCACTACTCTTGTGCTTTAGGGCCATTACTAAGTAAAATAAGGGTGGCTTGAACACCAACACTGTGATACTGTGACAGTCTGTCTGATAACCGAGGCAGCTACTAAGTGACTAAGGGGCAGGTAGCAGATGCAGTGTGGATACACTGGTCAAAGGCACGAGTCGTGTCCCTTGAAGGACAGAGTAGGACAGCACGAGATTTCATCACACTACTCAACTCGGAATGGCATGCAATTTAAATTAAGTATTGTTTCTTTCTGGAATTTTCCATATAATATTGTCTGACCATGGGTGACCAATAAGGAGGGACTACTGTACTATGTAAGAGCCTGGGGAATGTGGCACTCCTGAAAATTCACACAACAAACAGGTGGAAAATCCACCTCAGAGTAAAAGCCAAAGTTCTCTCAATGGTTTACAAGCTCTCATACCTTCTGGTGTCCCTGATCTTTCCAACCCATTCCCCGTTCCCTCCCCTCTTGCCCCACAGTCTCCAGCCTTGCTCCCCTCCTTCCCGCGTCCCAGACGTCAACCACACCGCCGGTCTTGCACCAGTGTCCCTGCCCCAAGGGCCGTTCGCCACATGTCTGGATGCCTTGTTCTCTCACCTATTTGGAGAGGCTTCCTTGCTGCCCAATCTAAAATGCCAATACTCCAGACACACTCGTTCTCTTCTCTGCTTGATTTTCCTCTTAGTAATTACCACCATCTAACACACTCCCTTTTCTTTATGTATCTTGTTTCATATCTATCTCCCTCCAACTAAAATGTAAGTTCCCCAAGGACACAAATTTTTATCTGTTTTGCCTGTTTCTTTCTTCCTGGAATAGTGCCTGGAACATAGTTGACATTCAAGTATTCATTGAATGAATAAGTAAATCCTCTGGGGTGTACATCCACCCTTCCCACCCATCCCCTTAACAGTTTTAAACCAGAGTGAGCCCGGAGGGTGAAGGGCAGCACGCAGAGGCGTCCGTTAGGACAATCTGATGAACACCCAGCCTTCGTGTTCATTGACCCTAAATGTATTAGAAGGAATGTCAAAAAACACTTTTTGGGTATTGCTGCAGAAATAGAATTTGGACATTTACAGAAAGATACATTTTTAGTTTTCCAAGAAAATCATCTTCCAGTCAGAGCCAACGATGAAATCAGTCTCTTATAAACACTGAGCTTTCCTGCCAATGGAGATTGTGAAAAAGACGTTGGATATTTTCTGACAGGGGCCTTATGGAAGAAATTCCCACTATATAAAGGAGTTTAGTCCAAAGAGCCCCCAAATGCCTCTGCCTTGAGATGTGGCGAGCTATGCATACGTGAGATTCTGGGGTGCTGTGCACACGGTTTCCTCGTTCTATTGTGTGTGATGGTGTTTTGCAGACATTTATATTTGGGAACCGGAGCTATACTCCTGACCGCAGGTCCCTGGCTTCTTCACCCAGTTCCTGCTGACTGCACTTTGAATCGCAGCACTCCCTGTGGGTAGGAGTCCAGCGTAGCTTGTTGGCCTTTCCCGAAGAGATTTACAATTCAGCGGTAATTCCAACAGGAGAAATCCATTTACTGTAATTGAGCAAGCAGGTCATCTCCTACTTCTTTTGAAAATTGTCATTAATAAGATCTCCAGGCAATTTCTCCCAGCCAGATGTGAGCCTTGGCTGAAGCAAGATTTTATATTTATAAGGATAAAAAAATCTTATGAAAAGGAGCTAAAGATTCTAAAGAGAGTTGAATGAGTTCTGGGCATTTCCGTGAGAGGGCACATTCTTGCTGGGGAGTCATAAGGAAGAGCATGAAACAAACATTTTTATTTGTTTGCTTTTCTGTTTTGTTATTATTTTCCTAATAATCATGTTTCATATGGCTATTCCTGTTTCTGAGTCCAGTTGATAAGATATGAAATTCATAATAACATTCAACACAACAGTCAAAATTTAAAACACTTATTCTTACATTTTACAAAATACTTATTTGGCCTGGAGGGTTGCAACCAAATTAATTATGATTTTATTTTATAGGATACATGAACTAAACCATAGCAAAGATATTAGAGAGAGCTGAGGCTCTGAATAAGAGAAAAGGATTATTCCCAATAATTATTCAGAAATTCACCTTCTTAAGCCCAAATGACAATAGTCAGCCTCCTGAACTTGAAAGTGGACAACTTTTTAAGAATGTGTTGACCATGGAATCATGACAGTGATGATCTTCCTAAGGATGGTATAAATAAAGCTTCAGGTGATCAAAATTAAAACATAACAAAACCCCAAACCTCTGTGTTCTTAAGTAAAACTATTCACTGTATTTCATAGCATTTCCGTGACTGAGATTTATGGTTCTATCAGTTCTAGTGTCCTGTTTTACAGCCATAGAAAGAAAAATTTGTGTTTCGCATTCGTTGTCGAGTGGGGGATAGCTACTATGTATAGCTCTGCATGGGGTAGGATTTTTGAGGGAGGCTTACTACTCTAATTCTATAAACCATCTGAGAGAATCTTCTTTGCATTTGTAAATGTTTCCTTAATATTTAACAATGTTAGTTTTTCCAGGGAAGTCTACAGACTCTAGGATCACTGCAAAAACTTTTCTGGCCTGGCTTGAGGCTGGTCCTTGGCACAGGTCCCTTAAGCCGTATGTGCAAAATAACCACCAGGGGTTCTTGTAAGAGTAATAGGAGGTTAAGTGTGGCACATAATAGATACTCGGTGAATGATCTGTAAACTTTTTGATTATGCTGGTTTGTATGTTCAGGCCAATAAATCTGTATTGTTAGAAGAATAAATGCCTACTAGTTTATGGGCAGTTCCTACTGTCTTCCTCCTCCAGGCAGGCAGCCCTCCTATACCAGTGGCCTCTCAACGCAGCCCTGCTACCTAGGGGAATAGCCTTCCCTTTATTCCTCTTTAGTCCACTCCCCTTTCTTCTTCAAACTCCCCTCCCCACCCCATCTCACAGATCTCTCCCTTCAGGCCTGGTTGGAGTCTCCAGTAGCAGGAATAGTGGTGGGTTTAGGAGAAAGGAAAGGAAAGAATTAATATTTTTGATGTTCTTACTTCAGGGGTAACATTAACCTATTGTATGGGTGATGTTGCATGCACTATTTCACTTTAGCTTTATAGCATCCATGTGAAATCACCAATTTTTCTAATTGTATGGACAAAAGATCTAAGATTTAGTTAAATAGTTTGCCCCAAGTTAATTATTTTTTCCTTTTGGTATACTTGTCTTGTGAGAAAATCCTACCATTTAAGGTGAGAGAAGTTGGTTAAGATCAGATTGAGGCAGTCCTCCTTGAGTTCAAGTTCTATTTACCACTGTGTTCCAATGATAATATTGATAACAGCAAAGTAATAACAATGAGAGTAGTAATAGTCATACCAGCAATAATAGCAACAGTAGTAGAAAACTTAGAAATAGTACTGACGGGTTTCAATATTCGACTTGCTATCTTCTCAGTGTTCCTGTTTCAAGTTCTCAAACAGTATCATTCAAGTCACTGAGCTTATGTATATGAATTTATCTTGTTGCTGGGAATCCTCTGAATACTAGTAGGAACTTAGTGTTTTGGTTTCCTTTTTTTTAATTTTTAAAAATGTTTTTTGGAGAGATGGGGTCTTGCTATGTTGCCCAGCCTGATCTCAAACTCCTCAGTTCAAGTGATCCTCTCACCTCAGCCTCCCAAAATGCTGGGGTTATAGGTGTGAGCCACCACAACCTGACCTTGATTTCTTTTTTTTTTTAACTCTAATACTAACAAAGCCTAATTGTGATCTTACTCAGAGCTGCACCTGACGCCCATCCCCACCAGATCTAGGGACTCAAATGAGAAGATATGGCAACAAATGGTTAAGCTCTCAGGCAACATGGCTAAGGAATAGCCTATGATAGAAACCGAGCTTGTCCCTGAGACCCCTTGAGTTCCTGCCCAGTACCCACTGGTTGCAGAGTGAATGAGCCACTCCACCAGGGTGAGGGGCCAAGCAAAGCTGGGGACAAGTAGTTTCCACGCTTGCAAAATTCTTTGTGTCATTCTCCATGTAAGACTTACAACTTGGGCGCATACAAGATGGTGTAGTACACAGTCCTCTGTGTGTCGTCTCATCCAAAAGTCTTCAGGTTTCTTAGTTCCCTTCCTGCGTGTGGCTCTGCAGACTGTCACAGTCTTTCTTTCTAAGACAAGGAGGCAGATCCCTCCATCCTCTTGCTCCACGTTGCTGTGGCTGGAGGCAGATGAACTGTTGTTGCAATTGTGAATTTCAGAATAGGACTTGATTTTATTAACTGCCTAATAATAAAAGAGAAAAAAACTCATGTGGATTTGAGTCTTTTGAATACCCATTCTCTCTAAATTCTTTCACTTTGAAAAGTGAGGGGCAAAACCGAAAGGCACGCACGGCAGCCTGGCCTAAGAGGCAAAATCTTCCCGGTACCATGGGGTCATCTCAGTCTGCGAGGGAGGACTCTGATGTTCTTCCCGAGGGAAAAATCAGGAGCGCACCTTCCTTTTTGAAATAAGTGTGACACTTTATTCCAGAGCAGAAATTTCTCTCTCTCTTGAATCCCACCTCCTGTGCAGTTAAGTTGTCCTTTATTCTAGAAGGAAGTAAGTAGGTGCTGTTGAGTGGCCTAGCCCAGTCTTGAATGTATTGGAGGGGTGATATTTCCCAGAGGACACGTAACTCAGTAGCATGTAAAACTGACTCGCAGTCAGCGGGACCTAGAAATCACTGCCTGCGTGACCGGCACTCACCGATGCTTTGTAAAAAGCCAGCGACGCCCAGAGAGGGCTGTAGTCCTTTCTGCTGTGGATGTCTCTTTCTTTAATATTTCAAGTTTGCTTGGAAGTCATCACAGTGCCTAGAACATGGTAGGCACTCAGTACATACATGTTGCCTGAACAAGTGAAGATAAATATACAACTCAGTTTTTGGGCCAATGGTATTTTTCAGGTTTAATAATTTATGGTCAAAAGCTAAGAGATAATAAATTACAGTGGGGATTTTTTTCCTACTTACTTGTATTATCTTAGATAAAATAGTTCTTCAAAAAGAAGCTTTTGGATCCCTTTCTGATTACTTTCCTCATTTAATCATGTATTTACAGATATTTTAACTATTAGGTGTAGAACTGCCTCTAGAATTCTAAGCCAGTAAGACTCCCCTTGGTATAAGTGCCTAATGGTTCAAGATATATTCAAAATATACAGATAAACAATCCTATCTTCTCCTTTGTGTGCATTTGAGCAAATCATTTCAGGTCTCTTGGTCTCATTTTTCTTATTTCTCAAGGGTGAGATTGGGTTTGATGAGTTCCAAGGACCCTGCCAGCTCTGATTCTCATATATTTGGCAGAGTGCTGGCGAAGGAATCCTTAGAGTACAAGTCACTCTTTCACTGTGGTGGCCTCTTAAAGATCTCACCCTTCTTTTTCCCTTTCTCCCCAGCCTGACCCCCTGCCTTAGAAAGCCTTTCTTTCTTGGTTCTTACAATGGATTTTCCTCTCACTTCCTGCACTAACCCTACGGCTGTCTCGTGGTTTATAAATACTGCCAAAGACATACATGCTCGAACATATTAACAATTTGCAGGCTATCTGCATGCCATCAAACTGTTAGATTTTTTTGAGGTTAAGAAATATGTCTGGTTCCTTGTGGCATCCTAGGCACCTAACACCATGCCTGGCACCCCGTAGAGTGGCCCAAGTCCGCCTGCATCAGAAGCTTGTTTAAAGGGTTCCAATCCCTCAGCCCACTACAGAGCTATGTAATCAAATGTCACGGAGGTGGAGCCCTGGAATCAGCATTGTCACAAGTACCTCTGAACCCTGAAGTTTGACGGCCTCTGCAGTATATAGTCAATAAATACGTGTAGAATGCTGAATGAATGTTTCCAAAGAAAAGGAACCATTATTAGGGTTTTAGGTCTTAGACCCACAAAGGCAATACCAGGGAGAAAAGGAGAAAAGACACAGAAGAAAATACGGCCCTTACCCGAGTGGTTCTTAAGTGTCTGCTGCAAAGGAGCCTGTCAGCTCTCTTAGGAAAAAACAAACCCAGGCTCAGTTCCTCTGGCGTTAGTGTAGCCATCCACTCAACAAGCAGGACTTTCGACCCTCGCTGTCACTTTGAACTCATTCGGCAGGGCTGGTTCTTCCTCTGCCCCCAAATGACAGCACAAGGAGTTCTCACAACTTCCTTGGTCACTGCTAGGTAATACAAACACTGCTTCAGTTTAATAAGTCTCGAATGTACAGATGTGGTTAATAGTCAAAACTCCAACGTGAGTGGAAGTTTCAGCCCCACCCCAGCCCGGGCCTTTCACATCCTACATCTCAACCTAGTTGCAAGCAAAAGGCCTGCAGGTGGGGAAGGAATTAGTCAACTCTCTCTCTTTGTTCCCCACCTAGAGTTTCGGCTCCTCCTCCCTGTCCAGTTTCTGACCCATTGGGAGGAAAGGAAAAGGAAAGCAGGAAAGTTTCTACTTGACTGGCACTATGGTTAGCGGGCTCCGTGCTCACTGGACTTGGAGATGTTTACAGATGACTCTTTTTCTGAGGGATGATTTTGTGGTTTTTTGGAAACCTCCCAGTCCCAGCCTCTCAAATATAGATCCTTTGATGTGGGTGATGCACGACCTCTAAATTCTCTGTTCTGAGCTACGTCCACCCCTCCACGGGACCCTCTCAGACAGGCTCTAAGATGGGCCACACCAGCGCTCGCCCGTGCACGCAGCCCACATCCGGCCCCTAGGAAGTTCTGACGCAAACCTCCAGTGCCGGCCACTAGGGCTGCCATCCCGCCTCAGCTTCCCTACTAGAGCAGCTAACCAGCCTGTCTTTTACCTTTAGCGTTTGCCAACAAAAGGCCAACACAGGTCTGATGTGTCCCCCTACCACAAGGACACAAACAAGCTCTCTGTGTCCTTCCGTGGAAGCCCCCTTCCTCGGCATGAAGTGAAGGGGAAAGAGCCCCTACTCCTTGAGGGGGTGGGACTCACAGAACACAATAGCTCTTTCCAAAAATACTATTTAAAATCATATTTCTTTATAACGCAGATGAAGAGTTAAGGGATGTCGATCTAATTCTCAGATAGCCTCTTTACAAGTCTGCACCCAGGTCTGGCAATGCCCTGTAGTGTCTGATATCTGCTACTGTAGGGTCACTGTAAGCCCCTATAACAAAAGTGAGACTAAGGTGGACTATTTAAGCGCGACTTTAGTAAAAGCCCAGAGAGCTTTTCCTCTCTGTGGGATACTCTGGCTCTTCCTTGGAGCTCACTCAGAATGTGGCAGAGACAGTCTCTAATTCTTCCCACCTAGGAGGTCCAGAGCATAGATAAGAATCTCAAGACTTTCAAGGGGCCAGAGTTCCCTCAACCACCTGTGCCAAGTTCTGAATCTCTGTCAGAAGAACTGCCTCTCCCGGCAGTGGACACCAACAGGGGCCGGATGTTTCCAGGAAGACCAGATGCCCTTTGCCCTGATCTGGACCCTGATCTAGCAGAGATGCTTAGCCATGGGTAGGTGTCTCTGGATGGGCTTCAGAAGAGTCTGAAACCTCCTGAAAACTTATGTGATTTTGGCATATCCTCTGGAAAGGTTATATATTTTTATCAGATTCTCAAAGGAGTTAATGATCCAAAATGGCTTATCACAGCTCTAGAGTCTCAGCGTGGTTGGAACAAGGACACCAATGTTCTAATACATTACAATGTGGATAACAACTATAAAAGAGATACAGTAGTCCCTCCTGACCTGTAGGCAATATGTTCCAAAACCCTCAGTGGATGCATGAAACCATGGATAGTACTGAACCCTATATATGCTGTGTTTTTTCCTATACTTACATACCTATGAAGTTTAATTTATAAATCAGGCACAGAAAGAAGTTAACAACAATAAAAATCGTTCTATAAAATAGAATGATTATAAAAATATACCATAATAAAAGTTATCTGAATGTGGTCTCTCACATTCTTTTAAGGGAATGTGTCTCTCTCAGAATGCTGTAATATTTTCAGACCATGATTGACCGTGGATAACTGAAAACAGAGAAAGTAAACCACAGATACAGAGGGACTACTGTGTGTACAGACCATAACTAGGGTGTCATTTCACTGCACCTACTATGTGCTAAATGGGAGCAGAAGAGGCTGCCCAGAAAGATGAGCTGAGTTTTTAAAGAAATATAGGATCGTGACAGAGAGAAACAGAGCGGGGGAGAGGGTGTCACCATTTCAGAGAGCAGAAAAAAGCATGAGCAAAAGCCAAGTGTGAGTGTGAAACATAGTGCAGTAGTTCAGCCGGAATGTGAGGCTGCATGTAGGGGCATGACGGGAGCTCAGACCAGAAAATGGGGTAGGGAATAAGTTGTGAAGGTTTTAATGTGAAGGGTGAGGATATGTAGTTATTTCAGAGACGTGGGAAGACGGTGAAAATCACTAACCAAGAAGAAATATTGTAGTTGGGCATTTGCATGTCTGTTTCCCCAGATAGAATGTGCAGGAAAGCAGAATCAAAGTTTAACTAACATTTATAAGTTTAGCCTGCACATTCCCTGGCATATGGTAGGTGCTTAATAAATGTGTGGAGTAAGGAAAGAAGATGGATAGAAAAGAAGGAAGGGAGGAAAATGGGAGAGGAATAAAGGAGGCAGAGGAAGAAAGAGTGGTGGGGGAGGAGGGAGCTGCACTTTAATGCAGACATACGGGAAGAGAAAACAGGAAGCTATTACATCAGCTCGGGCAAGCAACACTGAGAACCTTCATGAAGAGAGTGAGTAACTTTTAGTGATGAGATGCTATGTTGCCATAGAGCACAAATTCTCATCTTCCTCTAAACAGCTTTTATATAACCTGCTTGGATTTGTACTAAATGTTTTAATTCATTATGAGTAGAAAGGATCTGGAAGTGTTGTTTTACTAGTCCTGTTAGTGACATCGTGCTCACCCATCCTTTACTTTAGCCCGGTTTCCCGTATGAACAGAGCGTGCATTTGCTGATGGCACAGAGTGGATGGAGTGTGGCCATATGGGAAGATGGGAGAGTAACTGACCCGTGGGTCCCCGCCCGCACCTTGCTTGTGGTTTGGCCCTTCCATCAGCCACTCACTCACAGGGCAACGTGTTTGCTATGCCTGGCTGGCTTTTACATCCTGCCAGCCTGGACATACTAAAAACCTGACCTTCAACTTAAACCCTCTTAATCCATATGCTCTATTATATCTCTCCCAGATTGAGTGGTATTTGGGTCAACCCTGGGTTAGGATGACATTTTTCACTCTTCTAAGATTGTGATTTAATCTGTCCATCTCAGATCCACCTGAAGCACTTTTCTGTTTATCCAGATAACCTTTCAGGGCTTTCTAAGCTTGTCATTTCCTCTTTGACCACATTTTATATACATATTTCATGTTGAATTTCTATGGCACACCTTGAATCCTGAATCCTTAGATGTTCATTCACTTCCTTTGATAAATTGCTAGTTTCCCATAAACAAAAATGTCCTGCAGGATTTTGAGGACATGGTTCCAGGTGCATCAGAGTTGCTGCCTTGGCCTGTATAGTTACAAGAAGGAACACAGGAATTTGACTTAAAAAAAATAAATCTGTAACATTCCCCAAATTAATTACAGCTCCTCACATGCTCAGATGTCACATGATTTACAAGTCTCCTAGAAACCTAAGCAGTGAATCCCTTCAACCTCAAGAATTTTTTAATGATTTCTTTTGTGAACCAAACCAGAGCAGGCATACGGTACATGACAGGTAAGAAGAATAAGCTGAAGTTATCAAGTGGCCAAATGACAGTTCCCTACGATTACTTCTAACTTTTTAGTGAACATCTACTATATGCAGGTTGCTAAGAGAGAGAGCAGGAAGATTTAAAAATAAAAACAAAAAGACCTGAATAAAAATGATTACCTTTCTTAGGAAGCTATTCGGTAAAAGAAGCAACCAGGGACACATTAATCTTAGTGCAGGGTGTGACACGCTGTCCCCTTACAGGACTGCAGAGGAGGGCAATTCAGTCTGGCTACCGTGGGTCCCAGCCCTTCCTGAGAGGGCTGCTGCCACTCAGCTCCAGTTCCCATACAGAGTCATACAGACCTTCTAGATGTTCTCCCTGTGTGTGTGTGTGTGTGTGTGTGTGTGTGTGTGTGTGTGTGTGTGTGTGCGTGCACGTGTTTTAGGAAAAATGGACAATGTATATTTTATTGGAGGTTTTCCTGAGTTTTTACTCTTGCCAACCAATTTAAACTTTTTTAAAGCCCTGATTCCATAAGTGTGGGAGTGGGGCAGCCCCATCCGCTGGCTGTGTATAGCCATGCACCAGCAGCTTCTACCCCCGAACTGGAAGTGAGGTTATCAGAAGAGGTTAGAATGTGTCTGCAAATGTGGGCTGAACCCAGAGTGCACTCATTCTCCAATACTGGTCTGAACACAATGGTTTAATTCTCTGGACTATGAGAAACATCATACAGTCCCTTTTCTTTTTTCCAATTAGTGAGATAATCCCATCAGTTTTTTAGAAAGATAATTCTGGTGGCAGATGGGTACTTGGCACATGACTTGATAATATTAGTTAACTTAATGAAAAAGAGAGAGAGAAAGAATGAGCAAGAGAGTGAGGAGGAGAGGAAGGCAAGAGATCAGAGGTCAGTTAAAAGGCTCTTTCAATGATCCAGACAAGGCATAATGAGGTTCAACTAAGGGAAATGACAATGGAAAGAAAGTAATAAATATAAAAACTATCTCAGAGGCAGAGTGAGGCATTTGTGGAAGTCATTAATGCAAATTTTTCTGGCTCTCTCCCTCTCTGGGAACTAAGAGTAGGACACTTCCTGGCCTCCTTGTGTTTGGGTGGTGCCATGTGACTAGTGCTGGCCAATGAGTTGCAAGAGAAAGTGATGGGGGTTATTTCTGGGCCAAAGCATTTAATTCCCACCCTCAAAAGCTCTCTTTCCTTCTGGTAAAGTTCAAGATAGTGGATGCTCCATCAGCTTGGACACCAATGTGACTACAATGAACTAAGTTGATCTATGACATATAAAGAAGTAAACTCTGCTGGGATTTTAAGGTTACTTGTTACCACAGCATAACCTAACCTATCCTGATGGAAACATTTGTGTTTGCCTCTTTTGTCTATACTGCATTACACAAAGTAAGAATACTATTGTACATCCCATAAGCAAGACCAACCATCCTGGCAAAAATCCAAGAGACATTTGTACAAACATCTGAACTCACATAGTTAATGCAACCATATTACGTCCTAGCCCAATTAATATTCCAGAATCTATTTCTTTTTTTTTAAATTTTCCCAGGATTCTTTTTTTTTGATGACCCTTTTCTCCCAGTAGAGTTTATCATTAATATAATTATTTCATTAAAACTATTAGTTGCCTTCTTTTTAACTTACTACATACGAAAGCCTTTAAAAGGAATTATGTGAGTTGAATGACTAATTTGCACATCAGTACAAAATAACCAAATTATTCATGCAGTATATTCATTATCCTACTAAAGAATTCTACTGTAGAAATGGAAAGGAAATATAAGAATGAGAATAGTAATATTATTTATACCATAATATGAGTAACTTTTAACATCTAACAGGAGTAACGTTTTGCTACACAATTAAAGTCATTTTGTTATGGGTTTCTTTTCAAAGAGTCTGGAATGGAATTGCAAATTTAGCAAAGACATATTTTTGAATCTTATATTTCAAAATATAAAAATAGATGTAGCTTAAGAAAAGTAGTATTATTTATTGTGAAGGCAAAGCAAAGCTAGAATACATGCAGTCCTAGAATCATGTCTTAGATTTCCTCATCTGTAAAGTGAAAGGAAATATATTAATACTCTGTTTCCTCTTCTCAAAACATAAGCAAGAACCAATGAAGTAAGATCTATAAAGCTTTTTTGGCAACCCTGAAGTTGTTGTATAGGAACAAAATTGAATTGCTTGTTTAGGAAGTTTAAAGTTCACCCTAGATAAGAAAGATTTGTGGTGATATGGGGGAAATTAAAGAGAGAGCATAGTCAGATTCTTAAAAAGAAATCTCTTGTTATACACTCTGGTTTCCACAGCCTTCTAAAGGAATCAGCCACCACATCTTTGTCACTTAACTTTTTTTAATCTGAACTGACAGATACTGGAGAATAACTGTAGGGAATAATCCCCACACTGGCAGAGGGGATGGATTAAATCAACCATGAAAATAAGCACTGGCCCATGTGTCTATAGCCTAAAAGAAATTTGAGTGAACGTAGTGCTGTGTTTAAACCAGGTGCAGTAGCCATTGTTCCCTGTAATATTTTCTTCTACAAATCTCCATTCAAAGGGAAAGGGAAACACTGATGCTTTGAAAGCCAGGATGCATTGCTTTGTCCACTAAATTTAAATAATTATTTTAGTAACATAGAAATACAAAATGAGCATACTTCTCCCTTTCCCCCATATCCATAGCATCGTTTTTTAGTGAAATTGGCTTCCCTTCTACCTTAATATTTTTAAAAAGTAAAAATTTCCTAGGGAAAACCATGCTCAATAAATGTTAGCTACAATTTTAAACATTTTAACCTCCAAGATAGATTGGCCTTCTAAGAAGAGGCCACCAAGGATGTAAATAAGTGTTTTACACATGCGTGGAGAAAAGATAATGAGATTGAATGTTACATGAGCACTTCTTTGAACTGCTTCCTATTTTACCCAAATGTATTTTCTGTCCTTAAACATATACAGTATCAAGAAGAAAGTGAGGCACAGATGGTGACTCTCAGATGTCTCAGAAGCAAACAAACAAATGACAATGACGACTTGATTATCCATGTATTGGAGAATGTGTGGAGCACAGAGAACTGACATCCAAGGAGAACCATTGTTCTGCCCTATTCTTTGCCAAGCCTCTGCCACACTCCATAAGAGGACCCCAATTATTGTGGGAGGGTTAGGATTCTCTGATGGATAAATTTGGTCTCATCCGTTAAACGGATTTCAAATCAAGAATGAATGTTTCCATATACAGTCTGTGGAATCCCTGCAGGTTATGCAAGCATCAGTCAAACAAAATCAAGGAATATGCAGGATCTATCTACCAGAATTCAGTTAAAAGGCACATTCAAATTCGAGGGGTTCTAATGTGATACTGGATTAACACCTGAAGGATACTTGAAAATTTGATGGGAAAAGGCAGAAGAGGGTTATTTAAATGTTCTGCTTAAAGAAGATGTTATTTAAGAGTTTAGTATTGATAGAACTGCATTTTCCTCCTTTACTTATACTATAGGCTTATTTGGGGAGCAAGATATCCACACCAGGCTCCTCACAGCTAGAAGTCCATAGTGATCATGCCTTCCAGAGTCTGGGAAGGGGGAAAGTAACCCCCAGGTTGTCCTAGCTGGTCCTAGAACATCCAAACTCCAGTTTCCCACCTTTGCACACTTTTAATCCCTTTTTTGTATTTCTTTCTCCTTTCCTACCAGACTATCTGAAATACGTGCCTTCAAGGAAACTGCATGCGTTGAGAAATTCTTATGTACATACCCCTTAGCACATATTTACATGTTTTAATCAATCCAAAATGTTTATTACACTCACTTAAACTTTCTCTTCAGTATAAATTACCCAGATTCACCACACTGGATAAGTTCACCACATGGATTAATCCATGTAGCCTTATTAGGGGTAAACCTAAGAATTTCATTAGGCCTATTGTATACTGAAAATAGCTCACCACTTCCTTCAGAGACCCTGATATAAAATATATAAATTATATACATATAATTGTATTTATATGTATGCATAAAATTCTTTCATTTATAAAGTGGTCATTTCTGACTGTAACAGAGACACCTTCAGGTTATTTCTAAGTGGGCCCCTCATGATATTAGTTCCATACATATGCATAAATTTGTGTCAAAGAAAAGCAAGACAATGGAATTGCAAGGTCAAATGAATTTGGTCAGTGTGGGATGGAAAATATTAATCAGGCTTCTTTAATGCTGAAATTCTGGTTATCAATATTCTAATGTTCGCTGTGGATTGCCAAAAATAGGATAGAATATGTGGTGTCTCCCAAAGGTTTTGGTTATGGAACACCTTTTTTTTCATGGAATACATGTGAGGACTTGCATCCTATGGAATAGTCCTTGGGAATATTTATTGGACTATCAGGAACAAATGTCTATTGTTGACTTTTCAAAAGAAGGTTCATGCCATAGATGGTGTCATCAGTGAAGCCAACAGTGAAGTCAGTTCCATCCAGAGTCTAGCCCTCAACCTAAGGAGCTCAAGAGACTCAATGAGTGTCCTAGGATGGATCAGAATATTGCTTGCTGACTCAAACCAAGGAAGACAGATTATAAAACCAGAATGCCCATTTTAACTTACAAAGAGAAATATAATCATCAAGGGGACCTAATGTAACTATCCTTTAGCCAACACCTTCTCCGCTTGTGAAGGACAATTCTATGGAAATCCTTATTGTCAGAAGGTCGCCAAATAAGTAGGATACAGAAATAGGCATGCCAATTGCTGAAAGACATAATGGTCACATATATCTGCACGATGGGATATACCTGCCAGGTGGACCAGAGAGGTCACAGCCTCCGACCACCTCTCCAACCACAGAATTGGCTTCTGTGGTGTTTGTCTTCTGAACTTCTAGTACCCTCCATCTGATGG
This sequence comes from Propithecus coquereli, assembly GCF_000956105.1. Lineage (NCBI taxonomy): Eukaryota > Metazoa > Chordata > Mammalia > Primates > Indriidae > Propithecus > Propithecus coquereli. The sequence goes on along the minus strand of NW_012150186.1, from coordinate 3,021,958 downwards.
ACATCTGTCAGCATGCTAAAGCTTTCACCAGCTCAAGGCTTTCAATGTAGCTGAACTCTAGCACTATAAGAGCAAGAACATCTGTTTTGTTCACTAATTATTAATTGATCAAGTTTTTGAAGCCTGGGGATTGTCTGTGTCTTTAATGTGGCTTGCTATAATGTATGTATAAAATAATATATATGATACTGTAAATATATGTAATATTGAATTATATAATATATAATATTGTGTGTGTGTGTGTGTGTGTATATATAGACACATATATAGTGAAAAGGAGAGCAGGAGAGTGAGTCAAAGAGACCTATTATAATTGTGCTTTCACCAATCCATTATAGATTAGCTCCATGGAAATGTATATCTTGTCTCTCTGAGGGCAATTTCGCTTTTCTTAAGAGTACCTTAATGTGGCCTGCTACGTAGCATAATCACCTCTGATGGTAGTTTTAAAATACTGTGCTCTGATTCTTAGGAAGTTATTTGATTCTTGGGCACTGAAGCCACTTCCCCTTTAAGAAAAGCTAAACATGTTTGGAGTTTATGTCCCACTTCACCCAGGAACAAATGACTCATCGGTGCAGGGAGGAAGAGAAGGCACACAGGGACTCTTCAAGACAGAATAAACCCTGAGGTGCAATTTATGCTTCAGAGCTCCCTGGAATCAGCATGAGGCTGGGACTTCACCTGAAGTCCAGCCTTTGCTCCCTTCCTGGCTTCTCTTGGAAGCCCTTCCTTAAATCATCTGCACTTGAATCTTTGGCTGCATTTGGGAGAATGCAATTTAGGAGACCCACTTTAGAAGATTGTTGAGAGGACCAATGAGGAAATTAATGTCAAGCACTTAGAACAGTGCTTGGCACATAAGAATTTGCTACTGTCATATAAGATGTAGCCAAAGTTTTGAAACTGACTTTTTAAAAAAAATGTATCAATGTAATACATGCATGTGGTTAAAAATCAATTTACAAAGACATGCTGGGTTCTCAGCTATACTCCTCTCCACCCTCAGGTTTACTCCCCCAGGGCAATCACACTCAACCATTTCTGGGTTTAGGCCTTGTAGGTTTACCTCCACATTTCTAAAAACTTCCAATTTATCTCTGTTCTTGATTTATTAACTTTGTGTGTCTTCTGTATGTTTCCTACTATGGTGTATGAGGATTTAGCTCACGTACATCTCCCACTTTCCTCCTAACAGAAGTACAGCCCTATTTTTAGGTAACTTTGTAACTTTAAATATTTAAATCCCTGTTTGTTCTGTCAACTATAGATTCTCCACTTAGTGCTTTGGTCCTTACTTTCTCTTCTCCCTCCCACCAACCTTTCAATTCTGCATAGTTAAGAGTGATAACATTTGTATTCTCATCAAATGTATCATGCTTTGTTTATAGGTTGTTCCAAAAATTGAAAGGCTATATAAACACTCTTGACTTTAATATGGCTACCTTATTATTTCCTGCAGAGCCAAGAAATACACTATGAGCAGGTGTCCCTCTCAGTCTAGATTTTAGCACACTCAAAGAAAATATCCAAGTGGATCATCCTTTCATACTCCACCAAGTGCCTAAAATCACACCACATTTTATTTTATTTTATTGACATAGTATAATTGTCCAATACATATCTATGGTGTATAGTGAGTCAATCAAGGTAGTTAGTGTATCCATCACTTCATGCATTTATCATTTCTTTGTGGCGAGAATATTCAAAAGCCTCTCTTCTAGCCATTTTGTAAAACACAATATTTTACTGTTAACCATAGTCACTCTACAACGCCATAGAATACCAGAATTTATCCCTCCCATTTAATTGAAAATTGGATTATAAATTCTCCCCGTCCTTCCCTGCCCCCTCGCCAGTCTCTGGTAACCATTGTTCGATTCTCTGCTTCTATGATATCAAACTTTTTTCCTAAGATCCCACAAATCAGTGAAATCACATGGTATTTGTCTTCCTGTGTCTGGCTTATTTCACTTAACACAATGTCCTCCAGGTTCATCGATGTTGCTGCACATGACAGGATTTCATTCTTTTTATGGCTGAATAATATTCCATTGTGTATATACACCACCTTTTCTTTAACCGTTCTTCCATTGATGGACACTTAGGCTGATTCCATATCGTGGCTATTGTGAAAAGTGCTTCAATAAACATGGGAGTGTAGATATCCCTTCAACATACTGATTATATTTTCTTTGGCTATATACCTCATAGGGGATTGTTGGATCATATGGTAGTTCTATTTTTAATTTTTTGAGAAAGCTCCATACTGTTTTCTACAATGGCTGTACTAGTTTACAATCCCACCAAACAGTGGTTAAGTGTTCCCTTTTTTCCACATTCTCGCCAACATGTTTGCTTTTGTATTTTTGATAATAGCTATTCTAGCTGGAGTGAGGTGGCATCTCATTGTGGTTGTGAATTGCATTTCCCTGATGATTAGTATACCACATTTTATTGCAGAATTGAATCATGTTGTTTCTTTTATTGTTTCTTATGAAACCATACATTTTTTCTTATATTGTTTGTTTTGCCTGAAGTTTCTATAAAATAATAAAGTTGCCCATTCTTTATTAGTAGTAGTAGTATAAGAAGAAGAGATACATACCTTCTTTAGGAAGTGGCTGGTATCTTTTAACTTATTACTTTCTCTATAGCATTGAATCCATTTAGTTTTTCTTCTTGAAGTTCAATGACTTCTTGTTCTAATTTGGAATAACTCTCTCATATCTGCATTGTGACTTTCCCAGACTGACTTTGATATTTTCCTGAAGTTTTTGGTTTCTTTTTTCCATATTCTCAAATTCTTCCAGAATCTCAAATATTTTATCATTACTATGGAATCCCCTTATTTTATGCAGATATTTCACCTTAGAGCCTTCTGCCTTTTTGCTCCACTCTGGACTGGTTGCTGTGTAGAACAGCTGGACAGCTGTCATGGTGGGGTCCCTCATGTTGCTCTCTTGGGGGACATACACTGTCTCCTTGATCCTATGTCTTCTTCTTTCTTAGTTTGTGACTTTATTTTATGGAAGTACCTATTCAACTTCAAAAGAAAAAGTATGTAAAGATAAGATGTCTAAGTCTTTGTAAGTCCCAAAATGGGCCTTACTCTCCTCTTGCTTTGCCCAGATAGTTGAGCTAGCAATAGAATTCTTGGCACGAGATAATTTTCCCTCAGAACTTTGATAACATTGCTTCTCTGATTTTAGCTATATGGTTTTGCTAATGAGAGGTATGATATCAGTTTAATTTATGTTTCTTTGTAGGTGGCCTTTTATTTTCTTTCTGAAATCTTTTTGGATTTTAAAATATCTTTATCTTCAGTGTCCTGCAATTCCATAGAGGAGCTATCTAGGTGTAGATCTTTTTTCTTTCACCTTGGTTGGCACTCAGTAGGAACCTGGAAGGACTTCCTAAGTACTTGGAAGAGTGATCTGATTTAGAGCTCAATGTATTAAAGTGAGATTGTGGGTGAATGAGAGGAGAAGCACTTTACTTTGGGGTACCCATGTTCCCACATTAAAAATCCTAGTTTTTCCTTGGACAGTTTTTTAATTTCCTTAGAGGAGAGCCCTTCCCTTATTTTCCTGACGTTAGGCCTAGCTGTGGGCCATTCTGCAGGCGGAGATGGTGGGGAAGTCAGCTGCTCCATAAAGGGACTTGCCCCTCTGAGTCCTGAGTCTCTCTGACATTCTGCTGGGTGGGTGCAGCTCCCCTGGGGATAGTCCTGCCACAGCTTCCTCTCTGCTTTACAGGGGAACTCATCCTGTGCTTTTCATCTTCCCTGTTTAAAGAGGCCTCTGAAAGACAATGTTATGTGTCGGGCTTAACCCTTCTTAAAATACTCCAACAAGAGTGCCCCCTAAAATGTCAGCAAAGGCAGCGGTTGGTGAATTGCCTTGATTTCCAAAAGAAGATACTAAAGAACACTGGATGATTCCTAGGTGTCTGTTTTATTTTCTTTCCAACCCATTTTTTTTCTTTTTTGCTAATGGCAAAACACTTTGTTGAGATGAAATCGTCTCAGAGTCATGGGGCTGGATAAGAAAGCTGATCTGCTTGGTTGAAGGTCAAGGGAAGCGCCAATGTGGGCTACTGGGGGTCCCAAGGGCAATGGCTCCTGACCCCCTGGGGGTCTTTGGAATGCAGATTTTATCCTTCTCTCTGGAACCTACTTTCCTAACCAGCTCCCCAGGTGATTCTGGTCTACAGTTTGAGATAGGCCACTAGGATTGGTGACAACTACGGACCTAAGAAAGAAGCTTGGGTGGCTCAGGCAATACATGGAAAGTCAAAGGGATGTTTTCATTGGAAGAATTTATCTCTTTTCCCCTGACATCTCCAGAGACACTTAGATTTCTGCCTTAAATGCAAAAGAAGCAAAAAAAAAAAAATCAGATTAAGGACATGCATAGCAGTATTTCTGGAGCTGATAACACTGGCCATATGTAAGATGGTCACACGTCATAATCTTTGAGGTAGATTTGACTCTGGTTGTTTCTGACATTGTTGCCAAGAATAAAGGCAGAATCCCCAGCAAGTGTTCACCTTCTGAGCTTTTTCAAAACCCCCAGTTCTCAGCTATCTACATTTTTCCATTTACTTTGCAAAACTTCTGCCTGTTAGTGTAAGCTAGCTAGGGAGGACCTCACTGAGGGCACCAGAAAGGGTTTCTGACCTGCATCCTTAGTTTGGCTACATGAGATGTTCTTACCTAAGGGGCATATGTGGATGTCCTATTTACTAACTCAAATTCCTCTTACTGGGTTATTCTATATTCCACTTTTTTCTTCTTCTAGAGGTTTCAGTGGGCAAAAAACCTAAACAATAAATACAGAGTTAGGGAAGCAAAGGCATGAGACCTGAGCACAATGTTGCTGCCACCCTATGTCTAAGCATGGAGGAAATATTTTCTTACCATCAAGGTTAACTTGTGACATGAATAAAGTGTACCGTGGCCCTTCCCCACTTCCCTTCCACTCATGCCTCTCACCGTTCCTTCCTGCAACACCCCTTGTGTGTTTCTGTTCCTCACAGTAACTCTTGGCTCATACGCAAATTAGCATCTTAATCCTTGAAACGCACATTTACATTTCACATCAGTAGGCTTTGCCCACAGCAGGACAGGGTACAACTGTGTACACTTTCTCAGGGGCTGAACCGCTCATCACTGAACAGACCATTCAATTTAGGCTCGGTAGCTGGATCCTGAGCCACCCCTTCTCAAGAGCACACCCATGGAGGGCATCTCTCTGCAAGCAAGCAGTTATCTTTGTTCCAACCTTGAGGAGGAAATAGGTTGCCCCTTCAGTGCAAGTAATTCTATTCTGTTTCAAGGCTTTGGGAAGCACCCAAAGTAGTCACTGGCTGTGTAAACTTGGGAAGATCGCTTAACCTTTCTGAGCCCAAGTTCTAATGTATAACATGGCACGATATAATCTATCTAAATAATTGTCTTGAAAAGTTAATTCATCATAGTAAATGAAAGTACTTTCCAAACTATGAAACGCTGTCTTACTTTTGACCCAAATCACCATAACTGTTCTCTGCCTGTGCATCCTGTGTCCAGCTTCCGAGTCTTCCCCGGCACTGCTAGAAGCCACAGGAGTGGTGTCTTGAGAGTACTTAGGAATGAATCTACAGTTCACTTCAATAGTAACCCTACTGCTCTGGCCCGCCAACCTGTGCCTTCCAGGCGGGCAAAGCCTGTTCCTCCCTGTGCCGGAATCCTGCCCGGGGCTCTCTTGCCGCTCCACCAGGACAGCCCTTGCTGGAGGCTGCCCCGACCCCTCGGCACCGCAAAGCCATGAAGAGTGGAGAAGGATTATGGTCTTCCTTTGTGGCATCCCAAGGCACTGTAGCTTTTTTTTTTTGGTAGTAAAATACACGTAACATAAAATTTGTCATTTTAACTATTTGTCATTTTAAATATTAAATTTGCCATTTTAACTGTTAACTAAATGTGCAATTCAGTGGCACTGAGTACATTTCCAATGTTGTTTAACCATCACCACTATCTAGTTCCAGAACTTTTCAACACCCCTTAAGGAAACCCCTACCCATTAGCAGTTACTCCCATTCCTCCCGCCCCGAGACCCTGGCATCCACTGTCCTGCTTTCTGTCTCCATGGATCTGCCTATTCAAGACATTTCATATAAATGGAATCGTCCAACATGTGGCCTTGGGCTTCTTGCTTCTTTCTCTTAGCGTCTCATTTTCAAGATCACCCTCTTTGTTTCCCTGGGGTGCTCTTTCTCTCCCTGGACCAGCCTTGCACCAGGGAACTGGGCTAAGGGAGGCTTTGGGTGCCCATCGCCATCATGCTCTTTCCAGGATTCCTGGTCACTTGCAACGCTAAGCCCTGCCGCTTCCTTCCTCCAGAGTATGGGTCCTCTGCCCTCTGTAAACTATCTCCAAGAGGCTACCTCAGTTCCCAGACACACCCACAGGTGCGTAAACATCAGCGGGGAATAACAGCACGTGCCCCTTCCCAGCAGGTTCTCAAACCCGACCCACCAGCTTGCCAACTGTGCCCACGTACACCTGAACCTGAAAAACCCAAGAAAAGGCTGAGGTAGAGATCCCAACTAGAGTGATTGTAATAGTATGATGTTATATTTTGGCATAAAGCAGGTTAGGTGTTGCTAAGAATCACATGTTCTTTAGCACTTGAGTACCATTTTGCTTTCTGTACCTTGCGAGGTATAGGACACATTTGTATTTCTCTGAAATCGTCCATGGACTTGCTTTTTAAATGTAGGTGTACATGGTGCTTTTGACTTTCCCCTCCCTTGCCTTGGAAGTAATCTCATGTAAATCCTACCCAATGTAATTCTGATACCTCTGGTGGTATGGCTCTATCTATGTGACGGGTTTACTGAGGAAACCTTTAGCAAAGATTCAACATGAGAAATTGTTTCTTATTTATAGTCAACATATAGAAACTGCAGGAACAGAAAAATGCAGGATTCTTGGCTACTCCTTTGTCATGTTATTAATTATTTATTCAGGAAGTTTCAAGACACCGGTTCTGCCATAGCATTCTCTTGCCTCCAGGAAATTCAGTTTGATGGAATTTTGTTTTCTGTTTCTTTTTCAAAATTGCAAATTTTTAAATTTTTGGCATACATTTCTGTGCATGTCTTTTTCCCTCATAGCTGCTGTTATTGTAGTTAAATTTTACATTTAACATTGCCCTATGTAGTGTATAATAACCAGACTTAGAGGAAACAATCATAAAAGGACATAAATACCAGGGAAGAAAGTAAAATCTTTAATCTTCCATGCCTGGGGTCAGAGTATTACCCCAACAAGCATCATTTTATCTGCAAACATTCTTTGTAGCTCAAATATGTCCTTGAACCTCCCTGATTTTATTCTTTTTTTTTTTCATTTTTTATGTCTATATTTCACTATGCTTTACGCAATGAGCCATTTAGAAGCATGGTATTTTCACATTTTTTTAACTTTCACTTTTTGTATTATTGTGTAGGTGGCTTTGGCATTTATTAGATCAGACTTATGTTCTCGTACACCCCTCCTGCTTTTCTTTGCATCCAGTACATATCTGAACATATTTTATTTTCCATCATCTTTTGCTTGCAGATGCCAGATTAGTTTACGTAAGTTGAAGGAGGTCTGCTTAGATTTATGCCTTTCCAGTCAAGCTGCTGTTACAGCAAAGAAATGTCCAAGCCATGGGAACTCATTGCCATAAAGGAACGAAGATACATTTGGGACGGTGGCTCATTAGTAGGTTAGGGTCTGCTGCACCTACCCGTCTGCCAATATCTATCTGCCAATATTCCCAAGTCCTTCCTGTTTCTAAATGCTGATTTAGATAAATGCTTTTCTAACCAAAATGAAACAGTATAATATTTAAGTCAACCATGAAAATAAGCACTGACATATGTGCCCCCACCTGAGAGAAATCAGGATAGGCTTGATTTGAATCAGGCAGGAGGCCAGATGCAATCAGGTTCCCAAAGTCTGTAACTCTACCCCAAGAAGAGATCAGGCCCCAGGATCCTGCAGAATGCAGACAGCCTTGGGGAGTCAGAGTCGAGCTGGGTGCCCAGATCTTCAATAAAATGTAATTCTGCACAATTGGAGAGAGGGAGGGGAAAATGACAAAACCAGGCCTTCCTCTAAAAGTTTCGATAAAGGGGGCGAGGCTGGGGTACTTTTGAGCCCTCACTCACACACCACCCCTACCTCTGGAGTCACAGCACAGGCCCCAGAGCACCCTGGATTTACACGCAAGGCAGGACACACGCTGGACTGTTTGAACAGACCTGGAGTAATTCAATGGCCCCGGGAGGACTCGCTGTCCTGACTGACCCATCCTGGAAGCCCTACGTGGTCCTTGAGATCACAGAACTGGTATTTGGTACCCCTGGAATGGTCAAGCTATCCACTTCACCACTACAGCTATATTTCCCTTTAAGTAACCCTGATGTATATGTTTAAAATCTGCCTTACACCAAGGGTTACTTGGAAGGATCCATCTTCCCACCTCTTTCACAAGATAGGCTCTCCACCTTCTCCAGGATTGAAAGTTATTCAAAACTTCCTAGATCCTCAGTTCCAGGCAGTCCATTCTCTACATCGTCCTTTGGAAGTATCAAACCGTGCTATTATCTGGGTGTTTCTCCAGCCTGGAGTAGCCTGTCTTCCTGCACCTCACTCTCCCGGATTCTCTCTGCTCACGTCCCACATCCGCCATGAATACTGCGTTGGCCTCTCTATCCCATAGAGGCCCCGCTCCTGACTCTCCCAGACCTTCTGCTCACTTTCACACTGTTGACCATTTAGTTAATTAACAGTTACATATCACACATCTACCGTTAGCAGGACTCTGTGACATGTACCTCTGAACCTGATTGTTTCTTACAAGTTAATTTTATTTCCCCAAATAGACTGTAAGCACCTTGAAGGCAGGACTATGTCTTTTTTTTAAATCATACATATTACCTGGCACATTACCAGTGCCCAGCTGGCACTCAATACATTTTAAAAAATGATTTTTAACTTTACAAAAATAGTTACTGGCTGATTTTCTTAAAGAGAAAGTTCTCCAGGTGCCCTCAATATATGGCTCAACATATGTGTATTTTTCAAGAACATTATTTGTGTGTGGAGGCAGGTATGTTGAATGTCGTATGCCGCTTTACAGAACAAGTAGATTTTTAAAAATAGGGACTAGTTTAATGTTGCAAACAGCAGTTACTATCTTTGGAAATCTTGACTAATTCTAGGTAGAAGAGGCAGGAAAACATAGCAGCCAAGGCTGACAGGTTCGACATTGATCCTTATACCTATTCATTCAGGGGCTTGTTAGAAAGCTTTTAAACTGAGATTTAGGCAAAGCAGGAAGTACATTTGTTTTTCAGCCATAATTTTCTGTTGACCATTTTTTGGTTCAACTAACTGGGTTCCAACTACAGAAACTGCTTGGTGTTAGAGGGGCATACAAGAACAAATTTCGTGTGCTCAGTACTAAGACAGCTTCTCCCACCAACTCTCGCCTTTCCCGTAACAGGGAAACCTTAAAAGACGCCTTCATTGCCTGAGTGCCTTACTTGTCCTTGAGGTGTTGCTGTGTCTAATCACCACACTGTACAGTGCAGTCACCTGCTGTACTCCTTCCAGTTTGGGGCTCTGTCTCTGCTCAGCAGGCGAAAAATTCAGACTCAGACTTTTGACTCTGCAATATGGAGAAGCATGTACCATCATTAAATGTAAAAAAGAACTGTAGAAACTTGAAACTAAGATGTCTAAGCAGGTTGGTGGAGATCTGAAGTAGCAAGTGAAAATACACCAGTAACGGTGTTGATGATGGATGAAAGGGAGACTGCAAACAATTTCGTTTTCTGTTCTTAACTCCAGTCAAGCACTTACCAAAAGAATTAAACTGGCTGAACTTTAAAAATCAAAATCAAATCTTGAGAGCATGAGTGTATTTCCTGAGCAGCATGGAAAGGAAGAGAGAGAAAAGTACTTACAAATGATCTCCAGTCCCACGACAGCCCTTGGGGTAACTTGCTCGCCACCTTTACAAGTAATGCCCCATGACGTGCTGCATCCTGGTCCTCCCTAAATTTTACAATGTCCCCAGGAAGTGACTTTATTTCTCCCAGTGCCTCCCAACCTCTTTGAATACCAAAGAGCTTCAGAGGGAGAGGGCAAGCGTTTTCTAAAGGAGGCCCTTCTCAGCTTGCCCAGGATGGGCTGTCAAGACCCAGTAAGACGGTTTGTCATGTTGATTTCACTCCCCATTCACTTTCTCTCCTTGTAGCTACCTCATCCCTGAACTCCCAACTCCAGCAGCTCCAGCTCCAGCTCCAGCAGCAGCAGCAGCAGCAGCAACAGCAGCAGCAGCCTGCACCGCCGCCCAGCCAGCACCCGCAGCCAGCCCCGCAGACGCCCTCGCAGCCCCAGCCGCCGACGCAGCCCACCCCACCCCAGCAGCCGCCACCTGCCTCCCAGCAGCTGCCAGTTCCTCCATCTCAGCTGCAGCAGGCCCCTCAGCCCCAGCAACATCCATCCCACTCCCACCCCCAGAACCAGAACCAACCGTCTCCAACCCAGCAGAGTGCAAGCCCCCCCCAGAAACCCAGTCAATCTCCAGGACATGGCCTTCCTTCGCCGCTCACGCCACCCAATCCTCTACAGGTATGCTCCCCCTGCGCCCCTAGGAGCACAGAGGACCCTTCCGGGGGGTTGTGCCATCCCCAAGGAGAGAGGGCCAGCAAAACTTAGCGTCCAGTTCTGCAGCGTCTAATTCAAATTGATCTCTTAGACATAGGGAAGAGGAAGCAAATAGCAGGCAACTGGGGATACATGTAAACGAAACAAATAGAAGCCCATTGATGTTACCCTCCAAAGGATAAATGTTATCTGTTTCCTTCTGTGAGAGGCCAGCACTATAAGTGCACTTGTAGCCTGTAATAATTCCATTTTATGATACTTTTTGAAGGCAGCAAAGATAGCATCCAATTAAAATTATTACTAGCACAGTTTTGTAGCCCCGTGGAGAACTGCGTCTACTGTCCATGAGGCATGGTGGTTATTTCTCTATATTATGAATACAACAGTGTCTTACCTTAAGTACTTTGTGCTCTTTTGTTTCTATTTTTCTAAAGACTCTCTGGGGTTAGGAGGGCAAAGAAATTTAGCCCCAGTCTTATGTCCCAGATTCCAACCATTACTCCGCAGTCTAACAAGTACTCTAAATTCATGCCGAGAGCCTCAACAAATATGCATCTTTATAAAGTAATAACACTTCTCTATATTTACTTTATTACTGTGAGGCTGAGAGCATCAAAAATAGATATTTCAGGCTAATCATGAAAGCCTATCTTTAACCTACCTATGGAGGAGGAATGATGGGAGCATTCAGGAATATATAACTTTAAACTTCAGAAAACCATTTTTAACTTAGGTGTCTTTAAAATAAACTAGTGTCAAAACACAATGACTGTGATGTCAACATATGAAATCTAGAAATTAGTACCTCAGTTGAACCATCCGTTCTTTGACTTGCACAATGATGTTTTCCCCTGTGAGATCTCAGATGACTTAGTGTATGTGTAGTACCGTGACAACATCCAACAGAGTGAGCAGCCTATGCACCCCTTTCAAATGCCAACTCATCGCCCTGCCTTGGTGGTGGGCAGGCACCCCTGCCTGAGGATGATAATTGCAATGGCATCCTTGGCTCCTAAATAGCGAAGTATACCAAATAGAGACAGATGGGTACACAGACAGAAAAGCAGGTAGAGTAGGGTCTTAGAGCTGATGTGGTTTGTTGTCTCATAGCCTTGTCTCTTTGAACTTGGATTCTCAGCAGTGGCCCAAAGCTTTCCTAGAAATGAAAACAGTTGGGTGAGATGAGTAATTGTGTTTTTCTGGGCACTTGGCCCAGGGATACGTTCAATCTGAACATTTTCCTGAGTTGGGTTTGAAGATGTATTTTGACAAGTCTTACAAGGGTGAGACAACATAACACCTTTGACACAGGACGGAAATGAAATGGGCTTAAAAGGCCTTCACTGTACACTTGACATCTATAGAGAGTGTACACTTATCAAATTTACAAAATGCATGATTACAGAAACCCTAACGTTTTCAGCACTTGGAATTCAACTCTATTGCTCCAAAGAATGAGTTTAATGCTTTTTAAGAATGGACAGATTAGATGTAACTACACACCGTGTGATTAAACACTTCCACTATCCTAGGCACCAAAGTAGGTAAAATTACCAAAGAAAAAAATTGCCCTGCTCTCAGGGATAAAATTATTTTGCTGTGCTCCCGAGGGTTGAATATATTCCAGTATTTCTTCCTTCTAAGTGAAAGCTTTGGGCTCTATGGCCATCAGCCTTCTCTGAACACTGTCAGCACCTTATACAGCTTTGTTGGCCAGTGAAATGTCAGTGTAGACAGGCCCAGTTGAGTGACTGTTGCCAGAACTTTAGATGAGGTGACCATTCAGCCTCATGGAGATAAATTCTCTTAGGAGAATTTCTAAAACTTCTCCTAACTGTTTCCTGTGGAAATCCGGGGGCTGTTTTGTTTTTGCAACAAATGAAGGCTCGGAGCTACATGGCTTTCTTTAGAACCCTAGGAGAATATTCCGATTTTTCACTGTTGGGACTTTAGCTCGCAAACTTAATAAATATATTTAGAATATATTTAAATATAGACAGAGTAGCTTCTACTCTAACTCCTTCTGTGGATCTAGGGGTGAACACTAAAGGACTTGGTACAAATTTTTGAAACATTACTGAGCAGATTAGAACTAATTTTGAATAAATCATGTCAGTAGGAGTAAAAGGACTTCTTTCCTTTGCTATAGGCATATGTAAAGAAAATGGAGAATTTTATAGTTTAATTTTTTTTTCTATACTGGCCGCAGGGTTTTTGAGTTTGTGGAACATGGAATGTTTGAAATTTTTTAAAAACAAAACTCTTTAAAAGGAACTACAAAGATATTTAACTCAAAGGTGATGATCTTTATAAAATATTTTTGTTTGAAGATTATTAAGGGAATAAAAATCAACGAAATTCATATATGACAACTTAAATTTTATTTTACAATTCTTTATTTTCATATGAGCTCTATCTTTTTACATTACTCAAAATCTGTCTGAGAGATATTAGTTTAGAACTATGTAATGTAGATTGTCAGGGGAAGCCAGTAAATCGGAAGGTGCTTTGCTTAAAAAAACAAAACTTGGAAAGATAACAATTATTTCTAAAACTGTACAAATGCTGTCTTGTCTTTAGAAAAAAATAAATAAATGAAAGTAGGCTGTGTAGGCATATTTGGGTGAGCACGTCTCAAGATGAAAAAAAAACTAATAGTGCTGATGGGTATAAACACTCTAGACAAAAATTCTCCAAATAGCTCTTATCGGGTTTTTCTGTAATATTACACAGTATAATTTTATTTCACCCTTTTACTCGATTCCATGAAATGGATTGCATTTACAAAACCAGGTGATTGTTAAAAGACAAATATGATTCTAAAGTATTCTCCATTCAGAGAAGCCCAGGTAGGGGAATAACTTTGCTTATTCATTTTGATCACCCAGGATTAGGAGAGGTCGGGTGGTCTAGAGTGGGTACCAGCAGCCGGCCCCTGGAGAGCTGTCTGTAGATTCCGCACTGAGACTTACCCACCCACAGCTTCATTCTTGCCCAGGAAGCATGAGGAGAGGAGTTCTAAACAGGAAGTACAAATGCGAAGGTCTTCAGGGGCCAGGCAGTCAGTGTAAACAAGTAAGGTGGTCTTGGTCATAAAACCCAAAATCAAATTCAGCCCTTGGGCTCTAGGATAGATAGCAGTTCATACATACCCCTTACTTATTTTTGCTCTAACCCACTGGCCACAGGCTGTGCCAGAATCTAAAACTAGAAATCGCAGGTTTGTTGGATAGGAGCAGATCAGAAACATAAAGGGAAGCATTTATGTGGGGAAAGAGATGATCTAATCATTTCTGGGTACAAAAAAAAAAAATACAATTTTAATTTTGATATATAAATTTGATCTGGATAAAGATCCCATAAGCATAAGAATAATGAAATAAAAGCCTCCTTCCTATATGACCTTTGAGAAAGTTTTTTGTTTTTTGTTTTTGTTTTTGTTTTGAGAGTGTTCCTCAGGAGTTTTTATTTGCACTGGGGAAATTCCAAAGGTTTTGTAAAAGCTGTAAAGTGCACATATTCCCGCACAAGTGGTCTGGAGACGCACCAGGCTTGGGTGGAGCCCAGTCATGATGCAAGTGGAAAGAATATCTCAGGGGTTTGAGGCCTCATTCCAGTTCTGACCCTGCCTCCAACTAACTCACAACATTGGATAAGTCAGTTTTCCTCATCTGTGTGGTCTGAGGTCTTTTTCAGGCCTATAAGTCTATGATCTACACACTGGTAGGCCTCTGGAATTTTATTGGCTATTGCAAACCTGATGGTCTTAAAGATTCTCTGAGTATTCTTCAAGGTCAGGTTAATTTCTTCCCACTCAGCTGGGTGGCAGAGTGAAAAGAGAGTGGGGGACAAACATAAGTGGGATAATGATAGCAGAAGCAGATTTTATCTTAGCCAAAAGAGTCCAAATTAAAGTCAAGTTTTTATCCTCAGAGAGTCACTGCAGTAAGCTTTAGTCCCAGATTGCTTTTCCACACCTATACATTAGAGGAGCTTAAGAAACCAAATGCTGCATTTAACCTTGGCCTTCTGTGTACCATCCTGCATGGCAGGAAGCAGGATAATCTTTTCCTTTTCTTGTTGTATTGCACATTTTAATAAATAACAGAGGGAGAGAGAGATCAGTGGAAATAGGAGAGAGAAAGCCATCTGTGCTCGCATAAGGAATGAGGGGCATGGTCACCTCCTCAGAGGTGAAGGTGCTCGAGAGATAGTGTAAAATGTATTCTCAACCGTGTTCATTTGCTAATGGAAAGGTCTAGTTACCACTCAGGCATAGTGGAGTAAAACTGCATCGGAATGCCACCGCTGTTTTGCAGTGGGCACAGCCTTCTGAACTTCTCGTTTGAGATGTTTTCCCACTGGCAAACTTAGTTGAAGTTAGAAAGTGTATATGTGATGGGAAAGGGTGGTACATTATCACTTTTTAAAACAAAGAGTCCAAACCCTTGAGAAGGAGTTAGACCTATTTGACTTTTATCCTCTTTAAAGCAAATGGTTTCCAATCATGGGTCTACTCTATAGAAAAGGCCCAGTGTCCTGAGCCAGATGCCCCTTCCCCCAGAAATTAGCCTTGATCAATTTACCACCATATTAGTCAAGGCTCTGTGTGTCTAAGTTTTTTCATCTGTAAGGGGAGGGGGTAAAATTAAATACTTTCTAGAACTCTTTCAGTTCTATTTGGAGTTTGATGTTATAAACCCCTAAAACTGTGTAGCGTTGGGTGACCTATGCAGGTATATTCATATAACCCATCGTGTGGCCATGGTAAATTCTAACAGGATTCAGATATCTTTATACCTACACAGGGCAGAATCGCTGTGTAGAATTCTCCTAGCCAGAACTGAGACTAAGGTGAGGCTATGAAGCTCTCATCTCAGATGCAGAATTTAAGGGTGCACCTAAAAATTCAGTAATCAAGATAAATAATAATATTTTAATGCAATGTTTTTAAAAATCAAAATGAATACCAAAAACTCATGATCAATAAAATTTCAAATTTTTAAACACTGGATCAGTAACAGTATTGAGCCATATTGGAGTCTAAGGCAAAAGAAAAACCCAGTATTACCAACATTTTATTGATCATACATTTTTGGCATTCATTTTTACTTTTTAAAGTATTGCATTAAAATGTATTCATCTTGACTGCTGTGTTTTGGACATACCTTAAATTTGGTGTCTGAGGTGAGTGCTTCATTCGCCTCACCCTCGTTGCTCCCAGCTTAGCTACTAGCTGTGTAAACGGTTTAGCGCAAACATTCTCCAAGGTCAATGGCATTCCGTCCACTGTAAATTTCAGCCAGGCCTTGGATCTCGCTTTCCAGTTGAATTTGAAAATTGCACCAAATTTTGTACAGTAGACAAACAAACGCATGTTGGATAAGGCACTGGAGCAAGAGGTGGGGTAGAAATCCATTCTCCCGGTTGCAGAGAACTGATAAACTAATCATTGTTGATTGAATTGAAGTGTTATGACAATCATATAGCTTTTTGGCTGACATTTTTCACTGAACTAATTTATGATTTTACGAAATTAAGTAAACTTGGTGAACATGGTAGGAGTATCACTATGTAGACAATATTCTCCCAGAGCATTCCAAGCCCCGAGGACCTTTCCAAAACTGGAAGAGTCCACGCGGGGTGGGCAAGGCTTCCTCTTGGACTAAAGAACAAAAAAAAACTTTACTATTTTGGATAAGAAAATCCATACAAACTCACAGTTACTGTGAAAATTAAATATAACATGCTGATAAAAATGCTTTGTATGCTATAAATTTGTTAAGCAAATGTTGATTATCTTAAAGATATGAAAGCGTATGAATTTATTTCTGCTTCTCCTACCATCCAGAAAAGTGAGGGCTTCATTCGTGATTCACTCTTTAAGCAGGAGGTCATGTAGGAAATGAGAATCCCTTTACCCAACAGTATTAAGCACTGAATAAAATAAACAAAACATATTTACCCATATACTCTGCAAGGGACAATTTCTGCTTTTATGAAAGAAAGAAAATCTCCTTAAAAAAACCCCTCAGTTCAACATTACTGACATTTCAAAGAATTTATTACATGCATTTGAGATCCAGGAGGAACAACAAAGTTTATATTGCTTTGAGAGTGGCAGGGGAAAAATTAGTTTGCCAAGAATATACTTATATACTGCGATGCTTCTTTGTCATTGTCTAGATTTACCATTCCCGGGTACTGCTCTGTAGATTAGTCAAATCATGTAGAAAAGGGTTTAACAAAGCAGGCCAGCATGTTCACACCACCGGCTATGGAAGCTCATGTCAAGTAGTGATAGATGGGGAGGGTGCCAGACTCAAAGCGGGGATGGAAAGATTCTTGCAGCATCTGAACATGGCAACTGACTACTTCTCAGAGAAAACAGAACCTCTCTCATCACGACAGGGGGGCAGATCCATGGTCAGTCTGCAGTGAGCTCAGTAAACGGCCTGGAGCCACCTGCACTGCCCAGGCCCATCACTGTCTATTGGGTAGTGGCTGATAAAGTAATCCCAAAGTCTAGTTCAGCATGTGTTTCTGAAACAGTTCTGCCTTCACGTGCAGAGATGCAGGGTCTAGTGGCAATTTGAGATGCCCAAAATGTGCTGGCTGGCACTTGGCTCTACACAAGCAAAACTTAGCCAGCATGTGAACTTAATACAATAGTCTAGTGCTCTCATGATCACAGGTTATTCCTCATCTTTGAGACTCAATTCATTTCCGATAAGTTTAGGGTAAATTTTCCATGGGCTTTTAAATGAACTTCCAAAGCATAGACTTGCAAGTGAATATTTTCCAGGTCATAAGAAAGCACTTTTATCATTATGTGCAAACATTTGTTGAGCACCTATGGTGTGCATTGTCCCAGGGAGGGTTTGCAGAACAGACAGGGTGATGCCTTAGAGAGAGTGTGGTCTTCAAAAGCAGACAGACCTAGATTCAAATACTGGCTCTGCCTGACCCATGGGTCAAATCAGCTCATCCTACTAAGCCTCATTCTCCCCACTGGTTGGAGGGTTGATGTGGGGATTAAATGGAATGACTTCTATGGAAGCATCTAATTTGGTTCCTGATAGATAGCTGGCACTCAGAAAAGTATTAGTATCCTGCTTGCCTTTTTCCTTCCTTGACTATAGATATTATAAACTAAGGAGTAACGTGAGACAAACAGATGGACTCAAAGTCGAACAAAAAGCAAACAGTCATAGGGATAAAAAATGCACAAGTACACAGTAAAGTTATACACCGCAAACTACAGAAAAGCTTGTATTAACTAGAATGAGGCTAATAATTGGATGTCAGTTTTGTAGCATCATCCTGAGTCAGAGAGGTAAGATTTCTGGGGAGTGTGTGTGGAGCACACACAGCACAGGGCAAGCCTACACACAGGGTGGCTCAGAGAGATGTGACACCTCCAAGGGGTTTAGAGTGGAGGGAGAATTGTAGCCATGCACTCACATAATGCTAATATTGTCTAACTATATAATTTTACAGAATTCTCACTTGAACCTACAGAACCTCCATTTTTCCATCAGTATTATTAAGAGCCAAAAATTACTTTTTCCTTCTAAATTCCTAAAGTTGTGGTTTTTAATGTATAGGTAAAGAAGAATCTTGATGCTTTGGGGCCATAGGCAAGTCACCTAATCTCTTTGCAACTCAGTTGTGTCACTTATTATATGAAAAGTTTATATTAGGTGATCTTTAAGTCTTTTCCATCTCCATATTCTACTTATGAAATAACATGAATAACATGATTTAAGTTCTATGGAAAGAAAGAACTACATATACACCACACCATAACCCACATCACATACACAATACTCAATTAATACTCCTGATAATATTTGGCTGGTATTTGTGGTGTATTTTGAAATCTACAAGGTGAATTTTTATACACATTATTTCATGTATTGGGCTCATGGGTTCACAAGTTTAACTAGAATAATCATGATCATTTATCATGTGGTCTCTACGTATCTTATACTGCCTAAATTCTTCAGTCTCTCATTTTCTCTTCACAACAACCCAGAAGAGGAAAAAATTATCTTTATTCAGATCCAGAAAAACTGAGTCTAGGAAGGTTGAAGCAAATTCCTCAACATCCCTAATAATGACTGAACCAAAATTCCAGATCTGGTCTGCCTGCGAAGTGTCTATTTACATTTCAGTCCCTCCGCAATGTTCATTCTGGTTGTCGGTGAAGTGCATATGTTCTTATTTCCTTATTTGGCTGCCAGCATTTTCCAAGTCAGCATTTCCCAAAGTGTCCTCCACAAAACACTAATCCAAAGAAACGTTGAGGACAGCTTCCATGGTAGGTAGGTAGATAGAGACGGAGAGATAAATGCTGCATACTGCATGCTGCTCCTATGTATTTCTCGGGATTATTTTGAATACTGGAAGCTAAAAGCCCTCCTGCAGTAGAAATGTCTAGTTAACATTATCTAACCAAGACATTCCAAAGCTAGCGTGACCACCACAGCCTTTTCTTTCACATAATGCTAATGAATCTCCCAGGGAGAATCCTTCAGGAACCACTGCTCTAAGGCTTCCTTCTCTAATACTAGTAGGGGCAGCACGACTAAGATAACCTTCCATTTCCGTACCCAGAACAGTGTGCAGAAATCCACAAACCAGATTTGATAGGCTGGACAGTGGAGAAAGAAAAAGTATAGAAAGATGAGAAAAGAGGGGAAGGAAAAACTCAAAACCAAAGCAAAGGCAGAGAAAGCCAAAACTGAGGGGCCTTACGGTCAGCGATTCGCAAAATCACTTGATGGGAAAATCTGGCTGGGCCGCTCTCCCTTGGCAGTGACTATCTCTTTCAGATAGTCTCCCTTCTCCCTTCCTCTTCCTCACTGCCCGTTGTTTCTGCTGCTCAGGCACCTGGAGTCATGCCTCCCACACCGCAGCATGAACCGCGGGCAGGGTTCCAGCCCCTGCAGACCCATGGGACCAACAGCACTGGGAGAGAGCACGCCCTCCCCTCCCCTACCCTGGACCCTCCTCATCTTTTGACTGAGGAAATTTCAGTGCCCAGGTGGTCCCCTGACAGCCTCGTTCTCCTCCTCTGTGTTTTGAGAGGGTTTGGATTCCAAACGACAGGTCCAGGTCGAGTCAGCCTGAACTGTGTATGGCAAGCCGGGACATAGTCTGGAGCACCGGGCTGTCGAAACTCCATGTCTGTGGGGCATTTTCTTAGTTTTAAGGCCCCCGTCCTGCCCTTTTTCCATCTCCTGTTTTGGAAAATGGACTTTCAGAGTCACTGGTGTTTTCCTTCTCTTTCATCCTCCACTGTTAAGAACTAAATTGGACATTCTGGCTTAAAATGCCAATACTAAGGCCCTGAGAGTACAGAGCTAAGGTGGAGAAAGGCACCATGTTGAGTCATGCAAGAGAGAAACCCCCATGGCAAAGGCTCGGGTGCTCCTCAGAGAGGCTCTCTACCGGACAGGGCAATCCCGTGTCCTTGGCCACACGGTGGGATGCCTTCGAGGCTACAGGTGAATGCGGGACACAGGGAGAGCTTTGCATTTGTATGCCGACAGCTCCACGCTCAGAACTAGTGGCTGTGTCTGAAGGCCCAGTTGGGCTCCGATCAATGCCAGCTTCCTAGCCCATTTTGTCTGAACTGTTGTTCGCCAGGGAGCTGCCCGGCATCACCTCTCAGCTTTCTGCACCAGGAGATATTTAACTGTCATGAAAAAGAAGCAAAGTTAGAGATCCTCTTCTTTTTCCCAGCTGGACTCCATATCCTCCCAGAGACTGGCTGCTCTTTCCAGAGTTGAGTTCTCTGTCCTTGTACTGTGAGGTTGTGAATGTGGCATTTAAAAAGAACAAAGCCACATTTAAGGGTTCAGAGAGGAAAAGATTTAAAAGAAATCCTCTCACTTCCCCCAAGGAAAGCTCTCTGGAGTCTGGTTGGCTTGGAAACGTCTATTATTTTAATTAGAGGGAAAATAATCTTGTACTCCTGTCTAAGGTTCTAAGAAGTAATATTCCTTAGTGTAGATACCACCTCCAGTACTCTGCACTCCATGGAAGGATCTGGCCGACCTAGGGCTAATGCTAATGGTCCTTGGAACCAACCGGACAAGGCAGAAAGTTTTTAAAGCCAGAAAACAAAGATGGGGTGTTTTCCAAGCTCCCTGCTGCAACAATCACACTGAATCCATTTTAAGCATCTTCAAGGCACAACCCACATACCATTGGCATTGCCAGTGAACCTCCTTAGGTCTTAAAGTGAGTATCTTCCTACCACAAAGGAAGACCTGCATATAATCAAATATTTTCAGGGCCACTGGGGCCTTGTCTGGCTGACAACTCTCTCTCCTTCTTGTCTCACCCAAGCCACACCATCTCCCAACAGCTGAAGCTACGCCTGCGCTCCTGCAGCTCTGTTTTGTCCAATTCCTTTGTTTTCTTTTTCAAGAGAACATTGCCCAACTCTGCAGCAGTGGTTCGCAATATAGGCGGTACGTTGGGATCACCTGAGGAGTTCTGTGTGGTTTTTTTTTTTTTCAAGCCAGAAATACTTGGGTCCCACCAGAGATTCTAACTGAACCAGAGTGGGCATCAGTAGTTTTTAAACTCCCCAGCAGACCCCGACGGGTAGCCGGGGTTGAGAACAACTATATACGATCTTGTAAATCAGCTCCCCATTATTCATTTCTAAAAGGACAAATTCGTACTCTTTGTTTATACAAAATGCTTTTTACTTGAAATGTTGGTTGCATGAGTTGGCACTGACTTTACTTTTGTGAAATAATAAGACTGGGTTTTCATTTCCAAAAGGAACGAGCTGGCATCACTTGTGACCTATTTCTCTTTAGACTCACAGCCCACCAGGGAAGGATACAGCCATCTCTGTTCTTTGTTATCCACCCAAAGTCGGAAGTTGGGTTATTAGCCTGGTGTCTGCAGAAAAATCTCAAACATGGTGATTCATATCTGACACTCAAAATACAATAGGAGAAATAAATAATCCTTTCGTAATCTTTAACATCCTCTCAATACAAGAACACTGTATTGAGAACATTGATTGAGAGCATATTGGACACCTTATAGCTGCTAGATATTGTCTCACCTAGTCTATACTAGGGCTTTGTAGACTTTTATTTGCATATGAATCCCCTTGGAACCTGATAGATGTAGGTTCTGATCCAATGGTTCTGGGGTAGAGAGACACCTCAGATTTTGCCTTTCTAATCAGCTCCCAGGTGATGCTGATGTTACCGGTCCTCAGCCCACACCTGGAATAGTAAAGCTCTGTTCAAGGAACCTCCCAGTGCCACTCGCTCCATTCCCCAGGTGAGGAAGTCAGGTATGAGAACCTGTAAGAGGCAAGATTCAAACTTAGATCTAGATAAAGCACCATACCTGAGGCAGGAGGATCACTTGAGCCCAGGAGTTTGAGGTTGCATTGTTGATGTATTGATGCCATTGCACTCCAGTCAGGGCAACTGTCTCAAAAATAAATAAATAAAGTCAGAAGATCTCATACTAATTTTGGCCCCAAATCACCTTGCTGTAGGACCATGAAGATTACACATACTTATGCCCCACCATCTTTTAAGATATATTCAAAAAATGAGCCTCAAAATATAGATGCCATACACAGAGTCAGAATGTTGTTCTTTCTACCTGATTTCAGATAGTGGTAGTTTGTATAAAAGGCATCTTTATTGCAGTCATATGTTTGTTTTCAGAAATAGCCATTTCTGTTAGAATGGAGAATTGGGGAACTTACTGTTATAATAATTGGGAGCCATCATTGTAAGACAATATTTTGTTTTGTTTTGTTTTGTTTTGTTTTGTGATAATATGGAAGAAAAATCTTCAAAAACACCTACCCTTTTGAAGGTCTTGGCCTTTCTTTTTGTATTTCCTGCAAGGAGGCATATGGACCCAGTAACCCAGGCAAAGCCTTGACACTTGCCCAATGTCTGCCTATCCCAGATTGGACAGGCAGGTCCTGCTGATTAAACAGCTTTGGAAAGAAACCTTATTAACACCTTCATCTTCAAAGAATAGAAACCTAACAGAACTTGTACAAATATCAGCCTAAGGATGCATAAATGAATGCATGCGTTGACCTAAAAGAAAACAAACTGGGAAAATAAACTCTTAAGCCCTGCCAACCCAAATCTAACATGTGCATGTCTGTGTACTTGCTCTAAAGGGTTAGACTATACGTATATGTGTAGACTATAAATCTTCCTAGCTATGTGTATGTTTATTCAATATTTGTGTGTATACATATTTGTCTTTGATATACATGTATGCACGTATTTATCAGAAATCTTTCTTAGAAACACCATCTCAGGGATTATGCACAGTGTCTCAGGGCTATCCAGGTAGTTTGGGCAAATCAGTGGGGTATAAGCACATGGGGAAGAAGGGACATTGTCTGGGGCCTTTCTTTCTTTCCTTTTCTGCCTGGGCCGTTTTTTTGAGAGAATGACTAAGCAGTGCTGGAGATTATGAATTTGCTTAAGTGTGAATGGCTGATTGCTGAGCGGGAGGCCGGCCCTCCCCAAGGTGATTGACTGGGGCTGCAGGTCTTCACACTTGATGCCTGGATTTGACTCGGAAAGTCTGCCAAGTCTTTTACTCGGAAATTTATCTTAATTAGATCTGAAAGACCTGCCACAGCAGAATAGTCACACCGATTAAAATGAAAAACAGGAGAAATTACTGATCAAATTAATCATAATGTCGGGTTACAGCTGTAGGTCTGATGTAATTTGCCACTCCAGTGAGTTACATCGGCCCAGGCCCGGGAAAGGAAGCTGGCTTTACGCTGATCCGTAACACCCGCCCGCTCCAGGCGGCCGGCAGGAGGCTGATTCCATTCATTTTCCTGGCTTGCTCTGACCTCCCTGCTGCAACTAGAAACAAATCAGGCACCAAACAAATGGGGGGGTGGGGGTCGGAGGAAAGCCAGGAAGGGTAAACAAGAAATATTTCCTTACCCAAGCGATGGGACTATTGTACTATTTCAAAATGGTGAGCTCTGAAATCTCAGCCCGATGGGCTTCGGGCCTGGCGCTTGTTTGGCTTTGTGCTTTTGGTTTTTCCACTTAACCTCCTTTTAGTTTTACTTGTGGTGACCTGACATTGATTAGATGCAGAGCGGGAATCAAAAGGTCAGAGGACAAAACCTTTGGCTCTGAGCAATGGGAAAAAAACCTTTAGAAAAATCTCCTTGCCAACATGGCTCTACAAATAGAGCATGGATTGAAATAATCTAATGTGTCACAGCAGAGGGAGAAGAAACCTGGCTGTGTGATCTGATTGTTCCAACATGGGTATGGTCTTGGTATACTAATTTTTAAATAAACACCACTTTATACCATGTGTTTGGGGATGAGATGGGTGGAGGATACTTTTTTTTAAGAAAACAAATCAGAGTCTAAATCCTTTTCATTGTATAGCCCTGAATCTATGGTTCATTCAGTGTTCATGAAACTTATCTTCCCATTAGAAATTCAAAGAAGGGGACCCTAAAACACACCTCAGTCTAGGCATTCTATTGGAAATTCTCAGAAGTTAGGATTTAGGAGCAATATAGGACTTCTCCCCAACCATTTCTGTTTTATCAGGGAGCTAACATTTCCTGGAGGAAATCATCTTAAAACAGAAGCTTTAGAAAGGAACAGGGAGAGGGAGTCTCCTTCCAAATCCATAGTTAGCAGGTGCCCTGGGAGCCGTAAGATTTTTCTGTTTGACCATATGATGGGTTGCACAAATCCCATTTACTCATCACTGGGCCAGATGTTGATTGCCCCAGTCTGAAAAGTCTCCATCTTTTCTCCTTCCCACCAAGAATAAATCTGGTACTTTCGTAAATGAAGGTCCCTTGAACCAAGGATAGGAACACAGACAGTCATAGGAGTTGAGCTGGCCTTGGCACTCAGGAGGCTCTGCCTCTGGACCTTTCTACGGATTCTTGTGAAGAATTAGGTGGAACCATGTGCCCAGATTAGGGAAAAAAAAGTGTTTTCCATGACATTGCGAGTGGTTATTTAAATCAGTTTAATGGTTTGTAACCAGCATTTTTTTAAGAAAATAATAAAAGAGAATAGAAAATGCCAGGGCATATCACACATAGAAAGGCTACGTATTTTTTCTTAAAACTTCTATTTAAGTGATGTACATATATATAGACATATATATAGTTACATATGTAGATATATATATATATAAAGAGAGATAGACAATCATATGCATTTTTTATGTATATATATGTTGGCTTGAGATGTAAAATGTATTTTTTACTATGGGACAAGGTCAGAAGAATTTGAAAAATACTACCCGGAACGACCAACTTTTCAAGCAAGTGGAGATGGGATTTCTTAGGCATATAACAGGCCAGGCAACAGGTTTATCAGTATCCTAACATATTGCATGTGATGATGAGCTCCTAAATACCAAACACCCTCCTCAACAGTCAAAAAAGAACAAAAAAGGAAGGCCCATCACTCCTACCAGCCCACGCATGCACATCTTACAAGGAACTTCAAGATGCAACATTATATATATATATATTTTTCCATTCTTGGGATATTTCACTTAGTAGAATGGGTTCCAGCTCTATCCAGGAAAATACATGTGCACCACCTGGGGGATGGACATGCTTGAAGCTCTGACTCAGAGGGGAGAGGGGAGCAAGGGCAATGTATGCAACCTAAACATTTGTACCCCCATAATATGCTGAAATAAAAAAAATATATCATATCATTATCTATGTGGTTGAAAACTCACATCAAAATAGTGGCTTAACAAATCTATTAAATTGAGAGACTAAGTAGTATCTTGAAAGGTGATGAAGTAGTCCCGCCAAAAGGAACGGATAATTCTGAGTATGTGAAAGGTGAGAAAGAAAATGGTAGGAAGGAAGCACAGAACACTACAGTGATTAACTGGCTAATTTAGGTTCCTGCAAAGGGCCGTGTCCCCCAGGAAGGTGCAAGCCAGAGGCCAGGCCTGCAGGCTGCTGGTCAGAGAAATCTGGGGCTGTCAAGCTCCACATCCAAGGTGCCTGGAACTTTTCTCGGTTCTTCCACCTGGTCCAGCCCCAGAGAAGAGCTATCACTAACCTCCCTAACCTGGTCCTCTGAATTCTGTTTTCTCCTGGATCCAATCCACTTTGCAAACCACTGCCAAGTTAACCTTCCTAAAAGAACATTTAGTTCACATCACCTCCGTGCTCAAAACCCTTCCTTTGGCCTCCTGAGCCTGGAGACTCTGGCCCTACTCTCCACCCCGTCTGCCACCTCCCTCTGCTGCATTCAGCCTGGCCTCCTGGGTGCCCTGCTGTGCCTGTGCATCCCACCCTGGCTTCGCTGGCCCTGCCCCTTGCCGGGATGCCTGCTTCTCTCCTCACCACTGGCCCCTCATGGCTCACTTCATTTCTTGCTCCTTCCACAAAGCACCCGTGAAGGTGCAGCCCTTAATAATCACCTTGTTTTCTGAACTCACACATGGGGCACTTAGCATGTGCTCTTTGAATCTTTTTCTTTTTTTCTCTTTATTTTTTAATGGACATATTTAATATCATACTTGAATTATAAGCCCTGTAAGAACAGACACTGTGTCTCACACCTCTGTGTATCCCAAGGCTGCCAATAATTGTTGCAAGTGATGATTTCTCATTTTACAGCTATTCATTTCACAAATAGGTAAATGCTTGTTATCAGACTGTCTTAAAATTATTTACAAAATTACTTGATGAAGATAGTTACTAATGAGCAAAATGATAGCTATTTATTATTGTAATTAGAACAATGCCTGGCACATGGCAAGGACTATAAAAGCCTTAGATCTTCTTATGATTACTCGGAAAATGTTTCAACGCCATCCTTCTCTGCGCTATCTTCTCAGTGGGCTTTGGGAAATGCGGACGTGATTTACACTATTTAAATCAGCTTCCTTCGTTTGGGTGGAAATGTACATCAAAGTAAGGACCATCATTTTCTAATTAATCTGCTTCCTTTTTCCCACCATCTCAACAACTCGTGGTGGTTCTTGATATTCAGAATATAATAGATAGAGGAGCAGGCCTTCTTAATGTTTTATAGATCTGATTGATCTGTGGGCTAAATCATATTTTCCAGTGCCTAAAAGTATAACAAAGCAGATAGGGAGACCCGAGGAAAATGAAAGTGGATTTCCCACCTTGGGTGTGCCTCATACCTCACCATTTGATGTCTGGAACTCTCACCTGACACACTCTGGCTGCCTCGAACCCCTGGACAAACACACACGGAATGTCCCAGAATAAAAACAATAATTCGATTTAAAAAACAAAAAGACTGTTGAGCATTTAACACATGCCAGGCACTGCCCTAGGTGTTTTGCGTGTGTTTTCCTATTCATGTCTTGCAATCACTTATGGAAATGAGGAAACTAAGGCTCAGAGAAGCTGATAACTCATCAAAGCCCTGCAATTTGTAAGAGGTGCAGCTGGGATTTGAGTCCAGTCTGGGTCCAGCCTCAGGAACCTTACACATCCTTTTAATCGGGACAGTCTCTGTAAAAGTCTGTTGTCCAGTGTAATCACTAATAGCACCCATTTCACTCTCAGAACTGTTCTGGCTTGGGGGATAAATTATTTGGCCTCTTACTCCAAGCCCATGCTTACCGTGTTACTGCCAACATTTTTCTAAACTGCCTACACCTGGTTTCACTCCACTTGATACCACAAAAGCTAAGCAGTTTGGATGACTTCTTCATTCAATTAGAAGATAGAAATAGTAATTCTTATAAATGTATTTTGGCTCTCTAGAGCCAAAAATGCAATGTTCTAAAAAGGTTTGCAGGTGACATGGAGGGGAAGGGGCAAAAATTTTCTAAGCAAGGTTGGGGCTTCAGGTACTGATTGCTCCAGCTTCCCACCTGGGTGGCCTCTGAGGATGCCTCAGAGCAGTCGATATTCCCAGACTGCCCACACATCAAAACCACCTGGGGAGAGTTCTTCACCAATGGGTTTCCATAAAAAGAGAGAGGGACACAGAGAAAGAAAGAGCTGGGGAATCTGGCCTGTAGTTGAGAAGACACAGCAACAAATTTCATTGTGTGGGCCTTATTTAGGTTACAATTCAAGCAAACTATAAAAAGGGAAAAGTACAAGGTTTACAAGACAATTGGAAATATGACCACCAACTGGATGTCTAATGATATGAAAGAATTATTTCTAATATTTTTTGGTGTGATTATAATATGTAGGAGTTTTTTTTTTTTTTTTAAGAGTAGCTTTTGAAGATACATACTGAAATATAAACAAAATGATGGCATGCCTGGGATTTTTTTTGCTAAAATGACAAGGGAGAAAAAAGAATATGGGTGGAGGTGGCTGGGTGGGGTATGGATGAAAGAATATTGGCCATGAGTTAAGAATTATTGAAGCCGGGTGATGGGTCCATGTGAGTTAATTACACTATTGTGTCTTCTTTATATGCGTTTAAAATTTCCATTAGAAAAAATTGAAGAAAAAAAATTTTAATCAGCTGAGGATTCTTTAATAATACAAATTCCCTGCACCCAACCCCAAAATGACCAAAGCAGAATATCTTGGTAGCGATTTTGATGACCAGGGGGGTTTAAGAACTACTGCTCTATAGAACTGCAAACAATTTATTAGATCAAGACAGGTTAGTTAAGACTCAGGGGCAACACACTAACATGGTTAATGGATTGAGCCACAGTATATTAAACGGAGGATTTTAACTGAAAGATTAAATAACTGAAGACGGTTGTGAATTTTGTTTTGGTGGTTTCCTGTTAGTGTAGAGGTGCTGGACCAGATAAGCTTTGTGGTCCCGCCCAACGCTGAGAGTCTGTGGTTAACCCTGAGAACAAAAAAAAAGGAAATGGAGTTATACTTCTGTGTAAAGAAACTGAGTGTGCCAGGTAGATGCTTTTATCACCAGGTAAATTAAACTTTCTAACAGATAATGAAGAAAAGGTAAAATATCATCTTGGCAGTGCTTTAAACACAGATCAAAGCCTTACTGAGTTGATCTGTGAGTCTTACTCACCTCTGTGTCCTCCTTGCCTAATACGAAACCCACAGCATGGTACGTGTTGATGTTGCTTGTTGAATGTTGTTTGCTTCTGTGAGGTTATTCCCATAAGGAAGTGATGGTTTTTTGGGAGGTTTCAGTATGAAGGGAGAGAGAAAGAAACTGATACAGAATAAGTATCCAGCAATGTGTCAGACAGAGTACGAAGAATTTGCCCCATCTGTACTGCATGGTTTGGGAAAAGGTGGTACCACTTCTAAGTCTTACCGTGGTTTGGCCTTCCCGTTGCCCCAAAGATTAGACATGGCATGTAGAGACAAACACCATCTAACTCAGCAAGATACTCATATATTTTTAAACATTCTGTGGATTTATTATAGAAAAATCTTTGGTTACATAAGTTTACAGTTTGTAGTTTTCTCTACTAGAACTATTATAAACAGCCTTTGTATTAAAATATTTTTATGTAAAACGTATGCTCTCACCCCTAATTTATAGAAATAGGAAAATAAGTATCCTGTAGGCTTTAATTAATTAAATTATCACACTCCTAGAACAAAGAAAAAAGAAATAGGAAAAAGCTGGAGGAATGAAGTCTTGTTTTATTTTTCAGATACCCAGTGTTTTCTGTAACAGTTGGTCAGGAGCTGTCAAATGTACCGATGAGAGGTTTCCCAAAGTTAATTTTTCTCATAATACAATAACCAAATTTGCTTTAACACTTGAAAAGTCCCATCCATACTAAAAAGAGTCAGTTGCTTAATCCTAAAATTAAAGGTTATTGCATGCAAGAGAAAATAATTACATGCTCAAAGTATGGAAAAAAGAAAACTTTTTTTTTAATATGTAGGTATTTGTATAATTAAAGACTAATCAAGCGTGAAGGGCTGCTGACTAAACCAGAAAATGAGATTGTTGGCAAGCAATATTGTAATGTAAATGCCATTTTTGTTTAACTACTAAGAAGCTGGAGAAATGATATCCTGAACAGATTAAAAGCAAACAGCATTGATAATAAATATTTATCAGATTTCAAGTGCAACACAGAGAATTTTTATATTTTACATGCAAGATTTGGTTGCAGTGAAGTATTCAGGCACTTTTCAAGGGGGTAGTTAACATCCTTATTTAGAATTGCATTTTCAGATAGTATCTTCCTACTGTTAAAGTACATGTGAAGTATTAACCAAGGGAAAGTGCCCCTTTTGAGATATACTGCCTACAATGCAGTTATCTATTAATTAGGGTGCTGTTGATTGGTATTAGTGACTCAGACTTGCTAATGCAGATACTGAATCTATTTTGAGAGAGAGAGATGAGATACAAGCCACATACCACTGTTAAAACAAAGAAAATGGAAATATTAAATGTAAAATAAACAATTTCTATAAACTTCAAGCACACGGGTTAAAGTAAAAAATAGTAGAAACTTTGAAGTCACATAAAAAAATTCTGAGACTTTTTACAACCGTAAAATATTAATAGCACACTCATTTGTCTTGAGGATTAAATAATGTGTGTAAGCACCTTTCCGTACTTAGGATATAATAGTCGCTCAGTGAATCTTAGTTTTGCTCCCTTCTTCCCTCTCATCTGCTGACCACATTTAATCTGACCGCTCATGCTCCTGTCCTCACGAAGACTGTTGCCTCTGGAGACCCTGATTCTGCATCGTGGATATGCACAGAGAGCTGGTCCACCACCATCAGCATTCCTGAGATGCAAGAATGCTCTGAAGGGTGGAGAGTCTGTGTTTTTTACTCGGCCTGAGGGAACTCAGAAATTCTACAGGAAAGAAAGATCATACCACAAATAGGCCAAAAATTTTAATTTAATGAAGCCCTCACTGGAAAATTTACTTTCTATTTGTAGGTGGTGATTTCTCTGTGTTCAACTGTGCTCACCCCTGATTTATCTTATAAATCAAGATTTGTTGTGTAAATGAACAGCAGACATCTTGACCCGCTGATAAAAGTATGAATGAATTAATCAAAAGTAGCTTTTAAAACTCAGGTATTATACTCAGCAAGTATGCTGTTTTCCTCCCACCACAAAGCATAATTATAGATAATTTTCAGGAGAAGCAAGCCTGTCATTTTTTTACCTTCAAAAACACTAGAAGATTCACTTTTCAGTTTCTAAATTAGAATCTGTCAGTTTGACTGCCTCTGTTTCTTTTGGGTGTAATGCGTGTGGTATGGATCCAGAAAGCTGAAAGCTTGCAGACCTCCTAAAATGCATTTGGGGATTTTCAGAAACGGATTATTGAGTGACAATATGATAGCCTTCAGGCTTGCCGTTAGAAATTTTTATTTAACTTATTTTCTCCCTAATGTGGTAGTAACATGTACCTATTTTCTGAAGATTGCTGAACACATCATCAAATGACAGTTCAAAAAACATTTTAAAGTTTATTCTTTTCCTTTTTATGTAACTTACTTTGAGCGCCGGGGAACAACACTAACAGATGTGTTTCTCTCACTGCTTCTCCCGACTCATGCTGTTTGAAGCGATCACAGTGAAATTGCAAGTTCTTTAGTCCGAATAAAGAACACCCACAAAGGTTTGAGCTCTGGTTTTAGAAAGTCTGAGGTTATTTGCGGAAGTGAGTGGGTCCCATGGGGGGAGGAGCCTGCAGAGAGTGCCTCTGTCACATGGATATAGGGTGTACTTCACAAGTGGCCAGCGGACAAAGCGCCTGGCTGCACAGGACAGCGCCGATCCCCTCTGGGTGCGTCACCCAGCAGTGATGTCTGAGGACGTGAAGTGTCACTCAGCTTCCTTGGCTTATATTGCCACAGCAGTCCTTGCTGTCCCCTCGTCTGGGAATGTGGAACTGCTCTTTCAGCGAATCAGAACCAAGTTATTAGATTATAACTAGATTGTCTTAAATTACTCAAAAAAAATCTTCCATTAAAACAAATCTTGAAGTTTCTAGTCTGATCAAAATTCAGATAGTGCGCATTTAGGCAACGTCTTTTTATGTCCTGTTGAAAGCTATCAATGGCCAGGAAAAAACAAAAAGGGAGAAGGGCGTGATGTAGTTTATTCCAACACATATAAAAGTGTTGAGTAGCCCAAGAGACAACCTGCCGGGGTCCCCTTGGTAGCCTACTCTTTTCTGGGCAAGTTTGCTTAGAAGAGGAACAAGATGAGGAGGACTCGTGGGACACTGAGATTCACAGAGGACTCGAAGGCAAAGTGACTCGAAGGCAAAGTGACCCAGACCTCACCTTCTTGGGAACTTTTTTTTTCAGGTTCCTGACACCATTTTAGATTAGATGTCTGATCTACACTTCTGATATCATTTCAATCCTTTGAACCATTCATTCATTCATCAGCTATGTATTGAGCATCTACAGATGTCAAGCAATACTTTAGGAGCCAGGGCAGAAATCAGAGGTGTATGCAAATAAAAAAGGCAAATAAACACTTAAATGCACATTGGTATATCAAACACTGATAACGTGTATGGGGGAATAATAAATGAGGTCAAAGTGAAAGAAGGTGCTAGAGTACAG
Source organism: Propithecus coquereli (assembly GCF_000956105.1). Taxonomy (NCBI): domain Eukaryota; kingdom Metazoa; phylum Chordata; class Mammalia; order Primates; family Indriidae; genus Propithecus; species Propithecus coquereli. The sequence continues at coordinate 2,989,688 of NW_012150186.1, read as the reverse complement.
GGTTACTATTTGACACAGGGTATCAGAGAAGGCATCTCTATTGCGACAGAGACCTGTAGGGAGAGAACTTGTCAACAGATGGAGAGAGCACACTCCAGGGGAGGGAACAGGTGCAAAACCCTGAGGTAGGAGGATACTCATCAGGCACAGAGAAGAGCAGAAAGGCCAGCAAGACTGGAACAGAGAGGACGAGGGGCAGAGAGGCAGGAGGGGGGGCCAGAGAAGAAGCAGAGGCCAGATCACATCACCTTGTAAGAACTTTAGTATTACTCAGAAGGAAATGGAAGCCCATAGAAGCTATGAAGAGAATACACTGTCAAGAGTCAGGAGCTGAAGCAAGAAGTCCAGTTGTGAGGCTACTGCCGCAATCCAGACAAGGGCGGTGATGGTTTGCACCAGGTTGGATGTGGTGGAGATGGTGAGCAGTAATCTGACCCTGCATATATTAGGAAGAGCTGGCAGGATTTGCTGATGGGTTGGCTTTGGAGTGTAAGAAAACCAGAGGAGTCAAAAATGTCTGCCATGATTTTGACCTAAGCAACTTGAGGTAGGAAGTTCCCCATTTATTGAGATAAGGATGACTTTGGGAAGAGCAGGTGTGCAGACATGTTTTGTTTTTAGCTTGTCAGTTTTGGACAGGTCATGTTCGAGAGACCACAGAAGTTTAAGAGGAAATGTTGAGGAAGCGATTGGATAATCAAGTTCTGGAAAAAGGTCCATGCTGGAGATATAAACTTGGGAGCTCATTAGTGTATTGCTGCCATTTAAGGCCGGAAGCCCAGATAAGATCATCATGAGAGTGAGCCCAGATAGAACAGAGGTTCAAGTACTGGGCCCTGGAGCACCCCAACATTGAGGATTCCTGAAGAGGAAGAGAAATTATCCCAGGAGACTAAGAAGAGGGGTCAGTAGGGTGGGAAAAAGAGGCACTCAGAAGCCAAATAAATCACATGTTTCAAGGAGGGAATGACTACCTGTGTCCACTAGCTTTGGCAGGTCAAGTAAAAGGAGAGCTGAGAATCAACCATTGGAGTTATCACCTGGAAATAAGTAGTGACCTTGACAAGCACATCAATGGAGTGGGAGTGATGAATTGGAGTGATCAAAGTGGATTCAAAAAGGAATGAAAGAAGAAAAATTGGAGACATCAAGAATAGACAACTCCAGGTGTTTTGCTCAGAAAGGAAGCAGACAAATGGTGCAGCAGCTGCAGGGGATGTGGGGTCAAAAGAGGTTTGTTCATTTTTTAAGATGGAAATCAAAACTTAGTATTTATATGTTAATGGTAGTGATCCCTTAGATGGGAAATGGATTAAACAAACCCAGGGTCTTCTTGAATAGGCAGTCGTCATGGAATGGAATCCATTGAACTAGTGGAGGGTTTTCTTTAGAGAGGAGCTCAGTGTTCTCATCCACAGGAACAGACAGAAGCACAGATGCTACACGTGAGCATTTGCAGTAACAAAAGAGTATGGAAGTTCTCTTCAGGCTGATTCTATTTTTTAGTGAAACAAGGAGCAAGGTCAATGGCTGAGAGTGAGAATGGGAAAGGAGGGGCTGGAGGTCTGAAGAGAAATGAGAAGATGTGAAACGATCCTTCTAGGGTGAGGGGAAATGTGGTAGGGTTGCCGGGTGGTACCAGAGTCTGTCTACTAGAGGTAAATGGCTATGTACTTAAACTGAGGCTGGTCAGGATGGTCGTGAGTTTTTCTCCAGCCACATTCTGCTGTGTGGGCACAGGCACAGAATAGGTGGAAAGTTGGATGGTGACATCTAAGCTGGGCAAGGAAGGAAGGACTCGAGGGGTGGGGGCTTAGGGGCAGTAGAAATGTGGGGAGACTCAAGGGTTATAAGTGCTAGTGGAGTTTAAGAATTGTTGGAGTTTGAAATAGTGGAGGCAATGAGCTGGGAACAGGTGGGAGAAGCTAGAGAGTACCTGAGAGGATGGGAGGGGTGTGGCCATCACCAACCCCAGAGCAGGACCCTAGGCGGGGGGATGGCTGGGGGAAGGTGAATGCCCTCCTCACTGGAGGAGAGAAGGGCAAACAACTGAGAGACCAGAGCACTGGAAGGAGATAAATATCTCACTCACACACACACATGCACACACACACGCACACACCACAACAGTCTTGATTCCATAGAGCCCGACAGAGAGCCAGGAGCAAAGCCTTCAGGGAATGAAGTGGAGTCACTTAAGGACCTGTAGATTATTGCAACAAAGGGTAGCAAGTGGGCTAGTCTGAGGGCATGAGCTTTAAAACTGGGTTTTCAAGGAGATGGGAGGGAGAATGGCTCGAGAGTAGCAATGACGACTGAGCCAGACCGCCCACCCCACCCAGACCCAGAGACTCTAGGAATGGGTAGAGAACAGCTGCCACACACAAGGTCTTCAGGGAAGCAGCGCCCTCAGGGAAGAGCCAGACTCCTGCTGGAGTAAAAGAAACAGAGACTATTCTGAGAAGATGTTAAGGAGATAGATGATTTGGCTGATGAAAGACCATGAATTCCAGAGACCACAGAGGAAGGGTCTCAAGAGTGGCGGGGGCGGGGAGAGGGGGTGTGCAGATGCCATACGGGAAGAGCATCCAGATGTGAGGGTTGACCTGGGCTTCTCGGGCTCCCTGAGGTGACCAACACAAACAGGGATATGAGGTATCAGGGCTTCCTTTTGGTGGCCTCCAATCTATGGTGGCAGCTTTGAGAACCCAGAGAAGAGTGGTGATTTTTCCAAAAATACACAATGTTTTAAGTCTCATCTTCACTGCCAAATATAGAGGTGGAGACTAGAAGAAGGGCAATATTTTTAGAATCACAAGAAGGCCTGTGGGTCCTATTCACTCATGGCAAACACTATGCAGTATAAGTCATTAATCAAAAAAATATTGTTGAATTAATCCTAGTTAACTTAGCCATAATCAATAATAATAGTTGAGGAATTATTTACTCTTCACCTCTCAGTCAAGAAATTCATATACATTTAAATTTGAATCTTTAATTTTAAATTTAAATATTCAAATATACCACAATCTTGGGAAGCCATTTGCCCAATAGCTGCCGCCCATGCTATGAAAATAAATGTAATTTTTAAATATGATAATATGCATGTACTTTAAGAGACACAGAATGGAAGAATATCAGAATAGCATAGGAAAATTTTGGCTATCCATCAGCCTCAGAGAACTAAGTTTCTCTTGATAGATGAGTTTTCCCAGAAGAGCTAAGGGTTAAACCTTTTAGTGTTAGCACTGTAAAAGGTGTAAAATATAAATCTTTTTAAAGCATTTTACTCCCATCTCTTGCCTTCTTAAACAGAGTATCATAGTAATAAAAATCTTCTATTTGTATCATGCCTTGTGGTTTACAAAGTACTTTCACAAACATTATCTCACACAGGCATACCTCATTTTATTGCACTTTGCTTTATTATGCTTTGCAGATATTGCGTTTTTTATAAATTGAAGGTTTGCAGCAACCCTGCATTGAGCAAGTCTATCCGCACAATTTTTCTGATAGCATGTGCTCACTTTCTGTTTCTGTGTTCCATTTTGGTAATTTTTGCAATATTTCAAATTTTCATTATTATTATTAGATCTGTTATGGTGATCTGTGGTCAGTAATCTTTGGTGTTACTATTGTAATTCTGTAAGTTTTGGGGTATCATGAACCACAGTCAGAAAAGATGGCAAATTTAATTATTAGATGCTGTGTGTTCTGACTACTCCCCCACCCACCGTTCCCCTGTCTCTGTCACTCTCCTTGGGCTTACCTTTTCCCTGAAACACAACAATATTGAAATTAGGCCAATAAATAATCCTAAAATGGCCTCTAAAGTGTTCAAGTGAAAGGAAGAGTTGCATGTCTCTCACTTTATCAAAAGCTAGAAATGGTTAAGCTTAGTGAGGAAGGCATGTTAGGAAGCTAAAACAGGCCAAAAGCTAGTCCTCTTGTACCAGTTAGCCAAGTTGTGAATGCAAAGGAAAATTCTTGAAGGAAATTAAAAGCAAAGTGTGAAACAGCCTTAATGTGGATACGAAAAAAGTTTTAGTGATCTACATAGAAGATCAAACCAGCTACAATATTCCCTTAAACCAAAGCCTAATCCAGAGCAAGACCCTAACTCTATTCAATTCTCTGAAGGCTGAGAAAGGTGAGGAAGCTACAGAATAAAAGTTTGAAGCTAGCAGATGTTGGTTCATGAGATTTAAGGAAAGAAGCCACCTCTACAACATAAAAAAGGAAAAAAGAACAAGGTGAAGCAACAAGTGCTGATGTAGAAGCTATAGCAAGTTATCCAGATCTAGCTAAGGTAACTGATGAAAGTAGCTACACTAAACAACAGATTTTCAGTGTAAATGAAACAGCTTTACCTTGGAAGAAGATGTCATCTAGGACTTTCATAGCTAGAGAGAAGTCAATGCCTAGTTTCAAAGCTTCAAAGGACAGACTGCCTCTCTTGTTAGGGGCTAATGCAGTTGGTGACTTTAAGTTAAAGCTAACACTCCATTCTCATTCTGAAACCCCTAGGGCCCTTAAGAATGATGCTAAATCTGCTCTGTCTTTGCTCTGTAAATGGAACAGAAAAGCCTAGATGACAGCACATCTGTTCATACCATGGTTTACTGAACATTTTAAGCCCACTGTTAAGACCTACTGCTCAGAAAAAGATTCCTTCCAAAATATTACTGTTCTTTGACAGTGAAGCACTTGGTCACCCAAGAGCTCTGATGGAGATGTACAGGAGATTAATGTTGCTTTCATGCTTGCTAACACAACATCCATTCTGCAGCCCACGGATCAAAGCGTAATTTCAACTTTCGCATCTTACTATTTAAGAAATACTTTCTGTAAGGGTATGGATGATCATTCCTCTGATGGATCTGGACAATGTAAATTGAAAACCTCGTGGGAAGGATTCACCATTCCAGATGCCATTAAGAACATTCATGATTCACAGGAGGAAATCAAAATATCAACATTAACAGGAGTCGCCCTCATGGATGACTTGGAAGGGTTCAAGACCTCAGGGGAGGAAGTAACGGCAGATGTGGTGGAAACAGCAAGAGCACTAGAATTAGAAGTGGAGCCTGAAGATGTGACTGACTTGCTGCAATCTCATGATGAAACCTGAACAGATGAGGAGCTGCTTCTTATGGATGAACAAAGAAAGTCGTTTCTTGAGATGGAATCTACTTCCGGTGAAGACACTGTGAACACTGTTGAACTGACAACAAAGGATTTAGAATATTGTATAAACTTAGTTGATAAAGCAGCAGCAGAGTCTGAGAGGACTGATTCCAGTTTTGAAAGAGTTCTACTGTGGGTAAAATGCTATCCAACAGCATCCTTTGCTACAGAGAAATATTTTGTGAAAGGAAAAGTCAGTTGATGCAGCAAACTTCATTGTTGTCTTATTTTAAGAAATTGCCACAGCAGCTCCAACCTTCAGCAACTACCACCTTGATCAGTCAGCAACCATCAACATCAAGGCAAGACCCTCCACCAGGAAAAAAGATTATGACTTGCTGAAGGCTCAGCTGATGGTTAGCATTTTTTAGCAATAAAGTCTTTTTTAATTAAGATATGAATATTGTTCTTTAGACATAATGTCATTGCATATTTCATAGACTGCAGTAAAACATAAACATAACTTTTATATGTGCACTGGGAAACCAAAAAATTTGTGTGACTTACTTTATTGTGATATTTACTTTATTGTGATGGTCTGGAACAGAATCTGTGATATCTCCAAAGTATGCCTGTATTATCCTACAACATCCTGGTAAAACAGACACTTCACAGATTTGACAGATTGATGAGATAGTCACCACAGTGTAAATGACCTCGTGTAGATGAAAGGGAGCGTAACTACAACTTCCTGATGATTTTGAGTCATTATTATTGGGATTACTAGGATGTCCCTGGAGGGCAAGACTAACATGCAACAGAAGAGAACATAATGAAGGACCAAACTTAGAGACCCGAAGAGGGGCCAGCTGAGGACTGAAAGTGTCCAAGAGGACTTCCTGAAGGTGGGAACTTGAGCAGAGCTCAAAGTTCTGTAGAATTTAGAAGGACAGGAGGAGCCAGAGGAAGACAGTAGTAAGTGTGCTCCTGGATGTGTGAATCAGTGGCAGTAACACACTTGGATGATTTCTCTTTTGCTGCAAATGGGTACCGCTGCTTCGGCCAACTTTGTCCCCCCTCCACTCCCCACCTAAATTAGTTCCCGTAACTGTTAATTTTATTCCTCAACTTGACTAGACCATCTTGCCCAGATATTTGTTCAAGCATTATTCTGGGTGTTTCTGCAAGGGTGTTTTTGGATAAGATTAACAGTTAAGTTGGTGGACTGAGAGTAAAGCAGATTGCCTCCTATAAACAAAGACTGACCTCCTCCAGCAAATAGGAAATTTTGCAGCAGATGCCCTTTGAACTTGAACTTCAATATCGACTCTCCCTAGGACGCCAGTCTGCAGACTCATCCTGCAGACATTGAATTCGGCAGGCCCCATGATCTCATGAGCCAATTCCTTAAAATAAATCTCTCTCCCTCTCCTCTCTCTTCTCTCTCTCTTTCCACGCACGCGTGTGCGTGCACACGCACACACGCACACACAGACACACACGTATTTCCTATTGGTTCTGTTTCTCTGGAGAGCCCCTAATTAATACAGTTCCTTTCTCATAAGTCAAATAAATTTCCAGAAAGACAAAGGGGTATAATTCTTTTCTGCACAGTATAGACTTGTGCAGTGGGTGGAAGGAAGAACACTTACCCACACAGTCAGTAGCATCAAAGATGTCCCTGCGATTATCTGGGCAAAAGAAGCCAGATGAGGAGAGTGGCTCTCACGGCAGCCTGGGGTGACCCAGCCCCAGAGAGCTGGAGGCCAGTCTCTCTTCTCCTCTCTTGTCTTTCACCCCTGGCCGCTCTGCTCGGACCTCACCAGTTATCATGCCACCTCTACAGGTTTCTGCCTGAGCTCTCTGTGGCTCTCCTGGTACCACCCAGGGGAGGATCTCGCTGGACACACTGTGATTACCCTCTGTCATCTGACTCCACTGACAATTCTGCCAAACACCTACTTAAGGCGGACATTGATCAAACTAGCTAACTGGTTAAGATTCAACCACAGACTCGTTGCTACAGCACGGGAGTCAGCAAACATTTTGTTTCAAGAGCCAAATAGTAAATATTTTAGACTTTGCAAGTTAAGAGGCAAAATCAAGGATATTCTTTATATACTTATATAAAAAGAGAAAAACAATTTTCCACAAATTTTTATTGATGAAATTCAAAATATAATAATAGTAATTTGAGTAGAGTTTTTATAATACAGATTTATTAATGAAAAGAATGGAATTCTTTTTTTTTTTTGAATGGAATTCTTTTTGAGGAGTGTATTAATCAACGTTCTCTGGAGAAACATAACCAATAGAATCTGTCTATCTACCTATCTATCAAGAGAGAGAGAAAGAGAAAAAGAGAGAGAAAGAGAGGAAGACTGCTTTATGATAAGGAATTGGCTTACACAATTATGGAGGCTCTCAAGTCCAAAACCTGCAGAGCTGATGTCCTATTAATATGTAATACTTACAGTCTGAAGGCCAGCAGGAGAAAAATTCTCTTTTGCTAGGGGAAGGGTCAGCCTTTTGTTCTATTCAAGCCTTCAGCTGATTGGATGAGGCCCACCCACATGATTGAGGGTAGTCGGCCTTATCATTCTACCAATTGAAATGTTAATCTCATCCAAAAACACTCTAGAGAAACACCCAGAATAATGTTTGACCAAACAGCTCAGTATCCCATGGCCCAGTCAAGTTGACACATAAAATCAACCATCACAGGGGGCTGACATTTCACACTTAATTGGAGTATAAACTCAGCGCCCCTCATCAGCAAACCAACTGCAAATGTTCATCCGTAAAAGTGATTCTTAGCTTGTGGGTCACACAAAAACAGACTGTCAGCCCGATTTGGCCCGTCAGCAGTAGTTTTCCCACCCTTGCTATAGAGAAATATTAACTGTAATAATGATAGTTATGCCTCTTAAAAATAAAGATACAAAAAGATAAAGATCACGAGAGCCACTATAGTATATAGTTAAGAGAGAAGACTGAAGCCCAACTGCTTGGGTTTGAATTCTTACTCTCTTAGTACCTGTAGGATTCTAGACAAATTGTTTAGCCCTTCTATGCCTCAGTTTCCTTCTTTTTCAAATGCAGATAAAAGCATCAACCTCACAGATTTCCTAGAAGGATGAAATTAGTTAGTATCTATGAAGTTGTTAGAACAATGCCTGCTACACAGAGAGTGCTGTATAAGTACTAGATGTGATGATAACGGTGGTAAAATTGATGAAGGACGGGAGGGGCACAACGAAGATGCCAGATAAGACCTCATGATGCCGGGACGCTGAGTGGTCTCCACAGGGTGTGAACACTGCTAGAAAATCAGTTAATTGACCTCTGAGGCCGACCAACTCTATTAGCAACTCAAATATGGGACATTCTGTTGTATTCCAAGAATCAAGAGTCATGGTCCTGTATTATAGCCCAACAATCAAGATTATTAATGTTTATTTCACTCTGAAGACCCTACAGCCTAGGAGAAGTATGGGATGGGGAGAACGGCAGATGAGGAATTGGGTACTTACCTTCAGAAATGATTCAGAGCCTAGCACACTGCAAGTGGAGAGCAGCCTGCCCAGTCTTAGCTAACTGTGTGAGTTTACTGGAGAAGCGATAATTTTACAAAAAGGCTGGGAATTGGTATCCTTATTGAATAAAAAATAAGCTCCCAGATTTACATTCATTGATTTTCTATTCAGTTTCTATCTATATTCATCATGTTGAATTTCTTCTTAGTATCCAAAAATCAAGCCATTGAGAAAGCAAATGTATCTGTCTCTGTACCCTCAATAAGGCCCACACCCTTTGTAAATAAGGCCTCTTTTTTATAGACCTTAACTTTTAATTGCACTCATTCCAAAAAGAAGATTTTTTTTCTAAAGAAATAATGGATTTTGAAAAATGAAAAGATCTGGCCTTATTGCTTCGATGAAGATTTGCCACCCTTGACCCTTTAAATATTGAACTTGGACTATAAAAATATCACTTCTTATTGATCACCTGGTTATTAAAGTCAGTCAAATGCTGAATTTATATGTCAAACACTTGTAATATTTCCTGTAAATATTAGGGCAAAGGGAGAAGATGATAATGCCACTGCGGAGTCACATTAGATTTGTTCAACTTTACGTAACTGAGAAATAATAAAACTGCCATCAAGAATTTCATTATATGTACCAAGCACTTGTCAAAAACTACTTCACATCATTTGTGCATCTGTATATGTCTATGTATGAGCCCACACGTGTGCCATGGAGGAGCATGGACTGAAAGGCAGTCCGTGCACCTGTCCACCTGCGCCGTACCTGTACAGCATAACGTCCGACTGCAGCTGGGATTCTGCGGGCAGCCCCCAACACATTTGGGTTCACCTCTCCTTGAACTCCAATCTACTATGAGATACTCTTCAACTCTCTGGGTCTGGAGGAAGCCTGGGAACTCAACAAGTCAACAAATGGTAATTAAGGGCTTAAGGCAGATTCTTAAAGCCCTTCGGATTCTTAAAATCCACACCTAATGATATTCAAGAATGCTTTTGGGGAGAGCTTAGCACAGAGACTCTTAGATTTCCAGTTTCCCCACAAGACACCTTTTCATATAAGCAAATGCTTTCCAACGAGTAACAGGACGGAACCCTCAGTCAATCACGGGGGAGTCTTCACTGGGAGTCTTGGACTGGAGGCCCAGGGCAGGCCACTGATCGGAGGAGTGGAGAGGCATTTCTAATGGCATTTTGATGTACATGCACAAAATTGATGTCGGAAGGATCATTGTAAAGTCCCAAACAGTGGAATATTGAAGACATTTTCAGGTGGCAGGCAGATTCTGGCTGGGTGAGCCCAGTATATTTTCTCATGTCACAGTTGATTAGGTTCACAGGGAAGTGGAAAGAGTAAAAAATTCTCTTATTACTGCAGCAATGCCGTCTCAGCCTCTTTTCCCTTTGAATGCAACATTAGTTTTTGTCCAGAAGTCTAACTGCTTTCTACAGTTTGGGGAATTGTAAAGCAGAAACAATTTTCCCAGCCAGGCTGACCTTCACAGTAATGAGAAATGACTGGAATTTCTCTCTATTTCTCTAATGTTTGGGGAGGTTTTGGAAGCGGGGTGGTGGGGGGGGGGTGAAGGACTGTGCTTGTTTTACCTGATATTATGTTGTGGGCGTCCATTTGGCACTTTGAGCCTAATTTTTTTCCGTTCAGGGGATTACATGGACTGTTGCACCGCATGACCCGGGAGCCAGACCACAAGTGTATTGAGAAACGACAATAATGCACTTTAAACCTTTTGTTATCACAACAGAGATGGCATTTTGTTTCAGCCATTAAATGAATAAATATTTTTCTCCTGGGGATGGCTGTTTTCATTTACTCTCCAGCCCTTAACTCAGGTGATGACCAGTGGGGCTGGGAAATTCCACCTTCGTTGAGTGGTGCCACCAGGTCTCTGGTGCCCTTGGAGTCCTCCCAGCCTCAGGACCTTCTGGTGAGGCTCCCCAGAGCCAGCCGGATGGTGCTCACTTCTGGGTCCTTCTTCCTGGCTTCTTGCTCACCATTCACCTCTCCCTCTGCTGGGATGGGGGCACAAATGCACTCTCTGGACAACACCGATGCTTCCTCTGTGATTTTTTACGTATTTAAGGTTCCTGTTTAAATGCAGAAATGTGGAAACTCCCAGGAGGGGAATGCAGAAGACAAAATGTAACAGCCCCCACAGGAGAAGCAGTCAGCCCTAGAGTGGAAATTTAGTCACAAGAGACATACCCTGAGCTGTCCTGTAACTAAGTGCTCAGGTTGGCATTCAACCGCAAGGGGCACTTTGGCAGAGACAGCAATTTACTGGGTGGGGGTGGGAGGTTGTTGCTCTTCCCTGACCCCAAATTCTATTCCTGCAGTAGGCAGTAGAGGGCCATGACTATATCCTACTCTGCCACTCACTAGCTGTGTGACCTTGGACAAGCTACTTGAACTCTCTGAAGCTCAGTTTCCTCATCTGTAAAATGGGCTTATAATAGTGCCTACTCCACAAGCCTGTTGCAATTTGAAGGGAAAAAAACCCACTTAGCACAATGCCCGCTGTGAGCAATCAATAAATGTCCTCAACAAACTGCAGCTTGTATTATTGACTCAATCAATTCCGTCCATTTTAAGTGCATGGCAGAGTGGTGATTAATTTGCCTTATGGTAGCACACAATACTCCACAATTAATCCATTCACTGGCACATGCCATAGAAAGGCGCTGGTGGGTGCTCATCTTAGGACAGCAAATGAAGAGATATGTGGATTGAGCCTGAAACTTGCTTTTTTCCAGACTGCTAAAACCATGGGTGAACACTAAGTGTTGGAGTAGTGAGTAGTCAAGAGGGGAATTCACATGAGAATCAGAGGAAAGAAAGTGCCTAGATGTGGAGAATGGGGTCTGCAGACGGGAATCTCAGTGTCTGCTCTGCCAACTCAGAGCTGTGCTCTCTGCTGAGAAGGCCTCCGTCTCATCCGGAACCAGCACCGGGTAACATTCTCACGCTCTCTCATTTCACACATAAGGAAAGTGAAACCCAGAGTGTTGGAGAAACATACCTAAGGCCACATATGCCCAGTAGGTAGATGGTCTCCAAGGACTCTTCCGACTCTAAAATTTATGATCTACTTGAATATTATTTGCTATTTAAAATAGTCACAATCACAACACTAGAAACCTCCACTTCCTAGAATAGATGTCAGAACTCAAAATGACACTTTAAATATATGATTCTGTTTGATGGACATAGCTTTATTATTCATTTTTA